>NC_071474.1:4536129-4839335 GCF_028500815.1 Rissa tridactyla
AGTGCTATGGTGCTGACAGCGAGATCAGTCACAGAAAAGAAGGCAGACCTTGCAACTGCTGTTTGAAGTGTAGCAGAGGCATGAGTTAGTCCCACATTTATCAGGCAGGTTCTGCCTGCCCTGAATTTCTGTGGAATGTTTTTCTTCATTGCTATTGCAAAAGTACACGAACTAATTGCCAGGAAGCAATCTGTCCCCAGATTACTTCTTGCCTCCCGAAAGGCATTGAGACCGGCGTTACTGAAGTTGCAGAACCAAACATGTAGAACCACCAAAGTCTCAGTTTCAGGGTTATCTGGACAACTTCAATTTTAACTCTAATCCCTCCGTCTTGCAAATGAAGCCAAACTTCCATGCATAGGGTAGTATTTCAGCATGTAGTTAAAGACTAGTTTAACACATGCCCACAAGCATCTTATTCACTCCTGTGCATGAGTGTTTTACTAGAGAGAGACCTTGCAAAGAGGCGTCGATCCTGTGGGCCTGTAGGGTAGTATCCGTTTTCGTGATGGCTCAGGGATGCAGCCTGGGGCTGACAGGATCTGTCTTGCGACTGAATATACCTCTCCAATGCCATTGCTGGCAGTTTGGATGTAGATTCTGTCTCGTGGTGAAGAGCTGTGGTGCAGTTCCCTCTGTGCCTTTGTAAAACCCTGTGTGGCTGTTTTGACCATACTGCCAAAGACAATGTGTTGGAATTCGTATGTCTGCATTTGTAGGGGTTTGAAAAGCAAGGTCAGTTGGATCCCAAGGAGGACTGGAGCCAGAGGCAATCCCATGCAAGCTTTACTCTAGCAAGCTCAGGTACTAGTCACTGTGTTGCTGCACCAAGACTTCCCAAGTAGCTGGGTAGTATGATTCAGGCAGTTACTGCCTCAGTTATATTCTACTAGTACCAGCACTCTCCATTTTAAATCTCACAGGAGTATGTCACTGTTCCCGTATATTGCAGTTGCAGGATTCCTGGGAGTGACTGACTGCCGTGTAGACGTACCCTGAGGCTGGCCAAAAATGCTGGCAACAGTCCGTACCCACCCTGGAGTTGCTAATTTTATTTTCTGCCATTTGTATTGTAAATCTGTTGTGGAATGTCTCTCTCTGTTCCCAGGCTCCCTTTTCTTGTTCCCCTCCTCCCAGGTTTCATTCTTCTTCCACAGATAATTGCAAGCACATTTTCACAGTTAAGTTGCCCTTCTCTGTACAACTCCGAAAGGACATAATGGAACGCTATTTCATCATATACGTTTGTACATCGGAGTCAGCATGATCTAGTCAAAGCAATTCTTTAATAACATATTCTGGTTTTGAGAGAGAACTAGGTATAGCCTAAAATTACGGGAGATGCTTCTTCCACTTTTGGTAACAATACGCAGGGGTCTGTTTTAGACCAAAAAAAATTATTATGTATCAGTGTAGCTTGATATTAGTAGCTTGATAATACTTTCTGAAAACCATGTCTTAAGTTAGTCAAAAGTAAGCAGAGATCAAAGACAGATACAGATTTAAACATATGTAAATTAAAAAAAAAATCAGAGGGGACTTCTGCAGGCATGGATGGTTTGACCTGAGGAGGAGGTAGTGATGGAGCACCACTAAACAGAAGGTGTGTTTGCCAACATAATACAGTATGTGATACCCGAGTAAGTTAATCGGAATCCCGGAAGTAGAATATCCCTGTCCTATTAACCGTGTCTGGGCAAGCTGTTTTTGCAATGACAGTAGGATATCACATAGAGAAAAGTCACAGAAAGAAAATCACATACAGAAATCAAGCAGAGAGAAAGAAAATTGGGAAGGAGAAATAGAGAGGTTCAAGTAGTATCATGTGCCAGACTCTGGATAATAGGCCTGGGTTTGGGTGGGTTTTTTTAATTTTATGTAAAACTGCAAGATACTTACAGGTGCCGTTACTGAACCCGCTAATCCTAGCATGGTGGTGGGGTACCTTCCCTCTATCATGGTGTTTCTTTTCTCACCCTTGTATCTTCCAAGTTTAATAGTTTGTTTACAGTATTGGAGTGTAACCACGTTGGAACTGGGCGTGGGAACGTCCACCTCCCATTGCTTTCTGGACTCCTGTGGCAAGCATTAGTGTGGTTCTGGGCAAGGGTTTCTATGGTTTTACTCTACGCTTTGTGGAAGATTTCTGTGTAATCCCTAGTGAAACAACATTCTCTTGCAGTCCTTCTAATTTCTTTGTTTTTGAGCATCTTGTACAGCTTTACTTAACATAATAAAACTGCACCAAGCAGGCAAACAACAGTCATTTAGAAACTCCCAGACAACACAATTTTCGCTTAATCAATAGCTTTGTGGCTTTGCCAGCTGTCTTTCTTTTTGAAGGCGTATTCTGCTGAGTAAGCCAAGGCCATGTTAAATAGCTGAGCCATAATGATTTGGCAAATCTTGCATATGCTTCCTGCTGTAAGGGTTCTGGTTTCATACTTCATTGGCTTTGCTGGCAGCAGCCTTGTGCACCCAGTGACCCAAAACACAGGGACAGTACAAGTCCCCATTGTGCAACCTCTACAGTACACACCAACACAGGAAATATTAGGTTTGCAAGTGCCATTTACCAAATAATAATAATTTTTTTTTATATAAAAGGGCAGCAATCTAGCTGAAATATTTACTTTTCCACTAGCAGTTGGGTTCCAATAGCCTGTAACCTATGCTGTCTGCCTGGCCTGCTGAATTCAACAGGTTCCAGGTGAAAATGACTGCAGAGCTGGGGAAGGTGATAAATCCCAGACTGTCACTTGGAAAAGCCTTCGGTAGTAATTCAGCAGCAGCAATGCTAGTGGAAATGTTGTTGCCTTTAAAAATGTGATTCCCTTTACTGTTATGTCAGTGGAAGGCTGCACTATAGTGGAACAAGATTGGCTGCCTTTTGGCCAACAGTTGTGTTGGGGTATAAAATTCAGCAAAAAGAATTTACTAGACAAACGAAATAAATGGGCCTTCTTTGTTCTCACTGATCCCTTTCCACTTGCAAAATCCTCCCTACATCAGATGCTGGGCCTCTTTCCATTGCTAGATGCAACCCAGCAGGGTTTTGTCGTCTATGCCTTTACTTGAACCCCACTTTCCAAAAAAGAGGAGAATAATCCACAGTTTTCTCAGTTTTCTGCTTTTGTTCTTGTTTAGGTAAAACAAATCAAAGCAAAAGGAGTCTGATCATAGTGGTTTGTTCTCACATACTTGAAAATTTTCCTTCCTGCTGGGCTCTAATTAGCTCAGGGTGTTGAGCCTTAAAAATGAGTATTTTTTACTATACCTTCTTTCTTTGCTCCAAAGTCTGCTGAGACACTCATTTTGCATGCCAGATCTTATTCATATATGGGACAGTCAGACCTTTCAGAAATTCCTGACGTCCACGCTCTGGTATCTGACTCTTACCTGCCAGGAAGAGTCCAAAGGCTGCCTGTCTCTTCCACCTGCTGCCAGCTGGCCTCCCTTCCTACCACCCTGCTGTTTGCCGGCATCACTCTGGAGATAGCTAATACAGTGGCAGGTTTCTAATCTGGCATTTTAAATATTCATTTTAATTATACATGTTAAAACTAGACAGGATGAAGAAATGCGCCCTAGAAACAGTTCCCTTCTTAGTTCAGGTAGTCTTTTTACTTAGGAAAAGTATCTTTCCTTCAAAGGAAAAGCACAGCTTCCTTTTTTTCCTCTTGAAAACACAATCGCTAGTACCTTTCAATGGGTAAATTCTTTCCTGTCTGGCACTTCCTTTATCTCAAGGAAAGCTGCTTGCTATGTAACATGGGACAGATTTAGCCCCAGAGAGCAGAACTCTTCCCTAGTAGCCATCAGGAGCAACTATGGTTGATTTTTGATGAAAATGTAGATTGCCTGGGTTTAATAGCTTTAAAGTAATGTGGCAAACTGGGTTTTCCTACAGGAGCTGAACTATGGCAGACTGATCCATTGCTGTATTATAACTGCAACTAATACAGTTGGATCATGCATTTCCTGTGCAAAATTTTTTCTAGACAGCTTTTTTTTCTTTAATTCTTGCAAGCAAAAGAGAGCACACAGGTTTGTTACTGTCCACTACAGTCACCTGTCATTTTGGTGAATCATTGTAAGAGGGTCACATAGGATGGAGTTTTTCTTGCACTGAATCTGCAAGCCTGCAATGATTGGCAACAGAGACCAAGAAAGAAGAATAAAAGAAAAAGGCTGAAAAATATTTCCTTTTTGTGAATGAAGAGGACTTCTGCTGCTCTGGGAACCATAAAGTATGTATCCACTGGCTTGTCTGGGGACTTCAGAAGACTTGATGCTGGTAATATTATGTATATTACAGTTACTTCACGCCTCTTTGTCTTTTGATATTGGCTATCTCCTCATTCCCACCTCCAGGAATGGAGAATTCATCTCCCAGTGTGGAGAAGACAGTCAGCATTCCTGCCTCCTACAGTGCATTTCCCAGGCTGCCCCGCTTCCGTCAGCGCTCCGCAGTGGGTGGCTTCCTGATGGAGTAGAGTGTGGGACAATTGTGGTTACTTGTGTTGCACAGATTTGGCAAATATGCTCCGCTGTCTCCCCCTTCTCCTTGCATTTTCTTTTAAGGGTGTCTCGTGTTGTATCTCTTCATTCAGATTTGACCTTCAGTCATTAATGTAGTTGACTGGAGGCTTTCACTGGTTTCACAGGAGTTTTAGAAAAGCGGACTCAAGTGATCACTTGCAAGAGCTTCCCCTTAGGTTGCTAACACTTCGAGTGACAGACCCGTCAGCCGTTCTTACTGAGCTTTTGTCTTTCTTCCCTAGTGGGTGGGAAATCCCACCCAGCTATCCCAGGGTTTTGCCTTTTTTCCACCCTACAATTTATATTCCCTTTTCATCTTCTGAGGGAAATGCATGTCACATTTTCTGAGGTCTCGTTCTCACCCACTTCAGGCAGTGCTGAAAGCAAACAGCTCGTTACCCTTCAGCATGTTACTTCTGCGATGCACCAGGGTGCTTTCTGCATACAAGGAGCTACAGATGGAGCAATGGAGCACAGCAGCCTCTGCTCACCAGAAGAGAGAAATGAGCAGTCTTTCTTTGCCCACCACTGTTTCTTTCATGGTCACTCTGCCCCTTCTTCAACAATTCCCTGTTTTCTGCAACCAGACTGAAGCAAGTGAGAGAGCATTTTTTATGTCCAAGAAGTAGATTAAATCTTCTGGAGGGCAAGGAAACAGCTTAGTGCATATATTTTCCTGGGGTTGTTACCCTTTGGCCGTCAGATAACTTTATTTTTTCTTTAGGGTCACAGCTCAGCTCTGATCACAAGTAGCCAGTGTCTCTTCATTGATAGCTTGAGAGAAGTGATTCTCAGTAAAGAGTAACTGACACACATTTTATAGTGAGTGTTTTTTGATATACCTGTGTTGACCTCTTCAACAGGGGTCAGTCTGTTAAAGCAATCCATGACTCTTACTGATGATGTTGTGTCAGAAACCTGTTGCTTCTGTGGGTTGTTGGCATGTATCAAAGCCTGTGAAAAGGGTTTAGAAATGATGAGCATCTGGGTGGGTGTCTGCTGTGGAGACGGGGTAGTGCTCTAGGAATGTAAAGGCCAGGAATCTACATGCCGTGTGATGTTAAGGTCCATAGGGCCAAAAAAGAAAGGCTGGAATGGAAGCCATTGCAAGCTCTCATGAACGCAAAAGACAGTGAAATTGTTACTCTAAGCGTAAGTGCGCTGAGCTCCTGATCCTGTTGGGAGAGTGTGAGGGCAGAGAAGGGGCGTTTTTAGCCCTGGGCTGTCATTCCCATGTGATGTTGGGCAATGGTCATGTGATTGCATTCATTGTATGAGCCTTTCCCCTGTCTCCAGCACCTGCATAGGTTGAGGTAAGTCCCTTCTCCATCAGCACGATAAGACTGGACCACTATGGCCACTTTTGAGTCCTTATGCAGTAGGGGAGTGGGCTGTAACAGCCATTACATGCTCACCTCCGATGACTGGGAGTTGTACCTTATTTTGCATCTTTAAAAGTCTTCCTTCAGAGTGACAGGATTCTGAACAGGACAGGACCCCACCTGTGCTTAGAGAGTTGGTACTGAATGGTTCACACTACGCTGTGTAATCACAATCCTTTCTGATTCTGAATGCATGCTGCTGGAGCTACTCTGGTTGACAGCTCTCAGGTTTAGAGATTTGTGTTAGATTCTACATCGGACTTGGAAAGGAGTGAGCATTAAGATTAGAAAGAAGAAGGATGTTTTCTTGAGGTAATGCTAACTCTTCAATGTGGAGTTTTTGCCAACTTTATTTGTACGCATATTGATCAACTTTAGCTGTTTCTAGGACTTTGTGTTTGGTGGAGCACTCCTCTTTCTGCTAAATGGTACACCACCATCTGCATTCTCAGAATCTGGTGATTCTTACTAGAAACACTATGAAGCTTTTTCAGGAAAAGGTTGCGATGTTGGGCCCACATCCTACAAATTCGATGCAGTGGAGGCAGGCCCTTAGCACGGTAAGTGTTCAGTTGCATCGCAACTGGATTCCTGCACCTTACCAAAAGTCTTAGAATACATCAGGCAGTGCCTGCCCCGCTGTGAATCAGCCACTCTGCAAAAGAGGCAAGAATTCTCAGGAGAGAGTCACATGAGCAAATATCTGCTGGAAAACGTAGTCAGTAGTGTGAGCGTGTGATATTATAGCTGAGGAGGAGATCATAAGATGATTCACCCTGTTCTTCACGGCCCTGGTCTGACTTCCATCGAACCATATAAAAGGACTGCCATTGATGTCGGTGGGGTTTGGCCAGCTTTGTTGCAGGTGTCGAGGACCGCATGGGCAGCAAGCTTTTAGATTAAATGTTTGAGCGAGTAAAAGGTCACACTGCCTGTTCCTGCCATGTTAGTCTCTCATGTGTGCTATCTGTCCCTTGCAGCACAAGCTCATACTTGCTGCCTTCCAGATTCCATGGCAAAAGAACTAATTCTTTTTAAATGAAAACCATATCATAAAGGGCTGGATCTGTCATGCAGCTGAATAAACCACAGCTTTCCACCCTGTTATTCACTATAGGCGTTCGTGTGTTCTCACTCGCTGTTGTTGACTTCTTGGCTGCTTGATGAGTAGATAACCATATAAAATATCTGGTTACTTCATTATTGGAGAGTGACATAAACTTGGTTATGAAAACAAGAGTCCAGTAGTCATGGCTCCCTTTAAATGTTGTCTCTTCTGATAAAAAAAACCCAACAACCAATAGCTCAGCAGCCATCCTGTTCTAGATAACATTGTGTACACAATGACCATCTTTGATTACTTCAGATGTTTTAAGTACTGTCATCTCTCTCTCTTCATCACAACTTCCCAAAGTACCCCCTAATAGCTTCTGAAATAGTCGAGTTATATTTAAGTGACTGTGTTTACATGTTTAAAAAGCACAAGGTGAAAAAGCCTGTTTTCCATTAAGCCAACAGTCTTAGTGACCGTTGTTTTTGTAAGAAGGTTACGCAAGCTGTTTCATTGCCTCCTCCCCAGCTCAGCTCACCTCAGCATGTTTCCCCAGCATTTGTTAGTTTGCCCTCCATCCGAGCCTCACGTGGATTCCCTCCTGACCCCTCTGGCTGTCTCTGCCTCTCTTCGGTTGCTTTGCAGATGCAAACTTTCCTAGGTCACTCTCTTAAACTTACTGTCCTCATTTTGCACTGCAGTTCCTATTATAATTCCAGCTCTAACGAGCAACCCCATTTCAGTTCTGCCTCTCTTATGCCTGTATTCTCAACTGGTTGGAAACCTCATAACTTGCAAGATATCAGCATTTTATATTGAAATGTTAAACATGTTGAACCAGTTCAGAAGTAGGCATCTTTCCAGTGATGCAGCTTCAATTTCAAACGTTAATAAAAATTCCTAACATTGAACTCGATTTGGGACTGGACGGCTCACAGGCTTGATTATGTGATATACTGTCTCCCACTTCTAAGTTGCTGGTTCAAATCCAGCCCAAGTCAGTAGCTGCTGAGAACTGTTGACGTACATTCTCTGCTTAGTGACCTATATTGATTTGAGTTTAATGGCCGTGTTTAATGTTCTCAGCTGTCAGCCACACACCCTGTATAACCTCCTTCCATAGCAGCATCTTCCTTTGTGGTTGAGATTGGATGGACTATAGAGACGGGACTCCCTTCTCAACCATTCATGGAGACCCAATAGGAAGTGGGAAGAATTTTGTCCTTCAGTTATGTCCTTCATATAGATAAACAGAAGGCATTTGTGCCCACAGTGTGTCTTAATAGCAGCTTTCCTGGAGCACTGTCATCCTGCCCACACTGAAATGCCAGAGCAGATAAACTAACAGCTCCAGCTCCCCTTCTCCCTTCCCTCTTGCACTATGCGAGGATGTTGTCCGGTCAGCCCTCCCTTTGCGTTTATATTTCTCCAGTGGGGTTTAGAAAGAAATTAATTGTGGCTCTGCAGTTAATGCACTTAATGCCAGATTACCTCTGGGTGAGTCGTGGCAAGCTGGGTCACAGGGAATGACTTCTCCCATGTGCTCTTTTGAGAAGGTCACTAGTGACCTACCTTGCTGTGACATGTAGTTCCTGGTACTGCACATACTCTCAACAGTTCACTGTTGCCTTGTAGAAACAGAGCCTTTTAGAAAACATCTGCAGGCTAGGAGCCTCCTGTTATAAACACAGGTAGAGAAAACATGCTTCCCAGCAAAAAAAGATCAGCTAAGAATGTAAATACTTTAGTGGCCCCACTGAGCTTTTCACTTAGAGCGAGAGATCACTGCCTTCTGCTGTCCCTCTCTGTATTTGGGACATTGCTGTAGCAGGCCCTTTGCTCAAATCTTTGAGTCCATGCTGGTCTGCAGGGCAAGTGGCCCCAGGGAGCATTTTTTAACGTCTTGCCAAGCTTACACGTTGCAGGAGTTTGTGAGTTGGTTCTTCAGGAAAAGAAAGACTCTCCTTTGGATTTCTCTGTCTGTAGAAGTGAGAGACAAACCACTGTCCTCATTTCTTTCTCGGTAGCTGGACAGCCTCGCTGCTCTTTGGAGAAATGGTGACTTTGAGGTTAGTGCCAATTGTGCAGAGAGCAATCGATTGTGTGCTGTGCAGAAGTTTAATAAGCAGCTGGGGTGACAGCCAGGTCGTCTTGGGTAGGCTTGCTAGTCCTAAGTGTCACTCCTTTCTAAAGTGAACTGGCGTTTGACTCATCCTCAATTACTTGCAGACAAATGGAATGGTTTGGCTCTCATGGGAGGCTATGGAGAAGCTCTTATTAACAGCCAGCTGAAGTACTTATTTGAAACAGAGGGATTGTAGAAGCTCACGGTGTTTCCACTTCTGGGTGTGGTTTTTTTGTGCTTCCCTTCTGCATAATTTTTTCTTTCATTTGCCACCCTCTTTCTGCCCTTTTCCGAGGAAAAGCCCTTCTTTTACTGTTGATAGTATTTTCTATCAAACTTGCCTTTTGCCCCTACTTCATCATCTCTCCCCACCAGAGGGGGAGTGCACAATAATAATCCTGGGGATTTCTCAAGTAGTCTGTTACCAGCCACCATTACAGCTGTTGAAAAAATTTAAAACATCTCCTAAATCAGTTTCCCCCAGCCCTTGGCGTTATCCTTAAACTCAGATTCGGGGCTTTTAATAGGAAACCTATTGAGAGTCATAGTGGTTCTGATGGAGATTTGTATACATGACCTTAAGAACTTGGAGGTGCAACGCACAGTGCATTGAAGGCAGTAGGAGGCTTTCCACAGGCTTTGGTGCGCTTTGGCTCAGGCTTTTAAAGAATAACAGGAAACATTGGAAAAGGCACCAAGGGTAAACAGAGCAGTTTAGTTACATTAACTGTCTAGAGGAGAAGCTCCACTAATGACTGAAACAAACAAAGCAAGTGCATTTATTTAGCATTGCTGTGAGAAAACAAATGGCTGTTAATTGTATTTAGCTAAAAAGGGTTACACAAGAAATTGGCCTGCTCAGGCCCAGAGTGTAATTCTGGCATCCTGACGCAGTTCTAATTGCTGCATAGACTCCGACAGAGAATAGCGTCCTGGAAAGGAGCACAGACTTCAGAAAGGCCAGGGCACTGAGAGACTGCATGCTATTTTTTATTGATAGCAATCCTACTTTAAAGTCTTGTTCTACAAAAGAAACAGCATCAAAGATATCTGTTGTTGCTGCCTCCCTGCGATTCCTGATAAAATTTGCCTTGCTGTGATTATGTTAACGGTCAGAACTCAAACTGGTCAGTCAGCTTGTTTCTGGACTCACATATGATGAGCAACAATAAATATGCTGCAGGACTCCTTCGGTGACGCCCTAGTGTCTTTGACTGATAACTAATGCATTATTTATATTAGAAAAGAAGCTGGAGTGTGAAACCAGAGTCCCGTTGTGCTTACTCTGAATAAACATAGAATGAAAGGAGTTTAAGGGCTGACAGTCTAAGGTGTTCTTGCTTGCCTTTGTGGAATCTCATTGTCTTCAGGAGGAGAATGTGATGAACCGAAGGCTGAAATCTGCCCTGTGCTTAGAATGGAGATAGTGACTGTGGTAGTAACAGCACAAAGTGAAATCAAGTCCTGCTCATCTGTAATGGCTCTGCTGGCTTTTGTGGTGTAAAAGATAACATGCAGCACGTGTTCACTGCTGCTGATAAAATGGATAGTCATGACTCGGTGAGCACTGAGGACAGTGGGTTTGCAGGGTAATGTAGTGCCATTTTGACATTGGTGCTTCTAATCTAAGAGCCATTCTTATCGGCTCTTTTTTCAAGATCTGTTCATGTAAGAATAGAACTCCTTCCCATGGCAGAATATTTCAAGAGACTGATTATCTGCTTCTAATTCCATGTGAACTTCTGAATAGCAGGTAAGATTAGATGATCACAAAGAAAATGCAAAGTACTGAATCAGCGCTTGCACTGCTGTTTAGTACAAACACATAATGCTCTGTCTGATTTATTTCTGTTAAAAGGAAGGGGACTATTCATTAGTGAAAAGAATCAGCGTGGCATTACGTTTACTATGTGTTTAGGAAAAACTGATCCCTTTGATGTAGCCGGAGACCCTTGAACTTCAGAAAAGAATGTGTTAGCATGCTAGGGTATGCCTTAGTCCTGCAGGTCATTTAATCCTTTCCTCAAGTGAGTCATTGTGAGGTAAAGTAGATGCTGGGAAAAGTCCTGTACTGCCAATTAAAACAGGCTCCAAAGGTGTTGCTGGTTTCATTCTACCAGAAACTCATCACAGAGAGGCCCGTAGAGGTTGCTTATGTACCTTGAGGCCAGATCCCAGGCTAATATAAACTGGCACCATTCTTTTGACTTAGCAGAGCTTCTTTGCTTTATACCAATAGCTCAGGCTCAATTCCTTTATGCTTATGACTTTTTAAAGTATTTCTGTTAAGAAATCAGGAATGATTCAGAAAGGTGTTGGTTTCCACACATGTAAGAATTGGACGAATTTCAGAAGAAGCCTGTAAATAACTCTGAGATATGAATTCTGACTCAGTCTTTATAGAGAATACATTCTATCTGCCTCAAACGCCCCTGCAAAATCAAAGCTGAGTAATGAAAGTTAGCCTCAGCATTTCTCCTAGGCAGACATCTTTCATGAGGTCAGGTTTAAAATAAAGTTAAGGACAGGAATGTACTAATTGGTAACCGTTCCCCTTGGTGTTTGCCGACAAAAAAATCCCACTTTCAAGAAATTTAAAGAATAAATGAAGTAAATCAGAAAGCTAATATTTCTTAATTAACAACTCTGGACCAAACACTTGTCTTCTGTGGAAGAGATAAAATCAGGGAGCCTAAAACACTTGGAAAGTCAAGAAGATGGTTTGTTTTCACCCTTTTCAAGTGGAACAGCTGAGGTGCCGACCAGGAGGCCGTTTAGGAAGGTGCCGGAATGGGGGGGCTGCCAAGTCCTGTCCCACAGAAGCCCTGACAGAGTGGAAACCCGAAGGACTCAACTTTGAGCCTGAGCACTGTGGCAGTCACAAGGGAGGCAAGCTGGAGGAAACTGGGGAACCCTGCCTTGTTTCCATTAGGGAAGTTAACGCGCTAGCTGCATGCCCACAAGCCTTCTAAACTGGCATTTTTGGGCAAACTTTCCTCTGGAAGATTTCCAGCAAGCTCACATACTTTGGCTTCGTGGCACTTAGCCCTTCCTTTCCTGACTTTTAGGAATATGAACTTTAGATGGGCTTATTTGCATTGGAGGAATACTGCTGGAACTTTCTTCCTAGCATGTGAAGTTTTCTCTGTGTGTAGAAACAACATGGGTAAAATATTTGGAGTGAAATCCAGGCTCCATTGAAGTCAGTGGCAAAACTCCCATTCACTTCAGTGGAGCAGGAATTTCACTCTTTACTGTTTTGAAGTTAGAGTTACTAATAGACTGTTAAATTATTCCTGCGTGCATCAAACAAAATGTGCCTGATTTTAATGTTTGTGCTGTGTTCAAAACCCACAAATGTTTAAAAACAAGAATAACTAGGAACTTCTGAGTCTAAAAATTATGTTAAATGTAGTTTTGCTAGAAATAATAATGTCCCTGGAGATAAACCTAAAATAATAGACTCCACCGTATAATCTTCACTTTAAGCTAAAAATAGCATAGATGGTGGTTTAATCTAAGCCATAATTATCAAACTGCTGAAGTCGGTTTTGGTTCATTGCAACTAGAAATGTATGTCGTGTTTAGGCTTTGAACAGTTGAGTCCCAAAACTGGAGAGAAGCAAAGCCAAGAGCATAGTCAGAAAGCAAACAGGAGCCTCTGGTTTGTAGAGAAATAGCATGGATTAAAGAGTGTGACACCATATTTAAAAGGACTGCTCCTGGCTTGCTCCGTCCAGCCAGCTGGAGACCTAGTGAGTTCCTACTAATGTGTGTTTTCAGCCCCTAATTGGTGACTGTGATTTTGCTGGAGAGTGACACTGGCCATATGAGGCATCTTTTGTCTGAAAGCCATTTTCCATTTCACAGTGGAATGGAAGGAAGAAAGTTAATGTGTCAAAATGTTATTATTCTGTATGATTAAAAAATTATTTTAATGATCATTTCAAAGTAGGAGGGGAAACCCTTAACTCACTTTTGCTGCCAGGCAGCATGGTGCAAAGGGCTGAGCGTAGGACTGCCGGTCAGGACTTCTGACATTTCACTGATGTAGCAGGTGAACTTGGTCACATCAGCTATCCCGTCTTTGCCACCATGAAGGCTCTTCACAAAGGCTTAACCTCCAGCAGAGGAGTATCACCTTCCTATAGTGGCAACAGAGATTTATTCTGAACAGTGATTTACTGTAGCAGCCCAGCGGTAGAGATTCCACTAATGATAGAAGGGTCCTGAGTGGAAGCTGGATGGAGGTTAAAGTAATACTTCTCTATTTCTGAATACTTTTTGAAATCCTCACTGAATGTGTTTGAATTCTTCCATGTATGTTTATACTATACAATCTGCTGTTTGTTTAGATGGTTTGTTTTGCTGAGTAGGTCACATTCTGTTCTGGCTGAGACTGGCATGGGACAGTCTTGGTGCTTGTTTGGACAGTGCGTGCAGAAATGAAGGCTTGATTGTGCCGCAGGCTCCTCTCTGAGCATTGCTGTTACAGAGTCATAGACTCATGTAGGTTGGAAGGGCCACTGAAGGTCATCTGGTCCAACCCACCACTCAAAGATGGATCAGCTTCAAAGTTACATGAGACAGAGATTGTACAATACCACAAATCTAGAGAAATGTTTTTCCTAACGGTAGAGATATTCCAAATTCACACTGACACAACAAGCAAAATTCGCCCATCTCTAGTATTAATTTGTTGACCATTCTCTTAGTGTGATTATAGGGACCATATCCACTAGATTTGGGAAAGCAGTCAAAAATTTTCAATAAATACTAGCTTTGATATTCTCGCAGGTATCCTTCAGCTGTGCTACATCTTGTCTCCAAGTTCACTTCTCATGAACCCTCAAATAGTTACATTTCCTGTCAGGAAAGTCCGTAAACATTTAAAAGTTTAAAACACACAAATACTAGAACCTTTGTGAAATTAAGGAAAAGGATAAATTAAAGGAACCTGTAGTTTATTCCTGAAGCAGGTGCCCAGAGCAGTAGGTGAATGATTCTGTGTTATATGTGCAACCTGTTTTAGACTTGTTAATTGCTAAGACTGTCGTTACTATGTCCAATTGGAAATGAGAAACCCACATCGTAACTTGATAGATTTTTTTGTCTTGTTTTGTTTTAATCAAACAGCATGGGAATGAGCCATGATGATGATCATCAGCCCTGCGCAGGGAGGTCTCATATTATGTCTGGAGAATGGGTGAAGGGCAGGAACCCAAGTGACCTTTCCTGGTCTTCATGCAGCCGCGATGACCTTGAAAACTTCCTAAAGTAAGGATTGTGCTGATTAACAAAAATCCTATCAGGCAAGAATCCAATGCGTTATTTGAAAGTGAAAGTCTAAACAATTTTCCGTAAAAAGAAAAAAAAAAAGAAAAGTGTGTGCATGTGTCATTAGGGTGTGCAAGTTTGAATCTGTCTCCATTACGGTAGCCCCTTTGAAACTGAGGTTTGCAGAGAGGTATAAGAATTATATGCAGTTGTCAATGTACTAATAGTTTCTTAAAAACAATCCCGGATCACTTTCATTTTACAAAAAATGCCCTTCATATTTGCACTGACAAAAATCTGTGGTTAGGTGGCCTGAAAAAATCTCTGCTGCCAGCTTTGTGCTGTGGCTTTTACTGTCATTCTTGTTATTAAATAACTTTTCTTTTATGGAAACTTTACTTTGCCTGGAGGTAATTCTCATTCCTCAGTGAGCGTTGGTCTTAAACAGTTCACTACAAATTTCTTTCCCAATGCATCCATATTTCAGTTCATCATATTCAACAGCTGAGGAAGGATTTCTATCCTGCTGCTTGTTAACTCTCATGTACTATAGCAAGCACTAGAATTGTCTGAACTCTGTAACTGTGATCTTAAACCTACAGTGCAGCTCTCTGACAAACAGCGTCTGGCACAGTGGCCGGTGCTTTTGTTGTTAGGAATGGGTTCACCGTGGAAAATTTCCCACTCTGGGGATTAGAGGTGGGAGAGAAAGGAAAATAATAAAAGAAACTGGGGTATCTGCTGTTACTGTAAAGGCATGAAGTTGAAAAAGAAATTGCGTCTGAGCTCACTCTGGTCCCTTATAGAGGGGAGATGACAAAGTGATATTCCAGTTTGTAGAAGGTTGTTGTGAAGGCAAAGGGAAAAATCTTTCCTTCATGTCTGTGACGGATAACAAAAGAAGTCAAGTGGTTAAAATTCAGCTAGGGGGATTCAGGTGAGCCATGATAGAAGACTTTCTAGTAGTCATTGTAAGGCTTATGAAGCTTTGGACGAGATATTCTGAGGGCAGAATTGAGACTCCATCAGATTTTTAGCAGTAATTTAGGCGAATGTTTAACCCAGAATGATGCGAACATAGCTGGTTCTGCCTTGAGGCCTGGGGCCAGTGGTGAGTTCCCAAGGGCATTCCTATCCATAGTTTTCAATGATTTAGAAGGCTTCCAGACATATACTGTGAAAAGTCACCACCATTTCAGGTGAGGTCGTCAGATTCCCTGTTAAAGAGAGGACGACAGCTTCTCTGCAGCAGTGATCTAACACTCCAGTTCAAAGGTGCTTTCCCGTAAAGGCGTATTTAATTCTTACACTCCACAGGTCCAAGGTCAGCACCTGCTTGCTGGTAACAGACCCCCGAAGCCAGTACGCAGTGCGGCTCCCTCACAAGCTGCCTGGAATGCACTACAGCGCTGATGAACAGTGCCAGATACTTTTTGGGACCAATGCTACATTCTGTAAGAATATGGAGGTAAGAACTCGTGGGGTGTACCTGGAAACAAGGTGGGAAGTGGAAATAAAGCTGTCAAGTACTGGGGAAGAAAAGGACTCTGTACTTTCCTCAGAACTATTTAATGGGATTTTCAGTGTGTTCGCTACTACTGGTACAAAATCAGTAGTCAAACTCCCATTGACTTTCACGTCAACAGCACATTCTTACGCAGTCCTCCTTCCTTCCCCGCACTGGTTTTATTAATCTCCTAGAGCAGACCCAGGAAAACTTTTGTTTGTACTTGGTCTTAATTTACAGACAGTTCCCTTTTGACTCTGTTTTGCTGAAGTACTCGGTAGAGATTGTTTTGCTGGCAGTTCAGCTGAGGTCAAAAGTCTCTTCTCACAAGAGTTCTTGCCTACTTCCACAGAGTCAGCTTAGATGACTGGATCTTTCAGTAGCCCTCACCTTCAGACCGCTACAGTGTTCTTAGGAGCTGACTGTAACTCTGTGCCAAGGAATTATTAATGACTGCTTGTTTGATTAGGCCGTTTAGAGATTTGTGCAGAATTAGGCCCCCTCCTGTGTGTTTTCTAAGCAGCATGATGTTTAGTCAGGATGTGGGTGCAACATGGCTTATATCACATGGTTGGTTGGCAAAATGCAAACACTGATTTTTGGTGTCTCTAAAAGTAGGCCGTATTTGAGATGAGGCTGTCTGACGTGTCCTCTGGAATTTAGGTAGCTAAACTTTTCCTAAGGTCTTGTATATAATTAGATGTCTTCATTCTGACCAGAGCTTTTCTGCATCGCACTTTAGATAGGGACTGGAGAAATATTTACTTCCAGCGTGGCCTCGGAGGTATTCAGGAGAAAGTAATGAAGCACTGTGTCCTGTCACCAGCACCAGCTGGCAGCATTCTGTCCTGTATAGACGAGCATGAAGCAGGCAGGTTTCTTGCTGTCATTAACTAACCATTTGTATGTTTTAGATGCCTCTTATTCCCATTTAGAACAGTCTTGGGATCTTAAATCAGTGTTAACAAAGAAAATAATACTTAGTGATAACTGAGGTCTCTAAGTGCCAAATTACTAAAACTCTTGAACACATGCAAGTCCTGGAAACATGCTCTTAATTTAACATTTGCTGTTTTATTTATTTTGGATTTGGAAACTAGCTAATATAAATCAATAAGAAAAGAATCTGGGTAGGTTGTATTTTCCAGCTCCGTCAAGAAAATGCAGACCACCAGGACTACTGTACTGGAAGCAAAGTGTTAGAATATAGGTCCGTAAAGAAAACCCCACATCTACCCGGGATGATTCAAGTTCTTCCACTTGTGTGGGTGTCACCCAGTCTGACTGGTGTTGGAATAGCTATTTGCTATTTCCCCTGTTGCAATAAAAAACGTTCTGTTTCTGGATGGTCCAGTGTCTAATGAGAATGTCAGCCTATTGGTAGGTGGTCAGCATTTCTCATGCGGAAAGTGCATGTCCAGTCTGGAATTGCTTCAGGGACAAGTTGCTTGCCAGAATAACAAGCCAAGAAGCCCTGTCCTTCTCTGTAAGATACAGACAGCAGGTGGTTGTGGCTCCCAAGATTTGTCACCGGTCTTATTATTTGACATCTTTACAACACAATGAAAACTGTCCTCTTTCCCTTCTTCGTTCCTTTAGCGTATCCCAAAGAAAAGCATATTTCGTAAGGACTTTAGTACTTTCTAATGAAAAGCCTTGTAGAACTTCAGCAGATTAAAAGCAGTTTGCAATCATTTATTTAGAAATATTTGTCTGTTACAGACATCCGTTAAGAGTTAGTATTCACACTGTGAAGCTTTGGATCAATTGTGTCACATGCCATTAATTTAAGTAAATATTTGCATCCTGCTACGCTACTCCGAATTGGTGTTTGAAGGCTATGGAAAGAAATTCTTTACAGGAAATGATCAGCTTTAATTTTTAAACCTTCAAAGTTTTTGTTCTTTTCACCTTTGCGTTTCTCATGCTTCATCTGCAGAATACTTGTATCCTAAGTCTCAAAGCTGTCTACAAAAATATGAACCAAAAAAAATTGGCACTAGTCATTGGCATTAGCTGTAGAAATTATTGGCAAATATAGCCGTCTCCTCTTTTAGCCAATGGTAATGTGGTATTTTTAATTCAATAAAGTATTAAAAAAATCCAAATGTAAAAGTAATAAACATTTGACAGTAAATATTTGTTACGAAAAGGAAATAAACTTCAGGAAATGAGCCTGCTCAATCTTTTTATGATTACGTATGTCTACTGTCTATTTTCTTATTTAATAAAAGAGTTACATTATAACATTTCATTGGAGATAGTTGAGCTACATAGTTATGTCAGGCAAACTAGAGGACCTATATTCAAAAATGCCACATAATCTGATTGTAGAGTGAATTTCAGAGATTAGATGAATCCAAAATTTCGACATTTTTGAGAAACTGCAGAGACTTTCTGTGCAGTAAACCCTTTCCCTTAAAGGCATCAAGGCTCAAATTATAAAAGGAATGTAATCTGCTTTGCCGTCAGAGAGAGTCAGGTGCCTAAATGCTTGGCAGTGTTTGTCCCTCAGACACTGGTCTAACCAGATAGTTAATCTGTGGATATTCAACCTTATCCAGACCTTTCAGGTTGAATCTCCGAAATTATTCTTCCATGTTTGTTTTTAATGATAACTCAGATGCCCTAGTACAAAATAGTAGCCCTCAGAATGATAAGTTTGCCAAACCAGCTATCCTGCAGCTATTGTGCTCTGAATTTGCAGAACAAAAATGAAAACATATGAGGTAGCCTCAGCTTTACATAGACTATACTTCTTGACATTCCTTTTTAACTTGCTCGGACACTGCACCTATGTTTTAATGTACTGAAATTTTAAAAAATGAACTAATTAACAGCATAAGTATACAATAATCACCTTAGTCATAGCCTATTGTTGGTAATCTATGATCTCCAAGATGTATCATTTAGGATCTGGTTCTGTAACATCCGTGATAGGTAAGATTTACTGGTGCGTGCCACCTGTTTGAGGAGCTGTGGAATCAGGCTTTTGGACTGGATGCTTGTTAGGCAGGGAATAATCAATTTCTATTTGTTTGAAAAGCACCGTTTCTATTATGATACTGTATGTGTAATAAATGGCAAGATTACCTGCCAGCCCCTTGAGGGAATGCAAGTCCATTTTGGTGTGTGCCCTGCTCGTAGTTTACTGGCTTGAGATACATCAAGGTGGCTGGGTTTGGATTAACTTTAAGCTGAGTATTAGATGGGTGAGCCCTTCCTCATCATCAGGAAAGTACATGTTTTCATGGCTCTGTGGAAGAATTAGTTTTGATCCAAGGAACTGAATAAGAAAATAGAAGTTGGGCAGTTCTCAAGTGAGATGATTTCATATGTGCTAATGAGTATCTCAAGACCCTTCAGTAGTTCCCCCTTCATATCTAAGTTACATAGTTTTCTGCAGTAATATGTCAAGGGATCAAAAGTGCTTTCACATGGTGCTTTCTGTTAATCTTTTCCATTGCAAGTGTTGGCATTGTCTGATCAATGAGAAGCTTATCTAGCAGGACATACAAATGTGCTTCTACCATACCAGCCGTGCTGCCTGTTCTTACGTGGGACATGGTACAGTCATGCCCCTTGCAGGGCTAGAAGAGCTTTTGGCCCACCTAAGAGTTTGCGCCGTGATCTTTATTTTGAGGGAGATAAGTTACTTTTGGTAGAAATTAAATAGGTGTCGGTATCATGCACAAACTCAGAACAAAATCATGGTATGGGTTGCGGAAAAAACTGAACAGCAATGCACATTAGACACTGCATAGTGCATTATCAGCGTGCCCCAAACACAGAGATCTTTTGGGATTCTGGTTGCAAAGTGCTGACGTGAGTCCAGGGCTAACATGGTAGGTTGTGCAAATTACTGGAAATTGAACCTGTCTGACCTCTGTTCTTCGATCCACACTGCTCTATGAATCAAGTCTTGTGAATTCATTTGACCCCTACATGAGAGGAAGCAAAAAGCTTCAACCCCACTCAAGCGATGAAGACTTCTGCAGAGAGCAGACTTTAACTCTTTGCTGTCCCCTTTATTTAGGAGTGCTGTCAGTGAGAGGAAAAGCACACAGATGGTTTATGCTGAATCTCTCACAGAGCAGAGATGGTGCTTCTCCACGAGAAATGCCTAAAAACACGTTATTCATAATCTCACATGAAAATATACTGTGTGTTTAATCAGAGCACTGGGTTTATTTTTCAGACTGGCATGCCTACTAACAGAGGCTTTTGCACTGCAATTATATTTATGGAAAAAAATGTGATTTCTATCTCTTGTATCCAGTGTTTGGCTTTTTGTTTTATATGCCTTTTGGCTTATTTATTATTAACACATTTTTGCGGGTTTTTACATAACCATTATCTTTCAGTCTTGTTTTGAGTCAAAACTGTGCTTAGGCTAAAATGGCATGTGGAAAGAGATTAGCGTTGCTACACAGAGATTTTTTTCTGAAAAAGGGACACTGTCAACTGGGATGTAACTGGGAATGTGAATTTTGACATGACACTGTTTTTAGAAAAATTAAAACAGCTAGAATTGGCTCTACTGTTTATTCTTAAGTTCAAGTTGTTTTTTAACAAATACATTTATCTCCCAGTATCTACGAGCCACGGAGCAGCAGCACAGAACAAGGGAGAAAAGTTGATTGTAAGCCAAAGGAGACTGACTGTATTTCTGGGCTAAAATAGAAAAGGAGAGGAACCAAAAAACAAAATAAAGGAAGAGCAACAATTGTAGTAATCAAATGGATTTTACATATCCCTTCAGTTTTCATGTTTGATGGTATGGTCGTGAATATAATTAAGCAATTGTGGGTCTCTCTGTGGTCTTGATCTTGCAAAGAGACTGGTGGAGTGGACTCTTGGACTCCATGCATGGGAATCAATGGGCCTCTGTCTGTTTTTCCTTTGCAGAGTCATTGGCAAGATCCAGACAATGATAGTAAGCCCTATTATTTAGTAATGTATAGAATATTTACAAGAACATGGTAATTAGGTTGGGAGCTGATTTATCCTGAAAATAATAGGTTGCATTGTCATTTTCTGTACAACCAAGGACTTTGTCTACATAATTTTCCATTACACACTCTAGCTTCTGTGTAAATATAATAATAATAAATCTGGAAAAGGATGGGTTTGGTTTTCTTGACTCTTGCAGGACAGAAGCCTGGCAATTCTAAAAGAAAATGAGAAGATTTTCTTTTTTAGAAGTAAAGGTAACAATTTACTTAATTGCCATACTAGATTTTATAGCTTTCCTAATGTAGGTTGTTAAAATTCAGACTATTTTCACGTTGCCTGTTTCACATGAAACTGAAGTGTCCTATTTCACTGCTGCTGTATGTTGCAAAAAGACCTTTTTCTCTTTATTTTCAGTGGAAATACTTTTTGTTTAAGAGAGAGAAAGAAAGAGAGAGAAGCAGAGTTCCTGCCTGGGCAGCACAGCCCAGTTTACAATTATTGGAATGCTTCAGAAATTTTTGTACGTGTTTCAGTTTGGAAGATGGTCAAAACACATTCTGGTGCAGTGGTTTAAAGAAAAATAAAAAGAGAGAGGGGAACCAGAATAAAATTATAAAAATACAATGTGGAAATTTAAGAATATAAAAATAATAAACTCTTAAAAATAATAGAGAGTGCCTCTTAAGAATCAAGCACTTGAACTTGGAAATCCTACATTTCTTATTGAGACACAAGGGGAGGGAGAAAGAATTAGTGTAGCCTTGTGATGTGGCATCTACAGCTGAAGTCTGAACTTAACAAAATTAGCCAAAATGCGATTGAGTATCAGCCTGAAAATAGTGTATAACAAGCTTGAAGGGCATTCAGACCTCTCCCATTGGCCTTCTGGGAACTTCCCATCTGCAAAACACTTCAAGAGAAAACTCCCATAATCTTCACAACCACATCTGAACAGTGTGTGTACGTATCTATATTTATTTTACTGTCCCTTCCTTCTCTTTTCCCACAGCCAAGAAACACAATCTGTGATTTCATTCTTTAAATTTCCATTTTTTTTTTAATGGACAGCACTGCCTGTTGTTTAAAAGATCAATACTTTCCTTATTCTGCAATCAGGTGTTACGGCTCAAGGAGTTCACTGGAAGTTACTGAGTGAACGTTACTCTCACTGAAGACAATACGAGATCGATGTTGCAAAGTGCAAGGTCAGAATTTCAGGCTCTAAGTTGGAAACACGATATTAGGTGGAAGTGATCAGGTTGATTATGAAACTTGCCTGAAGCTCTTGCCCTTCCTTCATCATGGTCAGATATTTTCTCCTCAGCTAGATGATAGCATAATACTGTGAACTCATAAGCCTTTTCTTGGTGGGCGTACCTGTAGTGTGAACCTCAGAGCAGCACTTAACACACGGCGTGTGCAATACCATGCTAATATAGCTGCTCTGGTTGTGACATAGTTGATTAGCTGCAGCTCTTTTAAGCATACTGTGGGAGAAATCAGTAATAAGTCAAAGTACAAAATTTCTAACGTCTAATTCAAAGGAGTGACTCTGTTCAAGTGCCTTGTACCACATGTCTCTACTTCTTCCAGGTTTGACCATGTCAAGATAATTCCGTGATTTCTTCAACTGATGTAACATGTACAGT
Organism: Rissa tridactyla; assembly: GCF_028500815.1. Classification (NCBI taxonomy): domain Eukaryota; kingdom Metazoa; phylum Chordata; class Aves; order Charadriiformes; family Laridae; genus Rissa; species Rissa tridactyla. The sequence goes on from NC_071474.1 coordinate 4,558,619, forward strand.
GGAATTCTCTCATTTAAGATGCTGAAAACTGGGCTCAGCAAAACTGATGAGCACATACAGCAAGAAAGAATTCTGTGTTGGTAGGAAGGTGGATAAAGCCTGGCTTTTTCTACTTGAATTTCTGTGTCTATGAATCATAGACCCACAGGAGCTAGTTTCGTAAATGCCCTAAAGGCACTGAAAAGATTAGCATAGGCTCCTTTGCCGCAAAATTACTTTGTGGTCTCATTAATACTATCTTTCCAATCTCTTTCTTTTGACTATTACTTTAATTCCAGGTATATAAAAAAAAATTAAATAGAACTGGTGCTTTGCAAAGAAATATTTCAGACAGTGGAGAAGGCATTTGTTTGCCTTGAGAGCACCGGAAATTGCTAAAACCAGAGACAGTGATTTTGTGTTTCATTTTTTGCTTCCCAATGTACAGTTGAAAAAAGTATTTCTACTCACTTGTGCCTTTTCTGGCAGTATGGGAGTCTGCCACTGCTCTTCTGGCAGGATCCATTCTGGTTTATTGAGCTTCTTGTGACCAGCTTCATTACTAGCCCTTCATATTTGCATTTCTGTGCAGTGTCCCTGCCATTGCTGCTTTTGTCAGTTTTTCTTTCATCCCGACGCATGCTCAGGATCTTCAATCATGGCCTAAACTTTCAAATGAAATAATGGGTTTGAAGGTGTCCATTTTTTAGCATCTGATTTTGAGTCTCAGGGAAGCTGCGTGATTTTCCAGAAGCCCTGAGCTTCTACCAGCTTTGAAAGGTTGCTCTCCTTGAAGTGTTTCCAGTCAGGCATCTCAGTCCACTCTTCACTTCTCAAAATACTGGTTTCTTGTATCTGCCCCAGATTGGAACAATTTCCAGATACTACGTTGCACATTTCTGGTATAAAATTAATTAATTCCAATTTAACTTCCTCACAGGAAAGGGGTGAAGAGCTTGCAGTCGGCCAAACCCTTCTCAAAAGAAGAATTTTTATGTTTCTCTGTCTCTTACCATCTATCCTGCAGAGCCATTCATAGAGCCCTAGGAGCAGTTTTACTCTGAGAGATGATGGCACACTTGGCAAAAGATCCCTGCTGCATCCTCTCTAGAGAGGTCAGGGCTCATCTTCCTGTCTCTAAGTGTGTTGTGGGCAGCTCTTGAATAGCCTGGTTTCCCTTTTGCTAACATTGTCAAAACATGAGCGCTCTGGATTTTGCCAGTCCTTCGGCTTTCGTCTGCTGTTAGAAAGGCTATTTGACTGAAGATTATAACCAGTTAATTTATTTCAGACCGTAGACATACAGATGTGTCTGTGGTGAGCCATGTGTCATGGTAAGTTAGTGTTCTGGAAGCTGACAGAGATTTTGCCTTTCTCCCTGAAAGACAAAGGGGAAACATTCTTATGTTTTAACTGTAGATCACAAAAGCTCTTGGCGTCACTCCATATATAAAAGGGTACATTTCCTATGGGATCCTTGTGTTGGTAGTTGGAGTGGTGCAAATCAAGCCATCTTGCTCAGAGAACCAAACCCAGCGTGACACACTTCATGTTTGTTAGGTTCAGTTTGTTTTGTTTTCTCTGATACAGAACATTAACAAATCTCGGAAATGACTATGTTGAATTTTTTGTACTGTTCTCCAAGGAAAAGAGTAGCACCGGAAAGCAGTTAATTCTCAAGGACCATTTCCTTAAGAGTTCTTTAACTGTCAAGGGCCATTTCCTCAAGAGTTAAAACAATCTTGTTGCTTTTATACACTTGTGTCTGATGTTGGTGACTTTCCACCCACACAAGTTTTGATGAAGAGGTCGTTCATTGAACTAATAAAGTGAAAAAACTAATATAAAGGGGAATGAACTCTAAATTTGTTTGTTGGCTCCAAGAAGGCAGGTTAGTGGTCCATCCAAAAAGCATAATGTGCACGTATGTTTCTGCATGTTCTGAAGAAACAAGGTGATCACCAGGTAGTGAAAATAGGGAAATGTTTTTAAGAAAGCTTTTCTACTTGTATCTAAGAAGATTATATGATTTGGGTTTTGTAATACAGTCTGAGATACTTTCTGTCCAACAGTAAAGAGATCCATTCTACATTGTCATTAATGAATAAAATTACACATTATGAATTTGTGGGATTATTGCCCAGTTTTGTTAAAATGAGAAGTTAGTGGATATTGACCATTGCCTGAATATTCTAGGATAGCCCTTGTGGTTCTTTATCAAGCCTTCCCTTGACTTTTGGATCCGGTCTGTCGTTTGGACAGATGGACAGATACTTCCACTACTGGACCTACCACTTGTTCCTTGGAATATCAGCTCTAGCGAAAGGTCAGCAGCTGGCCACTGCTACGTGTATCCAAGCTTCACAGTTATCTCGTCTGGGGCAGCACATGGCTCCTTTTCAAAAATGCCTTCCAATTTTACAGGATTCTGATTTTGAGCACTTTTCATCTAGTTTTCGACAGCAAGAAGCTCCATCTAATAGCAGTGGCAAACTTGTGATCCATTCAAGACTGTCAGTTATGTACCCAAAATTGAAGGCAGTGGCAGTGTAGAAATTGGAGTCGTTTTTTCTCACCTTGTTGTGTAAAGAATTCCTCCTCAGAAGCATGCTATGAGGCTTCAAGAACATTTACGTAGTGTTTTGAACAGGAAAGCGTGTGTAAATTGTGTGTTTATTGTACTTAAGCGGTGTTAATGAGGATTATGTTTATAAGCACGTTTTCTCTCACGGTTAGCTATATGCCAAGCCAAAACCTTGGCAAAAGAAAAGAGATCTGATACTTCATTGAAAGCCAGCCTATTTATAAGCATGCCTGCGTGTTATGTGGTGTCTTGCTCCTCTTCCTTAAGGATATTTACTCTTTCTGAGTCCTTCTTGATGATCCCCTCATTTTGACAGCAAAATTGGTTTCACAGTGGCTTAATTCTGCTGCTAGAAATAAGAGGTTCCTCTTTCCAGTGGGCAATAGGCAGCAAGAACAAATGAATTCTCAGGAGAAATAAGTGTTTGTTTTTCTGGATGAATCCAAGGTGTAGGGAGAGAACTAGCTTCTGTAGAGTTATTCCCTGATGGGAAGAACATCTTTATTCATTGTATTCTCTTTGTGCTTTGGAGATCTGGAAGCTCCATCCTATAGGTAATAATCTGAGCCTTTGAGACGGGGGAGTATTGGGAGCCCTTTCTTTTCACTGAGCCCATATGAGGTCACTGGGCAGAATCACGCTGATTTTAGTAACCGTGGTGATGCAATGGGTAGCCCAGAAACTAGCAGACTCTAGACTTACTGCCTGTGGGCAAAGAGCTGGCTGAATTAAGTCTGGCTTCTTCTCATTTCCAGCTGCAGCCCTGAGTTAAAGAACCTAAAATAGATTACTTCCCTAGAGCCGCGTGTGAGTGGTCGTAGTGCTTCACACGCTGCGAGTTTGTGCTGGCACACGGGTGGGATGGAGTTACACGTAAGGTAAACACCGTCTTCAGAAACAGTATGTGTTGTGACAAAATATGAAAAGCTGTGAAAGGTGGGAAGGCCCACAGCCAGACATGTTCCTGGGAGTATCCCAGGAGTTGTTTCTGGTTTTACCCTGAAGTTTAGCCAGAGCAGGCAGCGTGAGCCTGTGGCTGTGACACTGAGCAGAGGACTCCAGAGCTCTGAGCAGCATTTCTGCCTGTTTCCCAGCAGACTTTCAGCAAGACATTTAATCCCTTTCTGTTCCTCATCTTCCCTCCTGTAACAGAGGGATAAAGCTTCCTTTCTCTCCAGGCTCCCAGGATTCTGTTTAGATTGCAAGTTCTTTGAGGAAGAGAAAACACCTGGCACAGTAAGGCCCCTTTCTCAAATAGATGCCATTGTAATACCTGTAATCAGAAGCCGAGCAGATATCTCTTAGCTTGAGAGTTTCCGGACTGTGACCTCTCTCGGGACTGGTTTCTAACAGATGTGCAGACAAGTTTTCCTGTCTTCCAGGAGTCTTTGGGAGTCTAAAATTTCCACCTTTATAAAATTTCCAGGTTTATTTCAATTTTTAAATTTTACTTTCTGTCTGTTTAAATTCCTTAAGGTTTCAGTTGAACAAGCATTTCAATTAAAAAAAAAATAATTTTTTATTTAAATATTACTTTCCAAAAACCATCTCACTTTTTTTTATTTTATTTTGCTCTTGGAAACATTTCAAGCTGGGAGCTGATCCAAAGATGACCTTTCCCCACAGACAATTTCAACAAATCGGTATTTCTCCGGTGAAAAATATCTATCATTGGAAAATCCTAACTGGCACTTTTTGACTGCTGTAGGGAAGACTTTGCAGGCAGAGACCTGCCTTCTAAAAGCTGGTTGCTGAATTTACCATTAGCAGTAATACGGCTCTTTTGATGGCTTCTTCTGTATCAGTGCAAGCTCTGAACTGCCACTCATATACAAGCAACTTCCTTTCAAGTCCTGCCATTTCTCACTTTGATATTTCCCCACAAAGCTGCCTATTTAACTATTAAAAAGTCGGTCACTGCAACTGGTTAACTATAGGACTGTTTAATAGGGATTTTTGTTTGGGTTTCTGTTGTAGCTGAGGAGGATATGTGATCTCTTTTGAAATGAGCTATTAACATGATAAAACGTCTTGGGAACATACAATACTAAAGCTGATGGTTTAATCTTTGCTGGGGTATCTGAATGCTGTATTAAATACAGGGGACTGCACTAACGAGTGTTTGAGCTTTGTAGTGGTATGGCACTAGAACACAGAGCTCAAGCGCAGTTACCAGATTTTTCTGTAACTGTTTCCTGAAATATGCTTTGCATTTAGTGTTCGGAATCAAACACAGGGATACTATAAAAATCCTATGTTTTCCATACCTCAAAGATGGGAAATTTCAAAAAGGTTGGTGTTGCTAAGAGAGATTTTTCCTCATTTATCCGTACATGTGTGTGCGTGTGTGTATACATGTATATATACTCACAAACATATATACACATGTGTATGTGAATATTTGCGCCTGCTGTATCCGTAGCTGGGCTCAGTTCTGTAGTTCTGCTGGTGCAGACACCCCTGTTTGAGGTTATCTGTGCCCATTGCTTCCCCCAGGCCGTGGCTCTTACCTGGGCTGGCTAGCTGGGTTTATCGCCTTCCACCTTCTTCTGAGCTATGGAGGAATCCTGGTTGGCAACCAAAATTTTACAAAAAGTTGCTTCATTTTTACAATTTTCTGTTTCCACACACCACCACCCCCCCCCCTTCTTCCTCCCAGTTTTACATCAAAGATGGGAATTTAACCCTGACTAATTTAGGTGCAACTTACAATCAAGGGACTTGAAGCTGAAGTTTAACAAATACTGGCCTTGCAAAATGTACAGATATTTAGCAATGGTGCTCATGTGTGTCTAAAACAACGTCTTTAGGGATGTAGTGAATTCCATTACATCTTCAGCCAGGATGTTCTTTCTGGCAGAAGGCAGAGGCTTTCCTTTTGGAACCATGAGGCAAAATTTCTCTCTGGGTCATTCAAGAGATCAGGCTGAAAGTTTCTCATCAGATTCTGCTCTGAAGCCTTGTGGTTATGTGTAAGAGAGAGGCTGAAGCCTAGAAAAGTGAAAATACATGCTATCTCCACCCTTCATCTCTGAAGCCTCCCTTCGTTTTATGATCAGTATTCCCCAGCCACAGTTTGAAAGGAGGCACTGCTGGTAGTGCTTTCACAACATCACTGTCCACAATCATCAAGGGAGAAGAGACAGTCCAGATTGTCAATTAATTCCTGACCTTGGCTTAACAGTAACAACATTTATAAGTCATGAATAAAATTATTTGTAATGGCAAAGAAACTGTTAGAGTTTAGTAAGTCTATCATGTTCATAGACTGCATTTAATTGTGGCGTGTAGCTGCATGTAGCATGTCCTGCCACTGTGGCTAGAACCTCCTATGATACCTTCCACTTAGGTCCGTGACGTGCTCTTTAACATAGCTTAACTGGTTTTGAATCCTTTTTAATCATTCCTATGTGTAGGCTTAACATAAAAAATCCTCACCTTTAGATCCCAGTGAGTTAAACCAAATACAGGGGTGCTGTAGCTGTACAGCTAGGAAAAAAGGAGAAAAGCTTTTTCAGTTTAAGTGGTTTATTGCCTAGATTAGCGTTCTTTCTGTGACACTTGTGGACGGTTAGTTGATTTACTTTTTGATTTTAGTCCTCTCCAGGGAAGGCAGGGTTTTGAGAATCTGGGAGCTGCAGTGTGAACAATTGATTTCTCAGTAAGCCCTGAAATCTCTGGCTTGTCGATTCTTCTGCCTCAGTATACCTATCTGTGCAACAGGAGGTGATGTCCTTATGGCTAATTACTGCTTAAGTGCTTTCAGAGCCGTGGGTAAACCACTAATTAGTCACAGTCATTTAGTCAAAATTACCAAAGTCTGGTATTTTCCCATATGCTCTATTAGTTTGGGGAAAATGTCTTGAAAATGCGTTGATTTAGGCTTCCCTGGTGTATTTTGTTTGTTTGTTTGACGATGACTTTCTGTGTTGTGGTTGAAAAAGACGTTGCTGAATTGTGTTGTCTGCTTCTAGTTTTTGTGAATGTTCTTTTGGTTTAAATAGTGCAAAATCCTCTTTCCAGAAAGAAATGTCAAAATAAAACAGGATGCAGATACTGCTGCGATAACTATTTTGTTTCGGTATGTTCTACATCATCACTCTTGGTATTGGGATTTATCTCGTCTGCACCCTCTGCTGTACAGATCTGATTAATGTAGACATACCAACATGCATGTACACAAAACACACAAGCACCCACAGTCTCTTACATTACATTGTGAAAGAACCATAAGGTTGAAGTGTGTTGACTCAACTATTTAATGAGGTGCAATAAATCTTGACAAGACCAGCTGGCACTAGAGTCAGGCTTCTCATCTTTTTACCATTACATAGAAATGTGAACAATAGTGGAAAGAAATGTAGCTCTTCTTTTTCTTTTTTTTTTTTGGTACTCAATTCTGTAGCACTGTATTGAAATCATCCACTTTCATGGAATGCAAAGCACGGTGGATTCTGTGGAAAATGTTAATGATGTAAAGGCCCCTTTTCCTGGTTCTTTTTCTCAAATTCTGAAAATGTTATTGATCTGACAGATCACGCAAGTGTGGTCAGCATTAATATCCCTGCAACACACACTGGCTGAGCAGAGCAGCAATGTTGAGTAATGATACCCAGAATGTGTTTCAAGTCTGGTAGCGAGATGTGCTGTACCTCGTGCTGCTCTTAACCTCACATCTCACTTTTCACCTTCCCTAGCACATTGGTCTCTAGCAGTTACTTCTTACCACCAAACCTTTATTACCTTTGCCCCTGCCTGTCACCAAGCTCCTCCTCTGCTCCATGGCACACCATGAAATCCTTTCCTCTTTCTCATTCTGCCTTCAGGTCGTCTTCTCCCAAGGGGCATTGCTGGCTGATTATAGCTACCACCAAGTCCAGCAGGGCTGACCTGAGTATTACTTGAATATCTTTTTAAAAAATACAAATAATTAAGCAGCTCGGACATCTAAGCATGTGGCATGGTTCCAAAGCATCTTTTTTAATGGGCCAGATTTATTGTTGTGAAAAGAAATCTGTTTAAATAATGCACTTCTTGTTTTGGGTGGGTTTTGTTCCTGACAGTGGCATCTATCAGTCTCTTTTCTGTTTCTAGCCCCACAACTTAATGCCAATCTATCCTTAAAGAATAATTGCTCCCAAACCAACTAGATCCTTCTGGATTCACTTGAGAAAGACTGCCTGGGCTTTGCTGTGTATCCCATAATGATAGCTGACATCTCCAAAAGTAATAACTGCACCTCATTGCTTTGTGATTACAGCATTTGATGTGTGCTGGGCTCTGGTGCTTGGTGGAAGGAGATACATCGTGTAAAACAAAGTTGGACCCCCCTCTGGATGGCACTGAATGTGGCGCAGACAAGGTAATCACAATGCTCCGTAGCAATCACTTTGTTTTTTCCAGCATTGTCTGTGGAATAATGTTTCCAAGATGTTCAGTATTTACCATAAACCCATATTTTATACTGATTCTGTTACAGAAACTGCTCAATTAACAGCTGGATTGGGTTAAGTCTTTCTGATTTTATGTTACGTGTATTTCAGTAGCCTCTGGAGACCTCAGTAGTCAAGTTCTTGTGGTCTAGGCATTCTACAAACACTGCAGGAAAACCCTGTGCTTCACTCTTAAGTGCACAGGCCGAGTACCCCGTGAGTCGTTAGGTGCTCACTCCTGTCACTTCTGTTCAATGCTGCCAGTGGTCGTTCATAAGTGAGGTTTTTTTCCGGGTAAGCTAAGGCAGTAGTCATCTTGGCTATATTTGAAGTAGAAAGTGTGGAGAGCATTTAGGCTGACATTTGGGAAATGGAGAAAGATGGGGAAAGAAAAAGAGGCTACTTCTAAAAGTAGCTCAAAATGTGTTGAGCTCAAATTCAGTGATGGTGAGTTATTTTTGAAGTATCATTTGCGGTACTGTATCTATATACTCAGATGACTAAGGCATATCTGGGCTTTCCAGAATCCAGGTTGATGTAGAAAATTGTTATGAGAAACACAAAATAAACTCTCAGATTGGTGGATCCTCCCTCCCATGAAAATCACCATTCCAGTAACTGGCTTCAATGCTAGTGGGATTTCCTGTGGGTGGGAGTTACCGAGGCTGAGCTGCTGCCTCCCAGCTCACCTGCTGTGCTAACAGAAGGTGTCTTTAGTGAACACGTTTGACCTCTGAGATGGGCTGTGGTAGGTGGTATGTAGTTCATAAATGTATGTGGGTGATTCTCCCAGTGTGGCTGATAACTTGCCAGGCTGCAAAGGAACCTGACTGGTTTGGTAAGTGCCAGCCCCCGACTTACTGGGTTTGGATTCTAATATTTTTTGATTGTTGTACCATTGGGGAGGTACGAAAGAGTAAAATTAAAAAGTTCGTTGCCAAAATCAAAGATTAGAGGCCTTTTCTTTGCTTGCAGATAAACAATGACAAGAAAAGCTGGGTCATGGAAAGCATGACGAGGAAACTGAGACAAAAGATTTTTAGATAAATGTTTTTCTAACTACAGGAGTCCTGGTGATTCTTCCGTGAGACTGCTTAGCAGTGCTTACTGTGTCGTGTACTGGACAGAGCAGAACAGGCCAAGTTTGCTGCTTGGTCAGGAGCCAGCGCAACCTAATAGAATCAAAGGTTGTTTGGGGCTTTAGCCAAGTTAGGTCCAAAATACCTCAATTATTTTGTACATACTGGGAATACTGCTGATGAAGACATTGCTTTGGGGTATAATTTCTTGGACTCGGTTTCTGTGAAGAGTGTGGCTTTAAGTCTTAGCGCTTAGATAATTATCTGCTTGATAACGCATGGGGCTCAATTCTGTGATTATTTTTTTTAATGACAGAACTCCCTTCAGGGTGTTGTCGAAGGTGACACTTAAATTTCTGTGTTTCACCTTCTCCCTTTCTCGTCTTCCCACCTCCATCTCACTGAAGCCTTGAATCTCTACAGACTTGAACATGGGCTTGTTGTAATGTCTCAGACATCCATTTAAGTCCACCTGTGCAGGAATGTTTGCAAGAATCAGGGCTTCTTTCCAGCCTGTGCTAACACAGTTGCATTTCAGTGGTGCCGAGCTGGGGAGTGCGTCAGTAAAACTCCTATCCCTGAGCATGTCGATGGAGATTGGAGCATGTGGAGTCAGTGGAGCATGTGCAGCCGGACGTGTGGCACAGGAGTGCGATTCAGACAGCGGAAATGCGACAATCCCCCGTAAGTCTTCACATCATGCTCATTTCTCTTTGCATATAGCACTTAGATGATCCTTGCTGCAAGAGTGCAGGGAAGAAATGGGCAGCAGAGCTGTGCAGAGGACAAAAGAGATTTCTTGTTCACAAGCAGCAAGGACCAGGTCAAAATCCTGGAGTGACTCAGTAACTTCTGTGGAAGTGGCTCGAAGTGTTACCATTGGAAGTGGCCCATTGCAATTATTCAAACATAAGATACAGAAAATGGCAGAAAAAATGGTGCTTTTTCCTCTCCAACATTGCAGTGGATGAGGAGGGGTTGATCTGGATCTACAGACCAAACTCAGCCAATATGTCTTAGAGCTCAGTTTTGCAGGGTGTGCTGGCTCTGGGCTTGGGAAGTGATAGAGTGGCTAACAGTGGTCATAGTGTCATATAGCTGTGTTGGTAAAGCACCTTGAGATATTCTGTACATCAGGGAGTGCTCCATACGGAAAGGAAGTTTTCCCACACACAGATGCAGTGGGTGCTGTTTAGCTCCTGCACAGTGACTACAAATAAGCCTGTGCTCTCTGCTTGGGCTTGGATTTTTTTTCTGATTCAGGAAGAAATGCAAGTGATGTTATCTCCCATGTGCCATCCTTCATCCTCAGGTCAATTGAGGCACATCTGGAAGTCTTTTCTTCTTATGGGAGGCCTGAACAGGTTTCCACGGTGGTCATTTAACTGACCACCCCGGTTTGTCTGCATTATAACTTCTGAGATGAATGAGGGTGCTCATGATCTTGAGAGCAGCCCTGAAAGTTGTGTATCTCTACCTTTATTCATATTTTAAGGTCTTCTCCACAGACAAAGCACAGGTAACTTTTCTTTTTAAATAGGGGCTGAAATTCTGGCTAGCAACATAGTCACTTTAAAGACGTGCCTAGATGATGGATAGGCACACCCTGGCTGCTGCTGAGCTGTATTCATGTGAAAGGGATATTTTTGTTTATTTGTCTCCTTAAATAACGCTGAACTGCAATTGCATGTCTATTATGTCCAGGTTTGATTTTTACCAGCTCATATTCCTGAACAAGGGACTGAACTGGTTTCTTTGCTGTCAGCCACAAAACGTCTCTTTAACCACAGTGCTGACCAAACCTAAATCCATTCATCATCGTTCCTTAAATTACAGGAAATGCTCCCTCCAAGATTGCACACTGATTTTAAAATTCTCTTGCTCATATACATTCTTGGCTGGGGATACACACGTGATCTTCTTTTGCTTCAAATTCCTGGCGTCAGCCCACTTCTTCTGCAGCTGGTTTATTCACTGTCCAAAAATATTGGCTAAGGGATTTATCTCTTATTTTATATATATTTGGTCTTGGGATTATTATTTTTTTTTAACTGGAATCTCTACTCCTGCCAGCTGACTTTTGAGCCTATGGGACTATTAGTATTTTTAAACCAGTTGCCTCACCGTTTGATTTGGTTTTTCCTCTCTGTGATTTCTGGGAGTATTTGCATGCATTGCCTACAAATGGTTGTAAGGCAGCGTGTCATGAGCCAGTTTGCACATGCAGACGTTTGAGTTGTACTGCCTTGTGTTCTTGTCTAGGCTGTGGACTATTGTCGTACAGTGGGATTGAAGAGAAAACCACTGGCTTAAACAGAGCATCAGAATGGGATCTTCACTCCTTTTCCAGTCCCCTCTTGTCATGTAAAAGGGTCATGGTAGTATAAATGGGCTTTGATTTCTTCAGTTCCATTAATGGGTGGATTCTCTTGGCACAAATACAGTGGAAGATGGCCATGAGGTTGTCTACCAGGAGATCTTGCACAGTCACTTTTTCAGGCATGTGTCAGGGTGGGCTTGAATGATACTGTTTATTGGAAATCAAAGGCAGTGCTAGAGCCCGTATTATACAGGGCTTGAGACCTGGGATTACAGGGATCTTTCCTTTCAGATTCTTTTGCAGAATCTGATAGAGATGAAGCCCAGGCTCTTGGCCTCAGCGTTTGGAGAGGTGGAAGTGATGAAGCCACAAACACGAAGTGAAGCAGGAAAAGAAAGGCATATGAACAAGCTCTACGTAACTGTGTGAGACTGGAGAGAGTGACTGTCATTTTTCTTCATCTTACATGATGAAAACCCCCAGTATCCTGTTGAAACATGCCAAGAGGTCTGTAATACTGAAATGCTATTACAGAGGTCCGTTAAGTAAAAGATTACTGTCGGTAATTCTGCATTCCCTTCCCAAACAGTAAGAGCAGAACATAATCAGCATGGCAGAGCAATGTCTTGTCCGTTTCTCTGACTGCCTGTCCATGTCTGTTTATCTGCTTGTTTTTGAACCCATTGAATAGACGCTCTATATTCTACTAGTGTTTTACTAGAGTTAGTCTAGTAGAAAGCAGCAACATACTACCAAATAAAGTATGATGCTGTCAGACAGAGGGGAGCTGAGGTGGGAATGTCTTGTTGAGTGTATTGTTTTGTGTTGAAATACTGGGAATAGAAACATCCCCCAGATCTGTAGGATGCTCTGTCGTTCTGTGGCTGCTGAGATGAGCACATCCAACTCCTTGATTTTGGGAGACACTACCTCAGCCGGAGACAGTTCATTTTGCTCCTTAATTAGAAAGGGAAGACAGGTCAGACTGCTGAAGAGCCTGGAGAGAGCCTGCACACAGAGGAGTGCAGGTCAAAAGGCACTATGTTCCTGTAACTCCCACTGACTGGGAGTGGTGGGTGCTCAGGAAGTCTGTCTCCTAATGGATTTGGCTATTACTTTCTTATTGCCAGTGGCCATTATGACCAACAGTGAGAGCTTCTTGCTTCCAGTCTGCATTGGCAAACATAGAAAGTTCCTCACAAGTTAACAACATTTTAAGATTAAAGGCAAGGCAACAGCTGATGAAGACAGCAAATAGCAGTCCTGCTGTGGCTCCTGTTTCATGGCCATCATCTTGATACCCTGCTCTTGAGAGAGTGTTCTGTTACTCTTTGGGTATTCTGACTGATTTCTTTTTTGTTTTGTTCTTTTCCTGTGCATGTACACACAAATATGTAGAGAGTCACTTGCGTTCAATGGCTACATCTCTTACTGTAGCCAGAGAGATGGTGCTGACACCAAAGTTCGTGTATTTGAGTGCAGGATTCACGTGGGAAGAAGCTTGCATTGTGCTTCTAGTCATCTGGACTGAGTGTCTGTCTCATCCAGTCTACGGCAGCAGACACAATCCTCCCAGAAGATTTCTGGATCAGTCTCAGCACATCTGCTGCCTTGCACGTGTCCGTGGCAGAAAAGAGGTGTTAGCAGTGCAAGCAAGCAGGCGTTTGTTCAGGCTGTTTTTCTGGTGACTCTCTGTGATGTTACAGTGTCATTGGAGACCAGCATTTCCATTTAAGAAAAAACAAAACACTTTTTCTGGGATTTATGGAGCTACTGTAAAAATTTGATCTAGGCTGAAATTTGGCATAAAGCTCTTCTTTGCAGAATCATATGTTTCTGTTGCACCAAATGCTGAATTCATCAAGTCCAGCACAGCTAAGAAATCAAAGACCCAGTCCTATAGCCAGCATGTAAATGAACAGGGCAACTCTTCCTAGGACCACTGACACAACTAAATGATATACAATGAGGGCCTTGGTTTCTAATTAGCTGAGTGATACAACTTGATGTTCATTGCTCTTCTGGGAGGGAGGGGGAAAGAAGCTTTTGGAATGAAATGCCATACTGCTAAAAACTGGAATTTGGCTGGAGGTCCTTTTTGTGGCCATCTGTTAAAGAAAAGCAAGAACGTATCCATCTTTGCTGATTACAGCTGTGGAGATAGGTACGTGACAAATTCAGAAGAGTATCAGTAAGTAGCTAAAGAAATTATCTGTTAGGATGGCTAAGTCTTTTGCTTACTTGGGTTTTTTGTTATTAGTGGTTTGGTTTGGTTTGCAAAGAAAATATAGGCTATTGTTCAGAGTTTGAGTTTTCGTTCTTCTCTGGGGAATCATAAATAAGAATAAATAGATTTTGCAGGTGCTTAATCCTGATGTTGGATTAGTGGCCTTTCCTGCACGTTTAAAAACCAAATGTGTAAAATGGCACGGTTTTCGTGGATGGAGATTATCTGCTGCACTGATTTGTTTCTGGACACCCTACTTACGGTACAGGTTATAGCTACTTCCATGTTATTTTAGTTTCAAATTGCTGAAAACAGAACCTTAGAGGACATATGCTGAAGAGGTGTTTGCTGTGTCCCCATTATTGAGAGTGTTTGAGGCAGGGGGCAAAGCGAATGGTGGGAAAAGAACGGTGAAACATTCCGTGTTGCCTGCCTCTCTCTTGGGTATTTGGTGCGATCCTGGGCACAGCGGTGTCACCATGGTGCCTCTAGGTTCCCCATTAAGAATATAAATACTTAACTTTGATATCTCTGATGGAACTACAAATTATCTTCTGAACTGCCTGACTGTGCAAAAGTAAATAATACTTAGACTTTAGGTGTCACGCTCAGTGCACCTTCCAAAGCCCAACCCTCACAAGTCAGCATCAGTTAAGAAACTTGTCCCATATCACAGGAAAGGTTAGTCAGAGCTCCGGCCTGATGTCAGGGCAGAACCCAAAGTTTGGGAGTACCTTACTTCAAGTCCTGTCCTGAAACTGTTGGTGCACACAAACACACAGGCACACACGCGCGCACTCCTCCCTTCTTTCGCAGTCATTTACCTGCTCCACCTGAAAATATGTTAGGACACGAATGAATTGCTGTTGAAGTCAATGAAGAAATTTAGGACAGCAGTGTAAAATTAGTCAAATCCCTTGGATCGTGACCAGAATACAAACAGTTAAACACTCTGTATCTTCTAAGAAGACTGCTTAGTGCCCACAGGTGAGTAGCATTACCTCTTACCTGAGGTGTGCACTGTGTAGGCAGCCTCTATTTATTGATCTGTATATGGGATGCTACAAAGAACATGCTTCTGTAACAGACCATCTGTTATGATAAGCCAGTTATGGATCCACAATGGAGCTTGAATAGTTTTCTGTCAGAGACACTGACAGCAGGACTGGACCTCTAGCAAGGAACATTCCTACTATTTCCAGAGTTGCCTTGGGCAGGGAAACTTAGGTGAAGGTGTGCCTGTGAGTAGCTGTGCTGTTCCTGCTGACCCTGGTTTGTCTTTCCTGCGGTAGCCCGGGACCAGGCGGGAAGAATTGCCGGGGAGCCAGCGTGGAGCACACTGTGTGTGAGAACTTACCCTGCCCTAAAGGGGCGCCAAGCTTCAGGGATCAACAGTGCCAGGCCCACGACAGATACACCAACAAGAAAAAAAGCCTCCTGACAGCTGTCATCATTGATGGTAAGTTTTTTCGTCTTCCTCTGTACAACCTTGCTGTTCTTTCATTGCGGCTTCTCAACCCGTCTTGATTTCATCCACAATACTCGCATATGTTGGCGAGAAGGCTGCAATATGTTCCCTTAGCTACATCTGAAAGACTAATTACAATTAGTTGTTCTTGGTTCTGCCCTGCTCTTCTTTTAGCCTTCTTAACAGAAGATACAGAGCTGTCAGTTCTTTACTCACCTTTTTGTAGTACTTGGGGAGAGGTGCCTTAGCTTGATTCCCAGTTTGAACAGGCAGGTATTTGGGAATGGGAGCTTGAACATTCAAATGTTCAAATTAATTTGGAACTGAAAAAAGAAGGGTTTCCTGGGACGTTTTTGATGTGTGTCAATTTTGGGCATTTCGGCATGATTGCCTTACTTACATTCCTTTAATGCTTCCTGTGCTGGATCTTGCTGTTCAGCTTCTATTCCAGCAGATGCTGGGGGGGTATGAAAAAGGATTGTAATAATGTCCTTTCTTGTCCTGGTTTGAGGTAGAACAGAACCAATTTTCTTTTCAGTAATTTTACTGAATTTCTGCAGAAACAAACATCCTTTGCTGCATTCTGCTGAAAAACAGACAAGGCTGGTTTCATTTGGTTATCTTAATGACAGGCTTGAACAGAGGAGGGTGGTATTGGAAGTGATACTAGAAGACCAGACATTTGATAAGCCCTTTTGTGTGCTAGCAATGACAAGTTAGGTCTGACACCGGGACAAGCTTACGGACAGCATTCTACTTCTCATAGCAGAGCCTCCAAGAGCACAATTCCTTAAGATGCCCCAGGAGACAGTCTGGGTTTGCTTTTTATTCCTCTCTGCTCCCCTCCCCAGATAGTTTTGCTGGGTGAATGCACAATGCGGAGCTACTTTCCTGACGAGCTTCAGTCACAGAAAACTCTCCCAGTTTTTTCCAGAGGTGTTTCACTCCTTTCTCCATTTACAGTCAGAAACTACGGGCTGCTGAGAGTCCTGTAAATAGGAGAGGGGAAAAAACAGATGATTCAGTGATCTTCTCTGATCAGTGCTGCCAGAATTAAGTAGCATATTGCAGTGGGAAGTTCATTCAGCCACAGAAAGGGAATATGCCAAGTTTTGGCCACCTGAAGACTCAATGAGATATTGCTACGAGATAATACATACAAGAAAACAACATTGTTCTCACTGTCTACCAAAGCCTCGCTTACCTGAGCCATGTTACCCCAGTTTCCATGAATGCAAATTAGAAACCTCTCCTGGCCTGTAGCAGATCTTGCTACGAGAGGCTGTCCAGAGGCGGTCAGGCTACCGGTTTCCTGCACAAGCTGCTCTTTCAACAGCTTTCCCAGCTCCTCTGTTCACTCTGCAAGTGAAATCAAAATCCAGCCTCTGTGAATTTGCTTTGCATCAGACACAAGGCAGGGAGTTTGAACATCCACAGGATATGCCTGTAGATCCTCTGTCAAGCAAGACAGATGGACAGAGGGCAGCTCGGCTTCCCATCTCAGTGTCATTGTTTATTGAAGCGTGTTAGAGCACCTATGCAATGTTCTCCAGTACCTTTTTTCAGCATATCAAAGCGCCACACTCAGAAGCATTTAAATAGATACAGATCTAAACAAACCTGGAGCTAATCTCCACTGTACTTGAACTCTACTTACATGTTTTAGTGAAGTGGGAGCTGACTGCAGGTTTTTGATTGCATTGGAAACTTAGAAAAGGCCTATGCCACTTAGCCTTATGTATTGGCAAACCTCCTCTCTTATGTCTGAGGAGTGGAAGTACTTGACTATGCAGAACAAAACATGTTTCCATTTGAATGTCTATAGGTTCTTCCCTGGATGAAGTCTGTGAGTAGCGGAGTCAGCTTAAAAGGAAAAACATTGTATTGCCTAAATATCTGTTACTTAAATGTATGGCAAATGCAGTCAGTAAACCTTGAGAACTGTTGTATGCTGCCAGCTAATAATACAAATGTTTGAAAAAGCTTTTTAACTCAATTCCTTCTCTAGCTAAACACAATGGTAGCTTTTCCAAAGCCAGGTGTAATATGTAATATAACAATTGCTATTAGCATGGATGAAAAACGCAACTTTTCTCTACTGATGTATTTCGAATTAATTTGGGGGTTCTTTCTCTCGATATTCTAGCTGCATAGTTTGCTGACAGAAATGTTTGTAGGGCCACAAATATCAGTTCAAGGAAATAGTAGGTAGTATGTATGCAAGAATGCTTTAAATTTATGTATATAACTGTTCTTACGGGCACACTGATGTAAGAAAGTCAGTCCATCAAGAGTAGCAATGGACTGGAGAACTTGTTCTTCCTAAATCACTGGCTGCAGCCTGAATTTTGTCTGAGACACTCACACAGTGACTTGGTCACTCATATCAGGCTGCTGAATGTTCCCTGTAACAAGCATGTTCCGTTCGCAAACAGATACATAGAAATGCACTGACTAAATGGTTTTCTGTGTCTTAAAAGACCAGACTCATCAATGTAACTATTTGAATATTGATATTTTAAAGTGGGGAAATGACAGGCCTAAATTGAAAGGCTCATGTTTCTTCAAAGATGAGAATATCAACAGGTATCTTTCCAAATCCATTCATGTAGAGACTGCATCACCTTTGCCTTGAAAACTCTTGTTTGTGCTGTTCCTAAAGGCAGTTGCTTTGGTATTTCTCTTTCCAGATAAGCCCTGTGAGCTCTTCTGCTCTCCACTGGGGAAGGATTCCCCTGTGCTGGTGACAGACAGAGTCCTCGATGGTACTCCATGTGGGCCTTACGAGACCGACCTCTGTGTACATGGCAAGTGCCAGGTGGAGTAACTTTCTTTTGTTTTATTTCTAGTGTTACGTGTAGTCTGGGGCAGCTGTGTATATCCTAGAAGAACAGGCGTCCACGTGGGTGGCTGGGGGGCTGTCTCAGAGGTGAGAGGGCAACCCTATTTTATAAGACCCATTGCAAGAGCCCCACAGCCCCGTGTCTTGGTCTGAGAATTATGATAAATGCCCGAGGTACGAGCTTCTTACTGAACAGCTGGGAATGTTCAATGATCACATTTGCTTGTGTGTAGTCATCAAATGGCTTGGGTGGGAAGGGACTTCTGTTGAGGGGAGCAGATGGGAGTGGAGATCTGGCTTGCTTAACTGCTCCATTTTGGCTATTAGAGTAATCACTGAAAAACCACTGATGCTGCAAACTGGATTATAAATTGTCACCACCCTGTTACAAGTGTTACATCGCCAGCATCATGATGCTTTTCAGGTCTACCTGATTCCTGTCTAAAAATATTGAGGAAGCTTTTTAATACCAGTTGCTCCTTGGCTCCTGCAGCGGTATGAGCCAGTAGCTTCCCTTGTGTGATTTTTATCAACTGTATTACTAGATAATGCCAAGGTGAGTTAGTGTAGGGACCCATCAAAACTGTTTGAAAGGCCTTTTCCCTTACAGTAAGAAAAAGGTTCCCTTCCTCCCACAAACTAGGTTTTAAAACTCCACGCAATAGAAAATACAAGTTTAAAGGAGCAGATCCTGCAGCCCAGAGCACAGCCCAAGGCAGTTTTCTTTTGCTTCTCATGTGCATTGTTTTGCTTGGGTCACATAAAGAGCAAACCAGAGAGAATGTAGGGTGGGCTTCCTTCTGCTCTCCCACAAGGGGAAAATCAGTGTCCCCTTATTTGTCCCTGGATGGGCTGGACAAACCCTGAACATGCTTGTTCCCTTCTGCGTCTGGTCAGACAAGTCAAGAATGGAAATGAAGAGGACTCTGTTCAAGAGCCTTCGGATTTGGTCCCTTTTCCTGGAGTGAAAGTGGGATGGACTATAATGGTTACAGTGATAATTGTTTCTCTCTAGCCAAATTACACATAGAACCAAAATCAGGTGTGGGAGATCTTTGTAATACAGCTCTTCAGGGTTTGCTGGGCAGTGAGACAGTTTGTAACGCAGCACATCGAATGCCTAGGGAGGCCATCTGTTAGAGCTGGTATTTCAGATTCCTTGCAAAATTTAGTGGAGTTGTGTAGACCCATACTAACTGGAGATTTAGGGTTTGGACAAGCGAAAGGAGAAAATAGAATGTTTATTTAAAGATCATAAATTACAGGAAGTCATTTGTAATGGATGCTTCTAGCAATATGTTGCAGTTGGAATCAAGTCATTTGTCATGGACACTATGACAGGGCAAACACTTCGTGGTTTTTCTCCTGATCACGTAGCATGTGTTCGAAGTTTGCTGCACACACATTAGTGATGTGAAAGACAGTTGAATTGGATACTGCAACCTTACCAGTGCTGGATTCTTCCTGGCTGATCTTCCTCTAAGTTTATCCTCATCCAGATTTGTATCCTATGCTAGGAATGCCTCTTTTCAGTATGAACCAGCCTGTTGTATCCACCAGAACAGCTTTCTAGAATCACCCTTGAAATCCACAAACTTCACTGGAGATATGCTGGTTTGCCCTGGGGGCACAAGGCATGCCAAATTTGGCATTATTTCTGATTTGTGTGAGCAGTGATTAAGAACTAGCAATTTTGAATGTTTTGAGGCTTCCAGGCAGGGAGATAGGTGAACACAATATTCACCTGGGTATATGAGAGGCTTTGGGGGCATAATGCAGCTTTACTAATAGCAATGCAACGAGATAAGTGAAAAATCTTTGCTCGGATTGAATTTTGCACTGCTGCAGGAGACACTGTTCCCTGCCAATTGCTGCTGAAGAGGCGTGTTTAATTCAGTCCTTCTAATTTATTCAAATGAAGAATCTGAATAGTGAGCTGCTGGGGAGCCAGCACAGGTTTGATTCTTTATGTGTTCTTTAATATACAAAGTGCTTGCATAGAGCCAGGTTCATGGTGCATCCCAAGTTACTTAATTGTTCTCTGTTTTCAGCTGTATCTGAAAAAACTACAAAATCCATTAATAACCTTTTATAGTAAGGCCAGCTGTGCACCTCCAGCTGTGTGCCATTGGCCATTACTCTGGGCCAGCCAGCTTTACTGCTCCAAACATTCAGATCAGCCACAAATGGTAAATCAGACATTATGGCAATGTACATTTTCTCCTTCCAGTGAGGAGCAGTAGCCAGCTCCCCTCCAAATGAAAACCTTTATGAGCACAGAGCTTTGGAGGTACGTCATGAAAAGCAAATTGCACTCTAAGTCGGGGGCAACTGCCTTTAACTGTGCAGAGAGGTGATGACAGCTGCAGAACATTCAGTCCATTTGCATCTGGCTGAGAGAAAATGCGAAATGATCAATTCAAGCCGAGCAGATTTGAAAGCCTTGTGAACTCATTTATAATACTCTTCTGCCTTATATGCAGTTTAGCGCTGAGAATTGCCATATGTGACTGTGTACCCCATTTGCCACAGATAGATACTTGTCTAACTAGCTGCCTATTAAACCAATTTAATCGGCATATTCATTTAATTACTCTTCTCCTCATTTCTTTACCCAGTGTAGACAAAGCCTGGCAACAAGCATTGCAGGGGGCCTGGAGAAAAGAATAAGTGCTGAAATCAAAGGGTGGTAATACTGTTATTTATTTTCTTGTGTAATTCTTCTACTTGAAGGCTCTCAAAGGCAGGAATGACACATTGACAGTGTAACAGACAAATTAGCAGTAACCATTGCCTGTGAACATCTAGTCCAGGAAACATAATAGCTCTTTTCCCTTCGGCAGTAGATGCTCCTAAATGAAACATGCATCCTTGTTGCATGATGAATGAATGTAGATGAACATGGCAAAGAAAAAACTGTTCTTGCAAGGAGAGGGGCGTTTTGAGAAGATAGGCAGGAACAGATTCTCTGAAGCCTCAAAATATCCTAACTGCATTTGGGCACTGAGGGAGGAGAGTTTTCCTTCAGCTGTACTTTCTGAACTTACTACAGTTTCATTTTAAAGCCATGAGCTGAGATCCAGTCTAACCAGTGTGAATGAAATCTTTTGGTCTCAGCCTCACTATCCTTGAAACAAAATCGTCTTAAGCAGCAGCATCCCTGTATTTATTATCTCTTACACCTGAAGGTAGCTGGCGTGAGTAAACTTGGTTAAACTTTGGTCATGCACAGAAGTACCAGAGAGCAAAGTCAGCTCTAAGTTTAGCATAGGAGTTCCTAAGTCACCTAGACTTTTTATAATCTTCCTTCTTGTCTGTGAAACAAATCATAAGGTTTTCATTCAATTTTGTCCTGTCCTTGTTTATTAGAGTTGGTTTTGAGGCTGAACATTTCATTTGTGATAGTGATAGAAGTTTGCCAGAATGAGGACAAAATAAAAGCTACGTAAGGGCTTCAATAGATGGTCTCAAAAATAGAAGAGCACCTTATAAAGCTAGGCCTTTAGAAGAAATATTGTGGAGTAACTACAAATGCACTTATCCTTACCATCTTCTGAGCAAACTAGATGCTTTGTTCAATGTGTGTGTAGGTCTTTGATCTTTTCTTCTTGAAATTCACATAGTCTTCTAGCAAGGAGAATTTCTTTTCTGCTGAGATTTTTCAGAGACAGAAAATCTGTGGCAGGTTGGAGAACAAGAGCAGTCTGATGCATCTGAGGAAGAGGAGGGTGAGTGCTCATCTAAGCTTTGCAGCCTCTCTTTCTTGTCTGCTTCCACAGTTAGCTTTTTCTAGCATGGACATTGTGGTCATGGTGAAGATGGGGTAGGGCAGTGCAACCTGCATCTCAGATTGCTTTTATCTTCTCATATTTCTCTTCAAGTGACAAATGGCTTTCAGAGAGAGGATTCCCTGAGGGTTTTGTTCTTCTTCAAGACTAGTCGGTGTATGTTTCATGAGTCAACGTTCATGGAAGCAGTGTGCTTTCTAACCTCGTACAGCTCTTCACTCTGTTTGTGCTGCCGATGTTAATAGAAAAGTGCTGGCAGAAGTAGAGCTAAAAAAGGTGTCAGATGTCACACAGCAGTGGTGTGGGGAGAAGACAAGCTGCTCAGCTGACTGTTATGACGCACATGACTTTGTGCTGGCTTTTCTCAAAGGAGGATTAGTCTGAGGCTCATGATAGCATGAGAACTTTCCAGTGGGGACTACAGATTGTACTTCAGCATGTAATCTAAGGTCTCTTTGAAAAGAGAGGCCTCCTGTATGGCGGAACTGAGCTAGAGATCAAGGGCAGTCTTTTGTGTTAAATCACAAGGCTGTGGTTTAACAATTTAAGAGGTGAAGATGTTTGGCTCTATCCACAGTTTCCTCATGATTGTTTTGTCGTGTCACAGCTACTTTTAACTTGCTGATGAATCCACAGTACATTCAATGATGACAAGACACACATTAGGCTGTCCTGGCAGAACAAAAATATTACAGAACGACTTTCTTCCAAAAGCGATTGTCATACAGTATAAAAGAGGAACACAAACTTGAAAACGGACATGTTTTCAAAAATAGTTTTGGCAAATTGGATAGGCAGAGTGTCAGGACGGGGCCACAAGTGGCAGAGGATAAATTGCAGTTGTCTACTGGACAACTTGCTGGCAAACAGTTTTCTATGCACTCAGTACCCACTTCTTGCATTTGATTGATGCATTCAGTTCTGGCTTTGCCTCCTCACTTGAGTATTTTCCATGTATTATTCATATTTCTGCATTACAAACTGTGGTACAAGATGTTCCAGACTGGGTGGCTTGTCCCCATACAGCAGCTTGGCTTAGCACTGTACTTTGATAGATGATATAGTATATGTGCACAAAATCCAGAAGGATTGTTTGAACTACAGAAACCTGTTGTATAATTACCTTTTTTTCAGTTTCTGGGTTTGTAGCAATGTAATCTGAGGCCTAAAAAGAGTATCAGGCTTTTGATGAGTAAGGTGCAGCGGCAAAAAACAACACACTGTTGATATATTACTACCTTCTTGGTGTACTTTACAGTGGGATAGGAAAAAAAATCATGCTGTTTCCCCCTATTTTTCTTCTATGTTAACCCACAGAGAACATGTAATAGACAATTCATCGTGATATCTACATTGGAGGGGTTTAGATTTTGCTTGTGGCGTGAGCAGCCAAGAATCAACCAGAAGGGAGGCTACAGATCTATCGCATACTGATAAATATATATAATTTTCACATCCAGAACTGACATGATAGATGCCTCTTCTAAAGAATGGGTGCTTGATATAGAATCCTCTGGTATCTGCAGCCTTTGGCATTTGTGCAAACCAGGGCAGAGGCAGGGTGGAATCAGGTCAGAGGTGTTAATTCAGATGAAGCTGGTTTGGAAGGATCAGAGAGGGGTAGCTGCAGAAAGCAACCAAAGAACAGAAGCAAAGGACTTCCTGGAATGGGAAAAGGCTGTGTATTATTTGCATGTTCGCTCGTACAGCCTGCTCTGCTGCCAGAACACAGGGGGTTTGACACACAACCTTCAAGCTCTACATGTGAAAAAGTGGTTATCGAAAATATTCATATCTATCATCTCTGTGAACTGCTAAAGGATCTAAACACAAAGACAATGGGCAAGTGTAATTGCATATCTAATGCAGATACGATAATGCTAATTTAGAATAGGCTGTGCATATCTCCTGTTTGAACAGAGCTGCTCTGATTCGGATAAAATCTGAAGGCTTGGGAAACAACAGGATATTTGCTGAACTAAATTCTACATGGACTTCAATCCATCACACAAAATTTGTTGTGGAGGAGAAATAGATGTAATTTACAGATTAACTACTTGATTAGGGATCCAGGCTCATCCTCGTGTACAAATCCTGACAGGCATCCATAACCCTCCGCAAGGGCAGTCATGTTTAAAACAAAGAAATAAGAAGTGTCTTACCCTCGGATCTGAATGTCAGTTGCTCACGTATGTACATTCCTGTTTCATGTGGCCCATCCCTGGAGGTATCAATGGACACTGGATATTATGGACAAAAAATTGGCAGCGTAGATGAATCTGTCATAACCAACATGCTCTGTACATGATTAATTTGTGAAATGGCACACGTTGCATCAATATTTATATTTGATCCATTGAGACAGCTAGTTAGTTCAGCATATGGGAAGCATTACAGTTTTGTGAGCCTACAATGTCATTTCTTGCACAGGGTGGGTGTATATAACAAAAATAATTGTGTTTATGTAGCAAAACATACTCACGCAGGCTGTATCAATTGAGCTCTTGCACAGCCATTGTAAATACAAATAAAAATATCATTAAAAAATATCCAAGAAGAATAGAAAATAGTTCACACAGAAGAATCCAGATGATGTGTATTCAGAAGAGAACAGGAGTTTTCCTATGCTGGAGCCAGCAGTGACTGAAGCTGGAAATACCACCCAACAAGCAGTATTTTCAGATGTTTAATTATAAAAATGAGAAGAAGAGGGAGGGGGAGAAGGAAGGGTGGATTGAGATATCAGCTCAGAGAGAATGAATTTCAGGCCTTTGGCTCAGCAAACCTGCGGTTACCTGCCAATTTAAAGGTCAATGTATAGTTCCAAAACATAGTGTCAGAGTAGGAGACTGCCTGGGTTGAAGATCATTAAGAAACCTGTGGATATAGTTGTGACTGTCCATGCTGAGGACTTGAAGTCCCAAAAGACTATCTTTAAGTTTCTTGCCAGCACTCCCATGTTTTAACATGGGCAAGGGACTGGCTTTGGTTAAAATCCACTTCCTCTTTGTCCAATTGATGCTGTTAATAGCAGTACTGCGGCACTGCAGGCTTTCAACAGCTAGTACAGGCAGGAGGTGGAACTCCTGGGTGGTGTCAATATCAGTCCCTTTGCCAAAGTTATGGATATCACTGTCCAAATTCATGTTGGATAGTACAGGGAAGCTCCGAGAGTCCAAAAACAGGGCTGACAGTGGCAAATGCTCCCATAGTCTACTAAACAGGTGGTGGTAACACCAGGCTGGCTTTTTACTTTTTATTCTTCCTTCTGAAGACAAACAAGCTCCAAGTGCCCTGCTCACTCCTTAATGGATCATCTTGGTAAGAATACAAAACTGCTTCCCTTCTCACCAGTCCATTCAAGACCGATGGCACTGAAAGCATCCAGCTATTGCTGGATGGAATGGCCTATGGACTCGTTCTGCTCACCTGCAGGATAACTCTTGGGTCAGAAAACACACAGGATGTTATTGGCAAGGTCTGTCTTTCCTCAGAATGTAAAGCTTCCCCTTTCTGCCTTTCTGTTTGTTAATTAAAAAAATCACCTTACCCTGGTTGGTGTGCTGGACTGTACAGGAAGCAGCGCAAAACATGTTAGAGATGGTAAAGATCAAAAAACACAGTCGAACTATTTCGTTTTAAGGAATTGTTTCTGCACTATGAAAACTTGACTTTTGAGCAGTGAGAGTTGGGATTTTCCCTTTGCATACAGTTAATTAAGCCCACGCTTTTTTTGAAAGCTTTCTGCAGGTTGAGGACAGCTCCGTCTACTCTAACAATTGACGGTATAATGCATACAGCACACAGCACAACGTCAGTCCGAAGCTGATGAGGTACAGACTCTTTCCCCTGGTCTGGTGGGGCTTAGGCTTCCTCTGGCCCCCAGTTCTGGAATTTCAGAGTCTTTCTCACCTTGGAGGAAGCTGGACGTGTTTCTCAATTATCAGTCCAAGGCCTGCTGGCAGATCCTTTCCTCCCAGGAAGGGCGATGCTCACTGTGTTTTACTTCCTCGTCCTTCCAGCCCTATCTCTTCCCCTTTGCTGCTTGTTTTAAGAGTGGCAGTATTTTCAATGTGCGGAGTTTTCAAAGGATCCGAGTGACCGAGGTGGTCACTGTAATGTGTTTCTAAATGACTTTGCAGCTTTTGGAATCCATTGTCAAATCTTAACAAAAGCTGTTTCATTATGTACTGTTATTAAATACACTTTTACTTCAGAAATGATTGGAAGGCTTGGGGAGGGGAGAATGGGCTCAAATGTTTATGTAGATGAGGGTAAAGTGCTTCGAAGGTATTTTTCCCCCATAAAGTGGCAAGAACACACCAATTTTCATCTTGAAGCCAAGAAAGAAAACTGTTTTATTCTCTTAAAGATTTTCCTTTGTAAGAAGCCATTTCCTGGCACAGATCTGATGGGGGCTTTAATCCTCAAGCCCTGGACTGACGGTAGAGTTTGCGCTGTGGATGGGAGGGATGGTGCCATTGAACGCTGCAGGGGCCATTCCCAGATCCTCCACTCACAGGGAATTAGGGTGAAGTTAAAAGGTAAAAACCAGCAAAGGTATGTTTGTGGATTCAGTGCGTGCTTTTTCCATGCCTTCAGAAAGGGTCTCTCAAGTAAGTCTGTCAGTGACCTAGTAAATGTGGGAGGAAATGGCTTGTCTTGAACCCCAGTGTCAGAAGAGGGGGGACTTATTCTTTGAGAGGCTTTGCTGGCTTGCAGTGGTTTATATTATCTGGGAAACTACAGTGTAAATGTAAAGCATGTGATTGCTGTCTCCCCATTCTTTGCCTGCCTCCGTTATAGTCCTGCAGACTCCTCATGTAGCACTGGGAATAAGTGTGGTTCAGCACTTATTATACTCCCTTTATTCATTTGTGTGCTCACATAGTGCTAATAACAATGCAGTACAATAAAAGATAGCACTAGAATCTTAAATTAAATGCAGCCTTTCCAGTATCTCAGCAGGGTGGCAGGCAGGCATAGATTTCCAGCTGCCTTTCAGCAACCCCATTAATAAATCATATTTATTTTCCTGGAAGGAGAACTGCTGGGACATCCTTCTGTTTTGGGGGCAGAATCACGTTCAATACCCCATTATTGTTTCTTGGACATGGGTGTGAAGTTTAGACTTCAGAATTGCAACTGACAGAAACTCCACGGTCTTCTTCATACCTTCCTTTAACTCCCATTTATTAAGTTTTTTTCCTGTAGCTCTTGTCCACCAACTTACAGGCTGTTCTACTTAACGAGCAGCATTTCCCTTGTATGTGTTTAGGATGGTCACCCTTTCTTAGCAGGTGTCTGTCTCTAATGATTTACCCAGGCAAACACTGCCGTCAGAACACGTGTGAATGCTGGCAGTCTTTGATCCCTGTCATACATCTGCACTTAGGCAGTGGCCAGTGTCTTCTGAAACAAGGGGAAAGTTTGAGTTCGGGTCCAAATTACTTTGCTTACACACAGACAGTCTGAGATCAACAGGCCAAGTTCTCTTAATATTTCACTGCTTACCCTATTTTTCAAAATGTTTGTTGTTTTGATTGTTCCCTAAGATATCTCTCCAACTTTCCTCTGGCTTTATTATAAGAAGGCAAGGATGGGAGAGACCCAACGGCCTTACTCAAATAAGTATTATTAGTGACAGCCCTGCTCACTCGTTTGCCAAGAAACTGTTTATCTACAGAGAATAAATCTTCAACTTATTTTTAATAGTAGAATCTCTGCTAATAACTTGCATAATGACAAGTCTTATTTCAGTAGAAATTTATGTTTTAAGAGTGCATTGCTGATTATTTTGAGGGTCTTACATGGACAGAAAACGGTTTACATAAACTAATGACAATAAGTCTTATCAACCGCAAGTTCTACAAATGTGCAATTGTCACCATCTTAACCTGGAAATGCTTTGTGAATAGGGAAGATTACCACGCCAGCCTCTATAGCTACAGGGAGAATACTGTGACTGTTCTAGTAATACCTGTCTGCAGATTTTTATTGGAAAAAGTTTAGGAAGGTATAGAAAATTATGAAAATACCATTTAAAATGAAGCTTTCGGTGAAATTGTTAGTTTTTCTTTTTTTTTTTTATTTTTACAGTTGAATATCTAAGCTTAATACAGTGCAAGCATATGGAAAATTTCATACTTGTGTAAGCAATCGCATGGTACAGATTGACCAAATATGAACCTAACCTGCGTCCGTTGAAGTGCTTTTGCATTGCAGGTATCTTGAGGCATTTGATTAATGAGATCTTTTTTCAGGTATTGCAGAAGTGTAATCAGAACTGAATGTTACACTCCCCGTTAAGATCCCAGTGTGAAGCAGAGCTCATTCAGTGCTCCGGAATTCAGTGAGCAGCACACTGGAACTTGTAACAGCACTCTGAATTTTTGTGTGGTGAAGGGCTGTTACCAGGATTCTGGATTAATTTTCATTTTCAATTTTCATTTAAGGAAGTCGCATTTTTCCCTTCTCTGAACTAAGAATCACAATAGCGTTCCATTTGTCTGGGATGTCTTTGACCTCCTCAAATGGAAATCGCTATACAAACATAAACCATTGGTTTAATCTGTTATGTTTGAAGGAAGTTAAAGAGGGTTAGTATGAAATCTGTGATGATATCTGGAATAACAAGTGTTTGTGAAACTCTTTTCAGTTACATCTTCTGAGTCAAAGTTCATACTCTTAGTGGTAGAGAAGGGGGTTGCTGAATAACCAACTCAACGCTGTTCCGAGTGAGTGCCCCTCTGATTCAGTGTTCTCTTCCCACTCAGGTTTTCAGCCAGATGTCTATCTTAGTCTTGACTTCAATGTTTAGAGATACTTTAACCTTGCAAACAAAATAATGGGGACCTCTGGTTGTTGTCATTAGAAAATTGGCTGCGATGGAATCATTGGCTCAGCTGCCAAAGAGGATCGCTGTGGAATCTGCAGTGGTGATGGCAAAACCTGTAAAGTGGTGAAAGGCGACTTCAACCACACCAAGGGGATGGGTGAGTAACCCTCAGCAGCATTTTAGTGGAGTGAAGGTTCTCTTAACTGCTTGAGGAGAGTTGAAGAGTGGTAGTAATAGCTCCTCTTGGATAGTATTGGACTCATCTGCTGTAGTAAATGCATAAGAAACACAAAACAAAACCCAACTCAATTTAAATGTGATATTCTGAATGCTTCTTATTCAGTTGTCCAGATACCAGCCATTGCTTCTGTCTGAAATTCAGAATGAAGTCGTGTTTCTCATTTTGAATGCTACCGGTGCTGTTAATTTTAAATAAGAGACAAAATCAGGGTATCTTGTCCAGTGGGAGGGAATTCTGATTTCAGCACCATCTTTGAGCTCTTTGAGAGCTCAGAATGATGCATGTTGCAGATGATTCGTGTTACAATCAGGATATCTCAGCTAAATGAAAGAGCACTCCCCTCTGAACATTTTTACTGATTCCCTGCCAGCAATAATGTCTGGTATAGGATACGAGAGCTTCCGGTCTAAGTTAAAACTTTCCCTGTCTTCTTAAACATTAATGTATATACAGCTTGGTGTTTGAATTAGTCTTTGTTCCAGAGTTTCTGTGTTGCACTTCTGAGAAACCTGTTATCCCATGTCCTAATCGGGCAAAGGGAGGGAAAGCCAGATTCAGCACTTGCAAGCTGCTCCAAGAGGAAGGAATTGTCCAGAAAAGATAATTTCACATTCAGTGAATATAGAATTGCCATTTCTGTATGGAAAAATACATTCAACATGTGCTACTCCAGGACTGACTTCAGCAAAGCACATAAAGAGTCTCTTTAAGCACACACAATTCTGTTAAGTTACTAAAGCAGCACCAGGGCTTAGCAACTTTCTTGAATCAAGGTCTCAGTACTGAAGTCTGAGGCTCGGATTTTGTTCATTGACCAATTCCCCTGCACCCTTCTCCTCCTTACCTGTGGAGCCAGCTGTGATCTGTCATCTCCTCTCAGATGCAGGTAGGATTTCCCACCTGCAGCACATCTTTCTGGAGCGCATTTGTGCTTTTGCGTTGCTAGGCCAACCCGTTGAATGATTTCCTGCATTCCTGCCTTTGACTCTTTTGTCCCAGTTATTTTCCATCTACTTATGTCAAGGCATTTGTATATGATGCAAATAGTGGGAAAAGGTTCTCGTTTCCATTGAAAAAACTATTCTTCATTTCTGTAGTGGATTTTATAGCTGTTCATGAACTTCTTAATTGCTCCTGAAGAGTAACTATCTGTTATCCTTTCCAATGAGACTACAAAACATCTTGTGCAGATAAATAAGAAATTTCTGGGTCACTGCCAGGAGGTTGCACCCGTTTCCAACTAGACAGGCTGCTTGAGGGTGGTAACTTTACAAGGCTGTAGGAACAGGCCGTAGTTTCAGCCTTAACTGGTTGTTTGGCTGCCAGGACACTACAGGAGGCTTTCACCCCCAGCGCCTTGTAACCTAATATTCTTATTAGTTTGACTGAGATGACTGACTGAATCGTAGCTAGTGTTGAAGCATTTATTGATCTTTTTTCTTTGCCGATCATTTCAGAAGCACAAGCCTGTCAAAACGTTGCTTTATCAATGCAGTGTTTGCACCTTTACCCATCTCACGTAATCTGTAAGATAATTATTTATATAATTATAATGTCATAAACATTTATTAGATGTTTTGGTTTATTAATTTTAAAGCGAATTGAATTTTATGTGGAATAGTTTTTAAAAGTGCCATCTGTGATATGCCAAACAATCTTCATCTAGGTTGAAAAGTATCTTTGCTTTTTATTTTTTTTTAAATTATGCTCTTCTAATGAGTGTCCCAGACTACTAAAATGGAAAGAATATTTACAGTCTTTGAATTTTTCATTGTTCATGTTCTCCTGCTTTTGGATTTCTTTTATGTTAGATGCTGAAAACAGACTTGTTGATTCACAGCCCCAATTCTGCAAATATTTCATGCGTTGTGAGTTACTCCCATCAATTTCTGTTCATATACTGCTGTTTTGCAGAATCGGATCCTCAGGTTAACTTACTGAATCTTATGCAGTAGGCAAAACTCCAAGGCTGGGTTCGAGATATCACAAGCGAACATGAGGTTACTCAAGAAAATAATTGGCCTTTTTTCTTTAAATTGGCATTTAAGCAAATACATACAAAATCTGAGAAAAGCTGGGGCAAAGGTGAACACAGAATATGACTACAGTACCAAATTCAGGGTTTGGATACGTAAAGGATTGCACAGGTCAGTGGAAAATCCCCATGAACTTGCCGCAATCCACGTCAAGGCCAACACACTGAGTCAAGTATGTTGATTTATTATTTCAGAAGAGAATAGACTTCAAATATCAAGACACTGATTGTTTTGGACTGGTATCTATTTTGGGAATTGCAGCTGCAACCTTTGGGCCAGTTCCTCAGCTGCTCTGCACGTGGGACTCCACTGACTGCAGGACTGGTCCCTATATGTCCTGAGATTGCTAATTATGTTGTCAAGCCCTATTAACTGAACTAAATCCATGCCAACTCCTTTCTGTTTCTTAGTAACCAATAGTCATTGTAAGAAGGTTTCCACATGTGTGATGGCAAAGGCAAAGGCTGTTCCCAAGTGTTTCTCGTGTAAGATACTTGAATGCTGTTTGCAGTGTCAGTGGGTGTTGGTGACATCCTTTGGTGTTGGTTCTTTGTCTCCTTTTGGTTGGATTAGATGGGGAGATTGGTATCGAAAGCCATGGGTAAACTTCAAGTCCTTTTACTGTTTAGCTTGGTTTGTCAAAGATATCAAGTACGGATCCTTTTCTTTTAGAAAATCTACCTGCATGAAAGAAAGTCAAATTTCATTAAGTAAAAAGAACTGGGCTTATTTCTTTTTTTTTCCCCAACCATAATGTCACAGATGAGGTTCTGCCACCCTGGTGGGGCACGATGGTGGAAGATTCAAAGTGCCTCATAGGAGGTCCAGCACTTCAGGTCTTGACACCTGTAATCCAGGGTGATCCAGCTAGAAATGGATTCCATTTCTCTTTTGGGGAGGAGGTCAAAAGCCTTTATTTGAGTTGCGAAACATCACATACACTTGCGTGCAGCTGGCTGTCTTCAGTAGGCCAACTGAATGCACTGTTTAGACTGAGGTTTACTTTGGACTGGCAGCATGCCGTGTACCTATTTCTACAATATAATTTTTTAAAAACAAACACAGACTTGTTCTGAAGTCCATCTCTGTCTCCCTGCCACTATACAGGGTGGCTAGAAATAAAGGACAGCTCTTTGGCTTGTATCTGTTGGGTAGCTCTTTTATCACTGACTTCTGTCCAGACTCCAAGGCTGCGCCTGTAGTGCTCAGAGACCTGGACTGAGAATGAGACCTGCACCGGCCTCTCTTGATTTTTCTCTGCCATATCAAGATTTTTGTTGCTGCCGTTTGCTTGTGATCCAAAAGAAGAACCACAATTATTTGGGTTTTTGTAATGGCAGAACATAATCAGGTTAGATATGCCAGTTGCTGTAACTATCGTTTTGGGAAATGAAGAGTGTATCTTTGCTAGGAATTTTTCTTTTTAAGATGGTCAAAAAGCAGGCTTTTTATTGTGTACATTACTTGTCCAGCACATATTTAAAAGAAAGAAAGGATATTTTGACCTGTAGTGCTGGCTGGGAGCATCTTTAGCCAACACAAGAAACGTTTTTTGTCAATAGGATGTACCTCTAAAAGATGAGAAAATAGAGCCCTAGGACTAACTCTGGGATGTCCTGTAAGGGTTTAAGCAGAACATGCAAGTTAGAAATCCCAGCAACCAACTTCACAGCAATAGTAGGAGGCTTTGAAATCTATCCATGGCTCCCCAGTGAAATGATTTTCTTCCAAATGAGCTATCCCATGGCTGGAAGTGGACAGATGCTGATGGAGGAATTACTCTCAAGCTAACAGCAAGTGAGAATCACCACAGCTATTCAGAAAATGGACATGTAATTCTCGCTGGACATATTTCTGCTCCACTGCAACAACTGGCACTTGGCAAAAGGTGCAAGGTGGGAAGGGTCGTGGTAACTGAGATGCCCAGCTGGTACTTATCCCTAAAATACTAAGGAAGCTCTGCTGGCCCTGACCAGCAGGTAGACAGGACAGTCTGATTCCCTTGACTTCTACCCCAAGCTCTTTGTTCAAAGCACTTTTGGGAAGTTTGATAATTGACTTCGTCATACCTAAGTTTCATGTGTATGCAGGGGTAAGATATGAAGGTACAGTGCCCAGAGATCAGTACTTTCAGCCATGGGATAATTTTTCCTTTACCTCAGAGTCCATCTTTCATTGCAAAGTGAACAAGGAGAACAGTTTTGTGGTAGACCAGTGACGTTCTGAAGTTCACACTAAACTTTCTGTTCTTTCTGGGAATAATAACAATGGCTAACAATGGATTTTCTTGTGTGAGCTGCTTTCCTCTTGCAAATCTCTCCAGCATTTAAATGAAGATACAGTAGCCACTGTTCACATATTAATCTCCTTGATGACAAAGCCACCTCTTTGTTCTGGTGTCTCTCCTAATACGAGTTACGCCATAAAATTTGTATCTAGGATTTGCTTCAATCACGGTCTTACATTCCTGAGACACTGATGTAATGCAGATTATCCAGAAAGATTGGTGCGTGCCAAAGTAACTGTTCCCAAGGTGGAGTATACTACATACAGCACTATAAATTATCAAATAATGAAGTTCTCCTGTTGTACTTTCAAAGCTTCATCTTAACAGGCTGATTTATGGGTGAAATTACTAGAAATACTGCCTGATAGTTGCCAAATCTCATCAGTCTTTAACCAGTTCCTCATTTTAAGCAGAACTTTAAGCCCAACCTTGCAAAACCCTGCATTGCAGACAGTTATCCTAAAACCTAACAGATCTTTGAGAGTCCTTGACTCAGGGCCAACTCTGAGACTTTTTTTTGTCTTACTAGCTGACGCTTGATAATCTTTCTGGCAATCTGCAGTTACGGTTTGCTTAATAAAATGTGCCTGGAAAACAATGGAGGTGTTTTCTGGTGCAGTTATCTCAAAGATCAGGAATATTCTGTGACCAGAAGCGTCACATTAGCTCTAAGGACCAGACTGGAGCGGTGGTATCAATCTGAGTTTTTACCTGTGGCAAATTTGCATGGGTGGTATATAGTACGTTTGCAATAGGATTTGACCACTAACTCACACAATATTGCTGGAAATAATGAAGGAGAGTGTCAGGACGCTCCCAGTGGGACATGCCCAAGAATTCTGCATCATCTCTGAAAGGACAGGTCAGATCCATGCAACTGCGAAGTGGTTCGCAGTTCCCTGACAGAAGAAGAGTGAAGGTCAGCAGTCAGGGTTGTGCCACATGATCTCAGGGAGTTGCACAGTACGTTTCTTCTTGTTCAGGAGCTGTGAATACAACCCCCCAAAGTCATCAATCAGGATTAGAAATTACAGGAGGAGAAAAATCTGGTATAAGACCAAACTAAACAGTCTCCAGAACTAATACGCTATTAATAACTTACACTCCACTATTTACTATTGTAAAAAGTAACATAAAAGTCAACTTTTCCACGTGGTGTTTCTCTCATGGCATAGTGATGAAATGAGAGCATATTTATGGCACTAGCTGAACTTCAAGCGTGGCTCCACAGCTCGCTCACCTCTAAGGCAGAGTGACACACTCCTGGCTGCTGCTAGGTCAGGGGACAGATCCAAAGTTCCCCGGAGTCAGTGACTGGCTTTCCACTGAATTCAGTGTAACTTTGTATCCAACCCCTGCGTGATTTAGCTCTGGCCATTTGTACCTGGCAGGTGATTTAAAAAATAAATAAGTAAATAGTTCCCCAGTAGGTACATTAAATCACCTGAAACTTGGGCATGTTCCAAACTGGCTTCCTAACAGGGGTGTTCGGGTGTGTCATAGGGCCTGTTTCCCCATGACGGACTGTCATTAATCACACCTTTGCTGTGTGCTCCTGTCTGGTGGTAATTGTCGGTTGGGTTTATATGCAGATGCATGGGGTGCACTGAGGATGTTTGATTCCTGAAACACTCTGTTTTGACTGTAATTTGGTATCTCAGCTGAGGAAAAACCAACTCCTGGCAATGTCTAGAATAAAATCCAACATCTGTTTGCTTTGATTTCATAACAGATTTCAGTATTGCCTGAAAAAAATCGACCCTGGAAGTAATGATTTTTCCCAGTGAAACCCACTCTGTAATAGCAGATGGGAGAGCCACTGCTCTGGCTTCTGTACACAGACGTGGTTTGCAGCTCTGCTCTCCCTCTTTCTCTTTTTCCTGCAAGGGATGACTGACTGTTTCTGAGATACCCTGAGGAAGGGAAGCGTAAGTAAGGAGAAGCAAGTGCAAAAAGAACGGAGCTGAAGGGTCAAATGGAAATTGTCGTTCAGATACAGTGATCAGGGAAAGAGGGAGGGTGTCTGCCCCTAATCAGCGAACCACCCAGCGCACCTCATGAAACCCAAGAGCTCAAGCTGTATTCGTAGCACAACAAAGGGGCTGGGAACTCTGCTGATTCAGACAGGTAGCAATGAATCCACAATCTGAGACCCCAAATCCCCATCTGTCTCACTCCATGTCACAGTGGTAAGGCAGTCACTTAGTCCTGAGATGCATGAGGCTGTCAGCATCCTCCTTTGAGGCCCCTGCATCAATGTAGCAGAAGCACGGCCGTTCAGCTGCACTTGTCCCTAAAATAGGTCCCCAAACATTGCTGAATGCTAGCGGAGTCACTGCTCCTTATGCCAGCACTTCTCCAACCCAGTGCTCTACACTGCCCACAATTTCCATAAAGGCAGGACTGACACAGAACAGTTTCACACAACCCTTTAAAGCAAAAGAAGGGATGAGGGAACGTACAGGATAAGCTACTTAACATCTAAAAGAAAGGGGAGAGCAATAACCCAAAAGAAGTGCCAAGTTATACACTGCGAAGTAAACTGGGTGGCCAATTAGAAGGAATCAAGTCATAGTTGTGATGAGATTAGTGTCATTTACAGGGGCCTGATTCAGATTCCAATGAAGCCAGAGGAAAAACTCTGCCTGGCTCCCAGTCCTTTGAAATCATAGAATCATAGAATCCGAATCATTTAGGTTGGAAAAGACCCTTGGGATCATCGAGTCCAACCGTCAACCCCACTCTACAAAGTTCTCCCCTACACCATATCCCCTAACACCACATCTAAACAACTCTTAAACACATTCAGGGATGGTGACTCCATCACCTCCCTGGGCAGCCTATTCTGGTGTCCGACCACTCTTTTTGTGAAGAATTTTTTCCTAATGTCCAGTCTAAACCTACCCTGTTGCAGCTTGAAGCCATTCCCTCTTGTTCTGTCGCTAATTACCCATGAGAAGAGGCCGGCACCAACCTCTCTACAATGTCCTTTCAAGTTGTTGTAGAGAGTGATGAGGTCTCCCCTCAGCCTCCTCTTCCTCAAACTAAACAGTCCCAGCTCCTTCAATCGCTCCTCATCAGATTTATTCTCCAGGCCCTTCACCAGTTTCATTGCCCTCCTCTGCACTCGCTCCAGCACCTCGAGATCTCTCTCGTATTGAGGTGCCCAAAACTGGACACAATACTCAAGGTGTGGCCTCACCAGTGCTGAGTACAGGGGGACAGTCACCTCCCTACTTCTGCTGGTCACGGCAGAATGGACCCTAATGTTCCTCAGCTTTATAGTTTAAAGGCACCACTTCCACCCCGTAACTCCACATGGCTCTGTGGTGCGGGAAAATAGGCTACATTTCCTTTCAGTTCTGTTGTTGCTTTAAATCCGAGATGTGGAATTCTGTTTAGCAGCCCAATGCAAGGCGACCGTTACCATTATATCCTCCAGGCTTTTTGTACGAAGCTGAAGTGTAAGTAAAAAAAAAAAAATTTTCCCCCAGTTGTCCCACTAATTCCCTTTGTTTAGTTTTAGCATCATCAAAATGTTTTGTGGAAGTGAGTCCTTTTCTGATACATATCAAGGCTGAAGCAGGCTGGTTTTTGGAGGGGAAAGCAGGAACATCTATTGGAAACTTTATTTCAAATCACAGACATCTGTTTTGCAGTGTTGCTCCTGACAGTGACACCTTGCATCCGCTCAGGAACACTCCTCATGCATCCCTATCAGTACCGCAGGAGAGCCAGGCTGATTCGAGGGAAGAAAATCTAATTAGGCCTGAGCACAAGCCTTAAGTCACAACTAGGCAGCACACGTGCATTTCTCTCCCTCTTCTCAGGCTGAAATGTTAGTCATAACCATGCATGTCACAGCAGTGAAACTTGGCTGCCAACGTAGGGATCTCATTTGAAGTGTTTCCCACCCCTTCCCCAACCTGGCAGGAGTCGATTTTTCACGGTGAGATACTGAATGATTGATGCCTCTGGCTGGCTGTGGCATGCTCTCATCCATCTGCTCTCTTGTTGCCATAGGTTACATCGAAGCAGCTGTGATCCCTGCAGGTGCCCGGCGGATCAGAGTGGTTGAGGATAAACCTGCTCACAGTTTTCTGGGTAAAAAGACAAAAGAAAAAAAAAAGTTTTGATTCAAAACTGGGCTCTGCTTTCTGTTAAAATGACCTTTCTCTAAATGACCTGTAAGATGATAGGTTTGTTGTTGCCAGGAAGCAGCTGTTGATTTCATTCTTGTTGCAATCTCTCTCTGCTTTCGTGGCTTTATTTCGTGATATTTGCTTCATGTGATAGTATGTGACACTTACAGGCCCTGTGCAACCTGAAAGAACCAGAGAATTCTTTTACATAGACAGAAACGTTCCTGAACAGAACTTGGCACTGGGTTGAATGTAGCTGCCAGGAGCACACAATGCTTTGGGGGGAGCGGGAAAGAGAACAGTGCATATAGAGAAAGGAATGACAGAGATACAGATAGGAAGGTGCCCAGCTTAGACTGAAGGAGAGGTGGGACAGGGCAACTGATATCCCTCAATAACCTGACCATGAAGTTGTCTATGCCATTTCCTGCAGCGGCAGGATCCTACAGCATCACTTGATGCTGTACCCAAGACCTGATCCTGCACTCTGAGATGGGCCAGTTGCAGCCTCTGGTCCACTTGCCTCTATTTTCTCAAGCCAAACAATTTGTTTAATCCTCTTCTCATTTCTACTTCTTCATTCCTTTTGAGGGGAACAGGCTTCCTCTCCTCTTTTCCCTGTTGGAAACAAAGTTTTAGACGTGGGTGTTGGGTCAGATTTGTATGTGAGGTTGTTGTAGGGCAAAGCCCATCAACAAATTTGTTGTCCAGTTACAAATTGCTTAGATTAAAGATTGGAAGGGCATTTGTAAAATGCAACCAGTCAGCTACCATATATATATCTGTCAGTCTGGTCTTCTGCTTCTTCTCTTCAATGTTACAGGTGTTTCTTTTTGTGTCATTACTGTGCAATAGATGAAGGGCTTTATCTCCCATCTACTCCTAGGCAGACCGAGTCACAGAAATGCTGATGCCCCGTTGCCCTGAATTCGCACAGCAAGCCTGTGGCAGAGCAGGGAGTTGAAGGAAAATTGTCCAAGGCCCAAAAGAACACTCAGCACATTGAAACATGCTTTGCATACTCAGAGCTGCATGTCCACGTATAAATGGGGGAATTCTGTCTCTCTTAAGTTCTTTATGCAGTGTGGGAAACAAAAGGATAAGAGAAAATCCCAAACTTCCTCCTACGTTCAGTGAACCTTTTGCAGCTTATAGGTCCCTGCATTGTCAAACCTAAGCTCTTCGTGCTGTTGATGAGCTCATTAACACGTGATTTTTGTCCTTCCATATCAAACAGTGTTTCAGCCCTTCCACATGCTGATATTCTCATTGCAGTGGTTGGAGGAGGTGCATGGTCCAGCTGTCCCTTAGCCTGGGAAGTATTAGGTACGGTGTTCACTTGTGCATGTTCTGGTTCTCTCAAAGTGAGCTTCTCAGAGCAGAGACACAACAAGGTTTTGGGATAGAAAAGCATTCTGAAAGATGGCATTGCTTCCAGAGGTATATCAAGCCTGTGGTAGGAACTCTGAGAGGATTACGAAGCTTGTTGCTCTCTGTTTTGTGAAGGGGGAACCATGAGCAACTTGCTCATGGCTATGCAGGGAGTCAGTAGCAAATCTCAGA
Organism: Rissa tridactyla; assembly: GCF_028500815.1. Taxonomy (NCBI): domain Eukaryota; kingdom Metazoa; phylum Chordata; class Aves; order Charadriiformes; family Laridae; genus Rissa; species Rissa tridactyla. The sequence goes on from NC_071474.1 coordinate 4,597,445, forward strand.
CTAGGACCCTTGTTTTCTGATTTCCATGACTTTTGCTTATAATGCTTCATCTCTGCAGCCAGAAGGAGACATTAATATCCAGTACTGGGACATAGGATGCCGCTGAAAACATTTACATAGTGATTGTGTCTTAGATTTCAGGTCTAGTGCTATTGGTTTTCTGTCTTGAGACGCTACCAAAGTTGGCAATATCCCTGGGAAAGATGCTTTTGTTCTCTGTCTTTTATTCCAGATTCAAAGGGAAAAAAGAGGGTAAATTATGTCATTCTGCTGCCCTTAGGTCAAAAGCATTGGCATTTGTGCCACTTCTTGGTAGGAAGCACGCATCACTACTGCTAGTATTTCCACTATTGCTGCAGCCAGCTTCCTGGGAGAGAATTACGCCTACACGTAAGATATTTGACCTAGCAAAGCACTGGTGGAACAATGAGAGCCACTGTTTCCTTGGGTCTTTCAAATACTCTGCCTTCTGGAAGCCAGCCTTTTTGATTGTCTTGGTGGGATTTGCACAGGGTATTTGTCCGGGGCTTGGGCTTTGGCAGATAGCTGGAGCACTGAGAGTCTTACGTGGAGCTAGGGACTGCCCTTTAGTGTGACCACATAACCTTGACTAAAGCAGGTATTTCCCCACTGGGTGGTGAAGATTAGAACTGTGTGTATTTGAGAGCAGGACTTGGCCCTGTGTGCATCATATAAAGATAGATAAAAATGTGGCTATTTTAAAGCTTCTGCGTGCTTTTAGCTCTTTGTTTCATGGTCAGGAAGCAGGAGAACCTCTCTAAGCTTTCCAGGGTTTTCTCTTTCAAGGAACGCTGGATACAAAGAAAAGATTCCCAATGTCTTGCTAACCTAAGCTGAAGAATAGCAGCAGGAATGTTCCAATAGGATAAAAAAGGTGACCAAGAAAACAAAATCCAATCACTCTGACAGGCCTCATAATGCGTTGTAAATCCAAGTCTGAGTATGGAAGGATTTTCTATTTCAATTACACCGACACAGGTGAGTCCGATCAGGTCCTATTTCCACTCAGAACCGGGTACAGCACTTTGGAAATGAGCCCAGCATAATTTGGAATCATTATTCCATGTGCTGGGAGCAGTGCCTGAAGAATTTCCCTCCACCTACAGGCAACCCACGCTGGCTGCCTTGGCTGTCTGTAACACTTAAAAACCACCTTTAACAGGAAATGCCTCGGCAGTTTGTGTCCACAGGCTGGGAAGCAAGCTGGAGGGACGCGAGGTGGAAATAAAGATCTGACTAGATGCCAGGTTTAGAAATAGATTGGTCAGTTCCTGTCTTCCAGCCAACAAGAAAAAAAGAAGGTACGGGTTGTTGCTGGGGTTCCTTTTTATTTTGCTCTTCTGCTGTACAACTTTGAGCCAGAAAAAGCTTGAGATGTAACTGTGGATTCTTGCTACTGCCTAAATGAACCCACAGTGGGGAGAAGAGAAAGAGCTGTGCTTTGCTACCCTATTTGAGCCACAGGAGAACTGCAACCAGCCGTCCAAGGCAGAATAAATCCTGTGGGTGCTAGCTTAAATCAGTGAGGACTGTTTGGCAAAACTGCTTTCCTGTTTGGGCTTTTCCACCACAGTTAGACAAGTTTTGTCAGAGAAGACTGCGTGTGTCCCAGTCTCCACAGCTCCTACCACTGAGCTCTCAGGGAGGCTGGGAAAGTCTTCTTTGTTACATGCTTTACTTATTCTCTAAAAGGGCAGTAAGGATACTTGCTGTCTTTCAAAGTGCTTTTGCAATGCTTGGATGAAGAGCACAGCATTCAATAAGAGCAAAAGGCCCTATTCACCCCACTGAATTTAGTACTATCACCTCTGGGGCTAGGCAGAGCCAGGCCTGCAAGAGTTGCGCGTGACAAAAGCCATTGCAGAAAGAGCAGTACCCTGCGTCTAAGAGACGTAGGGGTTTTATAGCTGCAGCATTGATCTCTACTGGTGGGGCACTTGCGTGCAATGAAGACAAACAATGGCAAAAAGTCTTCGACGCAAATACTCTGCTGAGTCTGCAGTGTAATTCCTGCAGTCCTGAAGGAGCACCTTTGGGAACAGAGCTGATTCCCAACTCTCTGTCTCCTCAGTCACTAAGGGAGCAGTGCCTGCAGCAATCCAAATCAAACCTTTCCCAGGAAAGAGGTCCACAAAGATTAAAAATTTTGGTTTTCATCAGCAAGCTGTCTTCCTTTGATGATGAGCTGGAACCAAAGCATGGGTTTAGTCATTCAAGCTCTTATACACTGTTTTGAGCATGTGCTGTGGTATCTTTACTAGTCAGCCATACTGCATGGAGTTAGTTCTATCTCATGACAGCTTTGATTAGTCATGTTCACAGCTCCTCGAGGACAGCGTGATGGCGGCTTTGATCTGCCTGAAAGCCACTAGGCTTTGGCAGAGGAAAGCAATCCTGCTTCAGAATTTTGTCTGAAGTTTGCAGAAGGTACTTTTTAGATCGAGGAACAAAGCAGGAAGAGAAGTAAGCCGGAGACAGTTATATTGCTGTAGCATGCAGATACCAGGACATCATCATACCCCTTGTCTATGTGCCAAAGAGAACCTCCCTCAGAAAAAACACTCCCCCACATACATCCCACTCCTCCTGGGGTAACCATACCTGCAGTTTCCTTTCACCCTGTTTTTGGAACCTCTAATGATGCTCAGTTGGTAAATTGAATGTGCCCTGAAATATTTCTGGGCACTGTGCTTTCATTCTAACGTAGAAAACACATAAATCCCTAAATCAGCTTTCACTGACAAGTCAACAGTAATGTGATGTCCCTATGGCTGGAGCTGTCTTTCAGTGTTGGAGGGACATCAGTGATGCTGATGCAATAGGTTATGCTGGAAGAAAGGACGTGCTGCTCCAAGTATCTTTTCTTCTCAATATTCATCTTACAGGGCTTCCTTCTGCAGTAGAGCTTTCTTCATTGTCCTTACTGATGCATAGAGGCACCTCCTGACAGGACGGATGTGATCATACAGTATCTGACCCTATCTATGCATGTGTGTCCAGCTCATGGACTCTGAAGGCAGGGTGGCTGTGGCAGGCTGTTCCTTGCCAGCTGTTGTTTTTTATTTGCGGCCTGGTTTCCATCAAACCTGGGGGCAGATAGTATGTCACCTGCTTCTGCCTTTTGAAAGCAAAGAAGGCGTCAGGAAGTATCCTGACCATAACCTCTGCTGATGGAGCTTTATAATGCCTGTCTGGTTTTTTAACTCTTAAAAAAAAGTCTCAGAAGTAGTTTAGAACAACCTAAGGGCCACTCTAGATTGCGCCTGTAGGTTGTGCTTGCAGGCTGAAATATTCTGCCCTCCAAGTGTGAGCACAAGCGGGTGTTACACTGATCTGCCAAGTTCGCATTCTGTCCACTGACCAGTCTCTGCTTTGTAACTTGTCTTCTCTTTATAACTATGACAACTAAGTACTAACTTGTTCAATGTTTGCATTATGGAGCGCACACACAAACTCAGGAACAGTTTCATTTTGCACTTGCAAATCTTCATGCGTGTATCAAGATTTGATTGATCTTTTTCTCAAGGAAAGTTTAAGAAAATACAGTTTCAGAATCTGGTTCTACTTGGAGACTAACAAAAATGCAGAGTTGTCTTGCGACATTTGGAAGGAGAGTTTAGAGATAAATGATCTATGAATTTTATGTTAATGCTTGAAGATCAGCATAGGTTTCCTTATATACTATCTGAATGAGAATCTTTGAACCCAACTGCTGCCAGACTTTAGTCAGCCTCAGGACGGGCAGTCTGCATAAAAATATACAGATCTTGCCTTGCAAACCAGGCTTCAGTTTACCAGGCAGCCACTGGTGCTCTCATACTATGTCTCTCCAAGTACCATTTTTAATAGCTGTAAGAGTATAACACTGCAAGTATGTAAGTGCTTTACCAGAAGTATCTTCAGGTCATACTCAAGCAGCTACTCAGTGGTATTAGATTCTTACACCACATCTGCCAATTTGGTATATGTGTCCAAATTTATGGTACCATCCATTTTTCTAAGATTAAAATCTAAATAGTTAGATTTGAGAATAATCTTTAAAGTGATCTAAGTTTTAATTTCCGATAGATATTGCAGGCATGTTCATTTTACGTACACGCCTACATGTTTCCTGTGTAACCTTTGACAAATAATATTCAGGTTATTCTAGGAAGAATTATGTCCCTGACTGATTGTTCTCTAATTATGCTCTCTGTTTACAATTTGCACTCCGCTCAGCTTGCATAAGGAAAATGGGCTAGTAAGTTTTGCACTTTCCTAGTCAGTCACCTCTACTCTGTGGTTCTTGCTTGTTAGCACAATGCTGTAGTATTTTAGTATTAGTTTTAGATCCAAATTAAATCTCTCTTCACTGAAAATCCAAGAAAAACATTTCAGTTGTGCAAGCTTTCCTTTGCAAAAGCAGAGCTGTGTACGTAACTGAATTCAACAACATGCCATGAGTACGTGTGGGTTTGGGACACGCTCCTGAAATAGGTCAAACTGTGTTCTGCCATTTAGCTCTAAATTAGTAGTATTTTTCAAGGACAGTGGGTAGTTACCTTTCCTTCCTTCTGTTTCCTTTATAACTCCTTCTGCACAGTCTTTTTTTCTTCCTTTTAAATTTTCTGGCAGTGGAATGGCACAGAGAATGTCTCAAAGTTTTGAAACTGCAGAGCGTTGCTTATTCAGAAAGCAGAACATAATAATTTTATGTAATAAAACCTTAGTGAGACCAGTTTGTATGACATTACTGTTACTTAATAGCAATGTTAATATAATTAGAAATGCCTTCATCAACTGAAATACAGAATATGCCCAAGTTAGAAACATTATGACGAGTCAACTAAAATTATACCTTTTTTTCTTATAAACTCATGTCCGTTACAAGGCTACTGCATCTTGTACTTCAGGTGGGCTGAGACAGAAGCTCAAGAGTCTATACTGTAATTACAGATTCGCTTAATATTTCATTCCATGGTGTTTGATTCATTCCAGCTTTAAAAGATTCCAGTAAGAGATCCATTAACAGCGACTGGAAAATTGAGCTTCCTGGTGAGTTTCAGATCGCAGGCACTACTGTCCGGTACGTGCGAAGGGGTCTGTGGGAGAAAATCTCTGCCAAAGGACCAACTAAAATACCACTGCACTTGATGGTAACTTTATATCCTTTGTTTGTGTTTCTTAAGTGATGCAACATAAAGGGTTTATATCCTAGCTAAAAGTTAAATTTTGATTGTTTGCTTCTTCACCAGAGTTTTTTAAACTGCTGTGGTGCCTCTTTGCGTTCTTTTGCTGGAGAAACCTATGCTTCTATGTTTACAGCTCCCCATGCAAAAATAAATGATGCTCTGTTGTGGGAGAACAAGCAGTGTCCCAGTAGGCTCGTGTCCAGTTCAGGATACTCCTGTAATGTGTTGCAGACAATGTGACAGGTCCATTCTAGCAGACATAGGTTTCCAGGGGTCTTCTTTATTTCATGGACATACCTGCTCATAGAGAGGAAATGATATTTGCTGAAAAATCTTCTCAGTTGATGCCGGAACATATTCTGTATTTAAATACACTGTTGCTCTAACAGAAGAGACGTGCATTTGGGATGCGCAGGTGATGCATTTGAACTTGACCCTCTGTAGTGACTTAGTTGCACACAGAAATGTTCTGTCTTTTCTTTATATTGTTTTTTTTTAATTTTATGTATTTTAAGGCATTCTTGAAAGTTTTTCATAATGTTCCACATAGTCCTGTTAGCCAGGCATGTCATTTTATAAACAGTTATATGGCTGCTATATGAGAACATGAGTGAGAAGTCCACAGCGGTGAGCAGACGAGGACTGTAGTCCCAGTCCTGTCACTGATGGGTGATGGAGGGACTCACGGGCCAGTCCCTTAATCTTGGTGGTAACCTTAATGTTTCTGCCTGTAAGATAGGTGTCTCATAATGCCTGTCTCATGTATGTGTTACTCGTTGAAAGTCTGCAGAAAGCTTTACAGTTTCTATAGTGAGGTTTGCATACAAACTTAGAGTATTTTAATGTATGCATTGTTTCCTGAAACTTCTTTATCCAATTACATTATTCTGTGTACTGTTTCTTTTCCTTGTGACTTTTTGCCACGTTTGTTCACTGAAGGCTGTCTGTAAGCAATGCTAAAAATCAGAAGTCTCTGCCTTTCCTCACTGGAATTTTTTGGCTTGCTGCTGTTCATTGTGCAACGTTTCATGGCCCGGTTTGAAAAGCTCAAAAGTTGCTTGAACTTTTCACACACACACAAAAAATAATACTAATTCTCTGGTTTGTCAGTACTTTCCCTGTGTCAAAATATGCTGCACAGGAACATGAGGTGTTTTTTCTTTGCTTTCTCAGACAGATGAGTGAGTTTACCGGGTTCACATACAAACCACTGTAAAGCTGAATTCAAAGAGGTTACTACTGAAATAGTGGTGCAGATTTGGGCACACCGGCACCTTCCTGACTTAGCCATGTCATTCAAGGTCTGCCCACACAAGGGAAGTGTATACAGGAGCCATCTTCATCATCAGAAAAGTCAGCTTCTGCTTGACTTTGGCCTTCCTTAACACAAGTCTTCCCTCCTGAAACCAGGACTCTGACAAAGCATCTTGTACTGCCAAGGTCTTCCTAACCTCATGTAAGAAAAAGAAGTTGCCCAGTTACTGTTTGTGAAGATGCTGTGTAGGGTTCCTTTGCCAGGTCTTGGAACCTTCCAGGGCGTTACTTCGTTGAGGTGTACTGCGGTAAAATCTGGTACCAGAGTTTGCAAAATTCAGCATCAGTAGAGCTTTGTTTTTAAAGAAATACTCATTTCCCCTTCATTAAGGAGTAAGCAACTAGCATAGGAAACTAATGATTATGAAGTTCTCCATGAGTATCCTTTTCACGTACAGACTGGCGTTTTCAGCACTCATGAGCAGAGGAAATTTTCCTTCTTCACCTTCCACCCAGAAATGATTAAAAAGGAGGAAAGTAAAAGTTACCAGACCATTAAAAAAAAACATGTGGCTTAAAATCGCTGCCAGTCATAAACAAAGCACACGTGAAGTCTTTTCTTCAAATCAGATATTAATCTTTTCCTTGATACAGGGTAGTGGGTTTCATTCTTTCAACGCCAGAAAGGCAGGATGGTTACCAGTTACCTCTAAATAGAAAACTGTTGTTCAAACAGTGGTGGAATACACTGGACTGACAAAGAGCCAGAAGCTTCAGTCAATCCATTGTGACCTGCATTTGAAACCAATTATACACACATACACACACACCCCAATTATATATGGCTACGAAATTGCATGAAATTGGTTTCATATGGGCCTTTAGATTCACTAGTCTTGCACCCATATTGAGATAATAAGGATTTCTTTTTAGGAGCTGGTTTTTAATACTTGAGGCATTTCTCCAAGTGCATTTCTCTAAGTATATTTCTTGGAGAAATTAATGTTTGTGTAACTAGGCCTGTGCTAGACCTCCTCTCGGCAACAGAGGACAACCAAACACTCCCAGAGCATAAAGATGCTTTAGACAAGACTTATTGATCAATTCTGTAGAACAAGCTGTTCGTCTCTCATGCGCTTAAACAAAGCCAGAGCAGGACTTGAGTTCTTTGCCTCTGACTGCATGGTATTTCAAATTGTGTTTGAAAAAAACAACACTCATCTTTGAAACTGTAATGATGACTGGCTAGTTCCAGCCTTGATAGTCAGTTCTGGTAGTAAGGCTCCCTCTGTAGCTGAAGCAAAATCATATCTTTGCTCCCCACATCTTCTGGAAGCTGCTTTTCTGCCCAGGGCTATGCGCTGTGCAGAGCAACTCAGGGGGGCTGAGTCTGTGTAGCCCCACAGTGTTCGCTGCACAGGCCTCCGGGATGTCAGTGGCTGCAAGCTGGACCCCTTCTTTCAGCACATATGGCTATTTTTTTGGTTAAATGAGCTTTAGTGAGATATTGGTTAAGTAGGAGTGATATCTGCAAATCTGAATGGGAAACAACTATTGTTAGGAGAAAATAGCATTTGCAAATTTGCTTTTAATCAGGCGGCTGCTTGCTTCACTTACGATAGCCCTACTCAAAATATCTTATTTGATAAGGTGCTGCTCCTATTTCAGTAGGTGACAAGAGCCAGCAGAATTCACCTGTCTAATGCTGCCGAGATTATGGGTTAATAAGTCTAAGTCTAAAGCCACACCATCAGCATTACAGTAGTACTTCTGTGGCATCCGTTAATAGTGCGGTAACTCAGATTCCATGGACCTCATACTCCACTGGGTATCTTCTAGACACTTCTGACTCAAGCCAGTGAAAGTGAGAAACAAATGAAGCCCAACGTGAAAATCTAAACAGGACCAGAACTGTCACCACTGTTTCACTGGGGTGAAAAACTAAGCATTTTTCTTTGTTCCTCTGTCTTTGTTAATAGTCAGTGAATTTTTGAGTAATAACACTAGAGACATCACATGTGACTCCATGGGAAATAATCAGCCTGCTGCTGGAAGCAGGTTTCACCTTCCTCTAGCAACATGCAGGGTATGAAAATACATGTGTTGACAGCAGCTGTATGATATGGCTCTTCCTTGTTATCCTCAGGTTTCTGAGACAATAAAATCCTGCTCCTACAGCTTGTCAGCAGGAAGAGTCACGCTCACTTTGAGTGCCACATTTCCCAGGAGGCATGTGATTTTTTTTTTTGCATTAGTTATTTTTGCTTTGAGAAGGATCACCTTGTTCCTTCAGATGTGTTAATAAAGTTTTGTGCCTTCAAACTATGGGCTGCTGCAGCCCAACTCAAATGCAACAGTAAATGTTGCAGCTCACAAAATCACCGAATGGTTGGAGTCGAAGGGAACCTCTGGAGGTTGTCTCGTCCAAACTCCATGCTCAAGCAGGTCAGCGTAGAGCAGGTGGCCCGGGACCTTGATCCATAAGCAGCACAGTGTTAACCCAGAACTTCCTCAGTCTCTACAAAGGTCCCCAACCATAAACCTGAGTCTCTGCATGAGGCTTGCAGACAACTTGCTTTCTGGAGAACAAGGGTAGGACAGGTATGATGAGTGATTTTTTAACTCTAGATGCTCATTAAAATAGTTATTATACGCAAATTGCTGATTTAATCCTTCCTGTTGTCTCACTATTTCTCTTTAGATAGCCAGTGGCCAGCTCATCACATTTGAGGCTTAAACAAAGTTATGCATCTAATTCCAGGTTTAGACATCTCCATGACTGTTTTAAATATTCACAAATCATAGGCAGTTATTGCATCCTGCAGATGCCCTGTTTTACCAGTACCACTGTAATTTCAGGTTTCTAGATAAAGATTTGGTTGCCTTTCACAAGGTACTTGTATTTTAGAAATAATTGGCCCGAGACAGCGTTACTGTCTCTGCAGTCTGTTGGCGTTCCCAGTACACAGTGTGTTGTAACCGCCTCTCTTTTCCTGCTGAACCAGGTGCTGTTATTTCATGACCAGAATTATGGAATTCATTATGAATACACCATTCCTGTAAACTATACTGCTGAAAACAGAAGTGAGCCAGAAAAGCAACAGGATTCTTTGTACATCTGGACGCACAGCGGATGGGAAGGGTGCAGTGTGCAGTGTGGAGGAGGTAAGGCCATTTGGAAGCTTGGTGGGACTTGCCGTACGGTGTTTGCAGACACCAGCCGTTAGAGAGGTGCCTGCAGAAGACAGTGTTGCCAAAGCATAAAGGAAGCTGGCCATGGGAATGGGTGTTGCTGTAATGAACTCAAATGAGACTCATTCTCACCAGCTCTCCCAGCTATCATCCACAGCCCCACAGTTAATTTTCACCCAGCATTTTGGCAGGGACACCGCTTTGTCGGCTCGTTACCGTAGGCTGGAACTGCACCTGGATTAGTGCTCCGCGGATGGCTCAAGGCGCTGTGTGCAGCCCCATATCTCAAACCTCCGTCACATTCTTGGAGCAGAGTTCTCACAGGTGTTCAGGCATGTTCACTGAAAGACACTTCCTTCCCCGGGGATGAAACGGGGGCAGTGCTGCTGTGACAACTCCTGGAGATTGCGTCAGGCCCTCTTAATGTGGGGTGGGCTTTTTGGGAGCACATGAGCACATTGCAAATCACACTTTTCAGATGATCCCTAGGATGTGCTGCAGCAGATTTGCTGAAACCCGAGGGGGAATCGATGTCTGTGAAACCAGAGACTGGTTTGTCAGCCACTGTCCATTGAATTTTCAGGGCTGGAAGAAGTAGGTTTTTCCCTGAGGAAAAGGGATCATTTCCATGCATTCTGGCCAGTCTTTCTTCACCAGCAGACCAAATTATTTATCATATTATGACACGAGGAAAGAGTGTTCATCTTCACTTTTGAAGGCTCACTGCCCTCAGTGTAGTGAAATCATGGATTTATTTTTTACTGTAAATAGAACTCATTTTAAAATGGACACTTACTTTTACTCGTGTTTTAAAACAGTAATTTCTTAGAGCCATTAAACCCTCACATGAATGAGTAGGAAATTTATTTGTGACTCTTGATTTGTGTTGCAAGTCTGCCACATATTTGAATCAGATCAGTACCTGGCAACATGGTTCCCACCAGTAGTAGCTTGGATGGCAATTGATCTCTTATATTTTGGTTGTCAGATGCTTTTACTACTTATCCAAGCTGGGAGGGGCCTTTTCCCTTCCATACAGACTTTTACAAATTTTTTATTAACAGAATTTGAGTTGTTTTTTGTTATCTGCTGCAGATCATGAATAAACTCAATTTGATGCAGAATCAGGGTTAAGAAGAGGATCTGAGAGACCAAAATAGTTAGCAGTAATGCAAAGTCATGGTGCAGGGATGGCATTGCATTTGTCACACCTGGTCATTGTCATGCCGCCCTGTGGCACAGCTTTCCTGGTGTCACACAGTGGAAGGCTGAACCCTGAGGGCCATGCTGCTCCATCTCGGTGAAACTCCGAGAAGAGCTGACTACTCCTGAGACGTCTCCTACTGGCAGGAGTTTTAAACTAATATACCTGGAGGACTAGAAGATGAGAAATAATTTATTTGGGTGGCTTAATTTCACCTCTTTGTGAAATATAAACAATCCCAGTTTATCACTCTTGAACCCCGGTCGCTCCTTTTCAAGCTGACTCTTTCTGAATGGGGAGCAGCAAGAGGCAGCTGTTCTGTCATTGTCACTGAGGGGTGGACAGTTACACAGCTGGAACATCTGTCCTAGGTGATTACAGGGCACAGCTACATGTGGAGGAGGAACCAGAAGTGAAAGCAAATTGTTTTCAAGGTCGTTTTCACATTAAACACTAGGAAGAGAAAATCCAGCATGTTGTTCCTGGGAAACAGTCAATTTCACAATTATTGGAGAAAGATTTACAGCTTTTCTGAAAAAAACCAAACCAACCCAGAACAGTATGAAGGTGAGACAGAAGTGGGAAATAAGATTGCTTGCAGAGGTGGCAGGGCTGTATAGGTTACGTCTTGTAGAGAAAGTAGGGAGCTCCTAGGTTTTGAGTTTTGGTTAACGAGTTGATGTAATTTTGTTCTTAGCCACGGGTTTCCTTTTTCAGAGTTGTTTTTTATATGACTTGTAGGTGAACGGAAAACCATTGTGTCCTGTACTCGAATTATTAACAAGACCATGACACTGGTGAATGACAGTGACTGCCAACGAGCGAATCGCCCCGAGCCCCAGGTCAGGAAATGTAACACACACCCCTGCCAGTCACGGTAAGGAGTTAAAAAATAATAAAACCCAATATGCTTTTCTTTCACAAATCGCTTATTTCCAAAGCCTCCCTCTGGTGAACATGGTGAAAATGTCTAAAAGTATTGGAACGTATTGTTAGCCCTAGTAACCAGCTGTAATATTCATTTCCTTTTGTTGAGCAGGTCAGATTTTCATTACCTCTGAGTCCATTTAATTTGTGGCCAGTAAGGCCAGATTCCATGCAAGCTGCCTTCCTGCATTGCTTGGGGATAGTGTCCTTTTCCCCTTGGCTGCCTCCTGGGTGACAGTGCAACTTGAAGTATAAAGCTAGAGAAGAATGCAGTGTCTGCATATCTACATTTTTTTTTTTTCTAGTCAGCACGGAGTAGGGTCTGATTAATTGTCAAACAGTGCTACAAAAACCCTTGCAAACAACCCACAACCTTTAAGCCACTACAGCTGACCTGCTGTGTTGCATGCCTGGTCTGTTTTAGCGTAGTTCAGACTGGGATTCTCTCGGCAAGAAGTGTCTGTTCTTCACGTGCAATTTGTACAGTGTCTAGCAACACCTGTATAGTTTTGGAAACATACCTGAATCTTGCTGAAGTCAAGAAGTTATGATGAAACACATTTAAATGCTTTCCTCAGGATGGGTTCTTTTCCTCATCAGTAGGAGTAATTAGAGTTCTAATAGTAATAAGTTCTAAAAGTAATAGAAAGCGTTCCCTTTAATTTGGCAAGCACTTTTAGCTGAATTAATTTTGATCTGCATTGTATAAAAGAAGATGTTTCTGGCCAAAATGACAAAACACAGGAAGGCAAATTGACTTGTTCAGTTTGCGAACAAAAAAGTTCACTCTCACTCTGTAGTAATGTTTTGCATTGTGGAGACTCCACTTTTGATTGTAGTTAGAACATAACATCAATTTAGGATAAAGCTCAACAATATCTAAAAAAGCATATTCAAAACAACCTGTTAGCTGTTGCATCTTTTATAATCAGACAAGCCGGGGAAACGTACCTACAAAGCTATCCTCCTGGCAGAAACAATAGGGAAAATGAGAAAGAACACTCTTCCTTCTAATTAGGCCTGCACTCTAATCAGAGTGCCCCGAAGCAGGGAAATCCGGTGTCAGGTAATCCATCAATAAGGCTGAGCTGTTTGAGGTTTCATTTTCTGTCTGCACTGCCTGTTATTGCTGCTGTACAATATCGTGGCCATGCTGCTTTCAGTGGTACGGAAAGGTATAATGAGATACCCCACATGCTTCTAGGTGTGTAAGGAGAGCCAAACTCCCATTTACTTCAAGGAAACAACTGTCATTTCCATGAGGAGGTTTCCTAAATTCAGTGATGCTCGGATTTCTGTCATGTCATTCTCTCAGAAAGACAGAAACAAGGAGCATCTGCTTGTTCCTCTGCCTTGGCACAAAATATTTCTTCTAGTCCTTTTGTGAAGCCATTGGGAGGATACTGGAGTGACCCCAGGCAGGTATATGGAGGGGCTCCGTGTGGAACTTACAAAGTTCTGGAAGAAGTAGGCAGCTTCTGCCTCTACTAGCTGACAGCAACAAAGGGAGGTCTTGGCCATCAGGTCTGTTAGAGCCGTAAGACCCACAGTGCTGTTTCTCAATGGGATCTCCGTGCCCCCAAGCCCTGGGTGAAGTCTCCTGTTTGTTGCACGCTTTCACCATGACGTTGCTGCCTGTCCAGAGCAGTGACAGTGGGTTATGTTAAATCACACAAAACCTCCTGAGAACAGAAGACTCTCTTCCTATATCCAGATTGTGTTCTTCTGTGGTTTCAGGTCCAGCCCTTAATGTTATTCCAAGATATCTCTTCTTCTATATGGAGTAAGCAGGCAATTTATAGCCACAATTTAGCACAGTTGTCCCCAGGAGCAATTAGCACTGGTACTGTGACACTCTCATTGGTCCTTTTTTTGTCAGAGCAATGACAGCAAACACCAAATGTGCTTAGAACCCGGAAAGGCCACAAAATCCTTGCTGATGATCTGATAGACCACACTCTCTCACTCCCTCCGTGTAGACCACACTTTCACACTTAACATGCTTTTGACTGGAAACATTTTCAGAAGCACATTCTCTGTGCCTCTGTAGAATTTAAATTTCCACTTGCGTTTGCCCACCCAGATATTAGAAATGCATGCTTAGCATATTCTCTGACCAAGAACATCTTAAAGAAACCATTCTCTTTCACCATGTCAATGCTTTTTTTATGAGCCCTGAATTTGTTTTAGGGTTTCAAGTAAAATTATTGTAGCATCTTGTTACAATAAGGTCCTTTCCCGTTTCCACTCAGACCTAAGCCCTTTACCTGAGTGTAGAAGAAAGAACAATGCTGTCCTTTCTGTAGTAAACCTGCTCTGTGTTGTGCGTTTTGACCTACATTTACACTTCTAGTCAACATTTTAAAAGAATCGCCGTACAGAGAATTTATCTTGAGGGGAGGGTCTTATGGCCAGCACAGGACTGGGTCATAGGACACTCAGTCTCTGTTTCTCTTTTGGATGTGTTGTGTGACTTTAATTCACTGTCCCACACTGTCCCTTTGCTTCCTCTCTCCATCCATGTGTTATCAGGATTGCAAACGCTTTGGGATGGGGTGAGATCATGTTGTATAAATGGAGGAAGAGGAGGAGGGTATTGCTGTTGAGATTGTAATAAAAATAAAAAAATAATAACCTGCGTTATATATATATAAAGTGATCTGGAGGGAAAAAAAAGGGTACGATATTAATAACAGTGTCTTTCTTCCAGCACGATCCCAAAGTGCTTTGCAAATTATATATCCCTTTGAACTTCAGCCACCTCTTGGGAGAGCCAAATAACGTGGGGCAGGGGACAGTGTTTTCATGAGGCCAAGGAGAAGATTAGAGCTCTGCAAGTGCAACCCAGCGTCTGAAAAAAACAAAGCAGGATTGAAAAAAGGATTGGATACACTGACATGTTTTAAAATTAAACGTCAGAGAAGAGAATTTTCTTAAGGGTTTTGTTGAAACTGGCAAAATAAAAGAATCTTTCATTCTTTATTATTGTTACTCTTTCACCTTTTAAAAAAATGCCTCTTTTTCTTCCTATTTTATTTTTTATGTTCCTTGACCCTCTTTTTCCATTAAATTCTTTACAGCTTCCTTTCCTGTCCCAACTGCACCCTATTAGCACCTCTTTATTCTAATCCTTTGCCTAGCTCTTTGGATATTTTTTACAAAACCCTGCTGTAACCAGATGGAATCTGGATTCTTGCATGCGGTGCGTATGGGTTGTTTCCAGCACACTGAACACCAACCCAAATATATAGGCAAACCCAGCACTCATGTTGGCACAAGACTCAGAAATCACAGATCACATCAGCTGTTATTACTGAAAACATAGGTCGGCCAGTGGCCACACACTTCAACATGCATGGTTGGGTCTATGAATATGAATCTGCTCTCCTCTAATGCAGGAAGAGAACCGAAAACACATGAAATTTCCCAACTGTTAGACTTGTAATGGCCTGTATGCAAACACTGTTAATTTACCTCCTCTTTGCTGTAATAGATTTTAATAGAGGTTGAGTTCTTACAGGGACCCGCTGTGGTGTTCCTACGCAGATGCTTAACAGCAGCATAAAAGCCAGAAATCCCTGCCTTCATCTACAGAAAACCACAGGAGACCCGAACCCTTGTTTTCACTGTTTGGGACTTGAAAGTATCTACTGAGTCCAAGGGTTAGTTTTCTGCTACTACCAGCAGCATCTCATAAACTCCTTTCTGATTTTGCTCCACAATCTCCTTCCCTCACTGGAAGGCTCTTCTGTGACCTTGCTGTTCCTGCGGGTCAGGATCTTTTGTTTCCAGTCTTAATTATTCATTGTCATGTTTCAGCCATTTGTTCTTGCACCAGCTCTGTTCCTTTGCTTGTACAGTATTTTCCCTCCCTAGCTCTTTGCCTTGGGCTCAGTGCCATATGATACAGCAAACCAGGGTATCTCCTCCTTCCATCATTTTGCTGGGCTAAATCCATTACTTTTCTTTAACTTCTTATTGGATCAGAGACTGTGCATCAATTCTTCATTCCCTGGGTCACCTTCTCTACCGGTGCTCTAATTTACGTTATTTACATTCATAATTTGAGTGCATAGGTGACCAGAATTATATGGAAAAACCCAGTTTCAGTCCAGTCTAGCCCTTACACGGTTGTGTTCGTACTCTTCTGTCTTCATTGGCAGTAACTCTCCTGACACATGCTTTGCTTTTTTCATGGCTGCATCATATTTGTGGCTTACAGTCATGCTCGATGTTTTCCTCCTCATTTGTTTCAACACGTGAATCCTACTTTAAAACAGAAATGCTTGTTATTAGTCCCTAAGCACCTAACCTTGCACTGTATGCTAATAATTTTCATCCTGTCTCTGTTATTGCAGTACTCAGGGTTATCCAGTTCTTCCTGTATGACATCCTAATCCTCCGTTGCATTGACAACGCTTTTAGACTTTGTATTGGCAGAATTTTCCCCGATTTTTCGGCAGGTTTTTTTTTTTTCTTTTTGTGCCAAGGTCATTAATGAACATATTAAATTAGATCAAATGCAACACAGATCTTTCAGGAAGTCCACTAGTAACTAACCCAAATTCCTTTCGTACCTGATATTTCTTTACAGCACTCACTGTGGCCAGCTCTCGCCTACCATATAATTTACGCATTAATATCCTTGTTTCCCAGCACATCACCAGTTTCTCCAACTTGCATAAGTATTTCCAGCACAGCAAAAGGAGCTCTTTACATTTCCTTTGTCTGTAAAAGCATTTATTTTAATCAAAGAAATACAGCCACTGAGTTTTTCCTGGAGGACACCTATGTTGCATCCATTTACCACTATGTCCTTGATTACTGTCTCCCTCCAAATCTGCTCTAAAAACTGGCACACTGCTGAGGTCAGGTGTGTGGTTACACGGATCACTTCTTTCTTTCTTCTATTTCACTTACACTTTTCTATCTGTGGACTAGAATCCAACACCGTGCTCTTCAAGGGCTCACACACCACAGTAATGCCCGCTGGGGAGAAAATGAAGCCAGTTATAAGTCAGCCAAGGTCCCAGCTGGCTCAGCACCTCACAGACCAGCCCAAAAGGTAGTGACCACTCAAAGCACGGTGCCTCACTGTGTGATGGTTGATAGTGCCCATTGCTTTAATTCCTGGTGTGATTTAGGCTCATGGTGCTTATCTGTATGACCCTTGCTGTCTGAGAGCCCACCTCTGCCTTTATATTCCACCATAGACCTGTGACAAGGCTCTGTCTGTTGAACAGTCCAAGAATATAGAAATCGGTCTGTCTCCCTAATTCTGGTCTGCACCATGTTTATTTGTGTTATCATCACATGGAGATAGGGAGCAGAACAGTTTTGAATTTATTTTGTGAGGTGAAAGTCTTGAAAACAGTAGAATTTGAGGGGGAGCAGTATGATGGAAAACTCCTTAAGAATGTTAGCAAATTACTTGCAGGGCTGTATGGAAATTATACTAAACTGGAGGGACTTACTGGGAGTGTCTGTTAACTGAAGGGACTGAGCTAGACATTTAATGGTTCCAAATGGGTATGTTCTTTGCAGTCAGACTCTTTTGGAACCTGTACAAATGTTTATCATCCATAAAGTCCAATGGCAACGAGTTCAAAACCTTATCTGTGCCTTGTGCTAAGAAACATCTCCTTTAGTGTGTTCTGAATTTGGTTACATAAAAAAAAAGAAAAGAAGGAACAGCCATGGGGAGGCTTTCAAATCATTGTAGCCTGGAAATCTGGCATAAATAGTAATGTTAGCACCCTCTGATCCAAGGAGGCACCACGTAAGAGCTCATTTTGAAGTACTTCCCAAAACTGGAGTTGGGATCTCTAGAATCAGTTTGAGCTTAATGAATTTGCCAGGACTGTGCTGGACACTGTGCAAGACACGGTGGCTGCAGGCGGCTGAGGGAGCGGGCAATGCTGCGCCCTGGTGGCTGCTCTTCAGGGAGACCATCCTGGGCTGCCGGCGGTTGGCAGCTGCAGCAGGTCTCCAGCAGGTCTTGCACGGGTAGAAGCCAAATGCTGTAGACCAGAAAGCCTGTGACTCTTCTGGACACCTTTGTGAGTCCTGTTGTGGACACCTCTGGTTATCACGATCCACTAGAAGGAGACAAAACCCCATGCATTCCAGGTTGTAGGCAGTTCATCAAGTACTGCAACAGGCAGGCAGTAGGTAATTAGCTACTGGAAGACAAAAGGATATTTTCAGACAAATCCAGCAACTGAACTCAATGAAGCAATTCTGGAAGATAAGTGAGAGAAGGCTTGGGAACAGGCAGAGAATAGAATGAGGAGGCCTTATTGGCTATTTACATCAAATAATTCAAGATGACTTGCTAGAGCAGAAGTTAATTTGGCATTAGTTTTCACATGGAGTCATGACACAGGTTTCTTAGCTTTGCTGCAGTCCCCCAGGCCGGCTTACATCAACGTTTTTCCCATTATAATGTTTGACTCAATAACCTTAGGGTTGAACATTTCCTTGGTTTAAAATGTTAAATGATCTGTGCTTCTTTGGTTTGAGGTTCTTCAGGCTAAGTGCAGTCTTTACCCACAAAGAAGGATTAGCAGGATAATCTAGCAAAATACTTAATGATGAAATTCACTCCTACTGCTGCCTGCTGTAATGTTCTTCACACTCTTTGCATCGTGTGGTGTGAGCTGAGGAAAAGGCACTGCCTTCCTTGAAAGGCAGGGAATGGAGCTCGACACCAGTTGCCCCATCAAAGATACACCAGCCATGGATCAGGGTAGGGGTCCCTTGCTGCAAAAGGGCTCTGAGAGTGCTGATACTCGGTGTCTTAGTGTAGTGAGGCAGCTGCCAGCAAGAAGGACACCTACTCACACCAACACCAAACCGAGTCCTCCAAAACTGAGTGATCTGCTCAACGTGGGGGAAGGAGGAGGGAGAATGCAAAGTTATCCATTTAAAAAAACTTCCCAAGGTACACGTAAATTATAAAACAGTGTTCTATGGTTGATCTTATAATTGGTGGGAAATTAAAAAAAATAAAGCTGTCAAAATGATAATCACTAAAGAGAAAAAGCAACCTGTGTGAGTGAAAGTTGGCAAGTCTGTTAGCAGAATGACTACTGTACTGGAAAATTACTGAGCACTGTTTATAAAGGCAATCAGACAGGAATGTTAGTCTTGGAGTCCTACTTTCGACATCAGCAGCTGTATTATTCTACTAGGTTCCTTGTACTTTTTTCCCCAAAAAAACCCCACCTTCTAGTGACTGGGTGTGGCACAACCTGTTCCCAAAAGTCATGATTCACCTGATTATTTTGACCCCAGTATGGCAGAGATGTGGTGGAGAGTTTCAGAAGTGCGTAGGGAAAGATGCAATAACAGAGTGTGCGTATTTCGTGTAAATCATGACTCCATTTGTAAACAGTGTTTTCTTGCTTCTACGTATTCAAGCATGAACTTGGTTTGATAGCTGTAAGCAAAAAATATCTGACTGTCAATTCCATGTGACTGATTCTCAGAAATCTTTTCCAGTTCTCCTTGCTAAAATTATCCAATGTGAAATCCTGGCCCCACTGCCAGTTGGTCTGAGTTTTGCCCAACATCAGTAGAGCCACAGTTTCACCCAGGTGCCTCAGAAAGCTAAGAGCAACTTCGACATGATTTTGCACCACAAACTGGTGCTAAAGACAACCAGCGCTAACTAGACATGGAGTTATCCTCACCTCTACATTAGTGCAACAATGTATGTTAAACCCAAAGGTATGCAATAAAATCTATTAGAAATAGAACCCTCGGATTACGCTGCTTTAGATTAGCTTCTGTCACAAGTGCTTTTTCAGACAAGCTATGTCTTGTTTATTAGCAAATTTCCTCTGATACTTTATTCAGCAGTAGTACAAGCTCTTAACTAGTTGTATTTAAGAGCCAGTTCTAAAAAAATAGGTTTAATAGAAACAGAAAAATTTGTGTTATTACAAACGTCTCTTTGGTCACATCCAAGCTACTATTGTGAAAGCAGGGAAATTAATTTCACTGTAGCGTTAGGGAGGGAACAAAAGTAACAGAATCCCTGTAGAGAGTGGGTGCCTGTGGGAATACGTCATGGATGTTCAGCCAGAGGAACAGAACCAACCTGCAGGCACTGGTCTTCTGCAGGGCTTGAGACAGAAATAACCAGGTGAAGCTTAATGGGCTGCAGTATTTACCCTAGAACATGTAATGGCTCTATGTTATAAGAGGCTACAAATCTCTGAAAAGTGACCTCATGTCTTTTGATTGCACTCCTCCACCCCATCCTTCAGCCTTGACCCATTTTATCTTCATAGCATTTTTTCCCAAGTCCTTAGCTACAAGGCTTCATTTGCAGACATTCGTCTCCCCTGGGTTTATGTACATAGTGCTGTAGACAATTTTTTCCCTAGAAAATGCGGGAGTCTCAGGCAAGTAGGTAGAGCGGATAATTCAAGGTTAATGACTAATCCAGACCATAGAAAGATCAAATGATGAACTGAACCTCCAAAAGATATTTCAAGTTTGCTCCAGGGGCCTGCCAGATGAGTGTTGCCAAAGCAGATTAGAAGAAGAACTCCCGATTCCTCAGCAGAGATACAGAGAGGTCAGAGGTTGAGGAAGACTCAGAAGACAAAGATTTAAAACAGCCCTCTCAGATTGCACGTGCTGCCCATCCCAGCCTTTTGAGGCTGTAGAAAAATACACCCTTCTGGGCATTTTTTAGCTGGAAAGACAGCTACTGACTGGGTTAAAAAATCTGTGCTTAAAAGCTCATCACTTTCTTCCTAAACCTAACCGCGAGCAGGGATCATCTAGCTCTTGAATCTTCTATAGAGGTAAGATTACAAAGAATAATACCACGGATAAAGCCATCCCTGTGGTTGTGAGAAAGATGAGCGTGTTTGTCACATAAATCTGTACTTGTTGGAAAAATGAGAGGCTCTCCAGGGACTCTGGCTAGAGCACTCACATGGTCCAACAGAAGATAGGTTATAACCTGGGAGGGAAAAACCAAACTGAAAAGAACTGTGGTGTCAATAAATCCCTAAGATCAGTTTACAGGCTTAAAACATAACTGGAAGCCAAATGCTCCATACGATATACACAGGGCTTAGTGTACAACAGTTAATTGGCTTTGTTAATAATAGAGAGCTAGCTTGGATTTTTGAGTTAGAACACTGGAATTATTTTTTACGTTGTCATAACAAAAATACTTACCGATTTAAAAAAAAAATTAAAAGTAAGTCTCAAACACATTCAGGTGTTTTCAAAAGGTGTAATGACAGCGTAGAGAGGAAAATCTGTCTATAGTGTAATTTAGTAGTAACCATAATGTGACACTATTTGTACATCACATTTTTCTTTCTTGTCTGTATATTACTTGCAGATAGTAATTATGCTAATAACTTGCTGCACACTACCAAATATGAAACTGGCAGGAATTTTCATATTTAATCACTTTATCCATAAATCCCTTGTCTTTCCACTTGGGATGGATGTAGTGGATCAGTACCTGAAGCTGGCCATACAGATGCCACTCTGTCAAAAAAGCTGGAGATTTCATTTTCACCATAGGCACAGCGTTGTGTTGATTCCCTGGGTTTTGGCTCACGCCCTGTGCAATCATTCTTCTTGTGATGATGATGATTTTTTTTTTTCTGTGCCAGTTTTCCAGTTACACTCTGTCATATCAGTGCGAGAGTAGCACTAACTAGAGACCACCAAACAGGGTAAGAACGAGGCGATTTCTCCCTTCCACAAGAGCAACCAAAAAAAACAAAAGAAATTTTCCTTCCTGAAAGGAAAGTCAAACCTTACATCTTAAGGCATCTTGGAAATAGCTGGCGTGCTGCATGCTGCCCATCCTAAATGCAAGCTCACAGACAGCCTCTGCCAAAAATGTATTTTTATCTTTCTCCTTTGCTTTCAGTCCCTTTCCCTTTCTCTTTTGCCAGTAGCTGTAGATCACAGTGAGAGTACAGTGCTGAAGTGAATATTAATTCAGTGGAGCCTGTACAGAAACCGTTCCCGGCCCTGTGACTTAGATTCAGGTCATAAAGCAAAGTCACTCTTTCCCCCTCCATGCCCTTGTTGAGCAATTCCTTCACCCAGATAGATAACTCGCTCCGCGTTTGGTCTGACAGGGCAGAGCCCTGATATTAAGGGAGCCCGGCTATTAATTTTCACGAACACTGATTTCTGCACTTCAGGGCTATTTTTGTCACCCTTTCACTCCCAGTATTCAATTACCCAGCTGGCATTTTCCCATTCCATAAGCAAAATACCAAGCACTCAGCCCCAGAGATGCGCCAAAACTACTGTCTGGAGAAACAGGTTTGGTGTCTTGCCAGCTGTTTTAGCCAACGGAAATTCACAGATGTGTCAACTGCTTTAATGCACAGAAACATTTGAGCGGGGCCCTGTTTCACAAAAGACAGGTGGCCAGCTTGCCCAATCCCGTCCTGCTCAAACCAACTGGCTTCTGCCTTCACTGTCAACGCAGTCGTCAGTGCTGTCACACCAGGTCATCAGTCACAGCATTTGGCAAGTGAATTCATGACAATTGCACTGAGTGAAGATGTTCCTACAAATTATGCTGGACTGATTTTTCCCCGTTCAGGAGTAGGAACATGGGAAACAGTTGTTTGATTCGGGCAGGAGAAGTTACGTGGCAAATTCAAAAGAAATGTTGTTAATAAATTGGCATGCGTGGTGCTCTGCCTGGACTACGGGAGCCTTCAGCAAAATGAAATAGTATTTCCCAGCAGACTCAGTTTTGAGAGGTCTTATTTGAGCCACGTATCATAATAGACAACCCAGGACTGGGTGACAAGTAAAAGATTCATGGTATAAGGTACTAATCTAGATGATAGTCCTAAATAACAGGCTAGAAGGTCAATTACCTGGTGAGAAAGGCATGATAGCCTTCCGGTGCGCGGCGCCTACACAGTTATTGTTCCAGTCTTTCACTCCATCCAGGAATGCCTGTAATTAGAGGGAACGTGTTCCTCATTGACAGATTGCAGGAAGCGTAAAGATCGATGCAGCTTGTCTTTGGGAAAAAAATTGTCCCTCCCTGCATACCTCCTAATTCAGATTCTTCTTAGACATTTTATTCACTGCCTTCTAGCCCAGCTCTAACCACAGCGGTGCTTCCAGCATTTGCTGGAGTCAGGAGGAGTCTTTTAGTTGGCCTTACACTGAGCTGGGAGACAGCGGGGTGAGGGTGCCTCATTCCCCTTGGGTGTCCACAGCCGGAGACTGCTCACAGCAGCAGTGCGGTCCTTATTTTGGAGGAACCCAAACACCTCACAACCTTGTGCTGGGCATTTGCCAAAGAGCCTTTAAAGACATAGCAAAGCAAACAACAAAAAAGGCCGTGTATTTGTTCCCAGCACACTTTGATCAAAGGGGAAGGAAATGGCAACTGAAATGTGCTTACAAAGTAGATGAATCCCAAAGGCTCAGAGGAACGATGAGTATAAGGAAATACCCCCTGACCCCATCCAGACTGGGTTATGGCACATCCTTGTGAGCTACGGCAGCTTTGAAACAACATTGTAGGATCCTTTCTATAGGGAAAATCTTATCTTTTTTAAGTACTCGAGCCTTGACAATTAAGTGAAGCATAATGTTTTATCTCACCAGTTTTTTAACATTCCTTCTCTGCCTTCTTCCCAGGTGGGTGACTGGCCATTGGAGTCCCTGCTCTGCTACTTGTGAGAAAGGTGTCCAGCACCGGGAAGTGACTTGCGTTTATCAGCTGCAAAATGGCACCTACGTTAACACAAGAGACCTCTACTGCCTTGGCAACAAACCAACAACAGTACAAAGCTGTGAAGGACGGGACTGCCTTTCTATCTGGGAAGCATCAGAGTGGTCAAAGGTAGGAACCTGATACGAGAAAGGAGCCAGACTGCACACAGCTCCGGATACGCTGGCCCTAATCCAGCTACATGCTTAAAATTAAGCGTGTTGTCACAGTCAGCGTACTCAGTGCCACTGGGTAGGACTGTCATTTGTTGAGATGATCGGTTTGAAACTGAGGTTTTTATTCCATACCAGAATAGTTATTAAGGCGTGTTTTAGATATCATGCTATAGTAACTATATCTTTCCATCTGAAAACTCTGACCAGCAAGGAAAAACATTTCACTGACCTGAGGCCAAAAGTGTAGTGACCCACCAGGGCTTCTGGCTCCATTTAAATGCAGTATGAAACAAATACCAGATTTATCAAGCATCTGCATGTTACAGAGAACGTACAATCTTTGGGCCCTGTCCAACCTTCTTTTGTGTAATTCCAGGAATATGGAAAAGCTGGTTATACTTTGTATAAAAGGTGATCTCCCCATAGTTGCAGAGAGTTAAGAAATTATTCTCAGATATTATAAAGGCATTTCAGAGATAAATGATGTGTGATCTAGACGGTTAGCCTAGATTTTGTTCAGCAACAGCGTGAACTGGGAGTACGCCTGCAGTTCACAACCAGGACTCAGCTAACGCAGGACAGCTTTGTCTGTGCCTAGTGAGTAACAGTCCTAATAGGATGTCCATGTTAGTTCTGATATTGTGTCTGCTGGGCAAATCTGAATCATGATCCGTTCACTCTTGGTGCAGTGCTTACAGCTTTACCAGTCTCATTCCAGACTGGCCGTGTGTTACGGGACTGTCCAGCAACAGTCATTTCTGTAGGAAGGACCTTTCCTTGTTATTCATCTCTGTTTTGAAACAGTGAGCTCCTGTTTCAAACACTGTCAAAGAGCTTTTGCAAAATATTATTGTTAGAAGTGTGCGTAAAAGTCACAGAAGCTCAGGATACAAGGAGTCTCGCACGGAGCAACAGTGTCTCTTAACAAACACAATGTGATTCCATTGTCCCCCTTTTGAACAGGAAAGCTTTGGCAAGTGAGATGACAGTTAAGTGAGAGGAGCGTTTCCTTTCAGTAGGACACTGTATCTGTTCACTACTGCGTGAGATTCATTTTCTTTCCGAGTTCTTTCATTTCAAAAGATGTGGAGAAACACACCAAAGTTTTAATAAGTTGTCTGGTGGGTCTTTTGTTTGTTATAGAAATAACCCTTTCAGATGATGGCCTCTTTATTTCTTACAGCTGTACCAGCTGAAGTCTTTATAGCTGAGACTATTCTTACGGTGCAGTTCCTACCTGTTTTACACGGGGAGTTTTTACATGGGGACTTTTGTTAACAATCCGAGGTACTTCTCTCTCCTTTTTATGAAATGGAGTAAGTAAGTTACAGAAGACTTTTTCCAGAGTAGACATTTTCCGTATCTGTGACCACATAACTCACTTGCAAATACATAATATTTTTTCAGTAACTGGCTTACTTTTCCTTTGATAAATTTATTAACCTTTTGTCATGCCCCCTTGTGATTTTAAATTCATTCTTTTTCTGGCACATTTCTGGTATTTTGTAGCACAGTTGACTCCAGGACACATTTGATGCTCTGCCAGTTTGAACACTTCTCATAACTAGGACTTTCTTCAGTGGTAATCACTTTAATCCTTAACATTTTAATCTCATGTTGTGGAGTAAATATCACAGTAGTGGCACCATTTTATAAATCAATTTTCTCATGTATGTTTTTGAACTTTTTGGTTATACAACAAAAAACAGGTGACCACACTGATGTCTGGTCCCCAGTCAAAAATGTGTGTTTTCAAAGCAAATTCCAGTCTTCATTGGGGAAAAAATTAAGTTCTCCTTTTATTGCCAAACACTTGAGATTGTTTTGAACAAACCGTTTTTAATGACAAAAATAGAGACTGTCAGAAAAAGGTGAATGTTTCTACTGTTGGGGAACTACAGTAGAAGAAAAATATGGATTTCCTTCAAATAAAGGAGCTGTATCTTAACTGCAAAGTTGTGTCGCTCCTTTACAAAACCTTGTGGGATTTGACTAAGTAATTTGTTAATGAAATAAGACTTAATGATCTCAGCTGGGCACTCAGGGACTGCGCATATTATTTAGTAGACCGCTTTGTTGTGGAATCTGTAAAATCTATATGTTAAGAAATTCTTCATGAAAACAGAGGACTTGAGGAGAGAAAAAATCTCTTAAAAGAGGGTGATTTATATGTGACCACCAAAGATCTGTTGGAAAACTTTTGCAAATGCTGTTTTGTCTAGGAAAGTATATGCCGTATTAATCTGTGAATGACTTAAAAGCTTGTGGGAAGAACAAACAGTTGGTGTTTTTCCCAGACTTGCTTGTAAAACCCACCTAGAGATTTCTCCTACTGTGAAAAATACTCCCACTTCAGTTTGATTTACTTTGAGTAAATTGAACCATTTGAAAGATTTTATATATTGTGCTTTGTAGTTTGAGATGAACAAGTGCAGCCCTGAGGAGTCCACCCTGAGGACTGAGGAAAACGATGTGTAATTTGGGAAAGTCTGTACAACTTGGGGCAAATTCATGGCTTTTTGGTACCTTTTAGGGAGCTCCAGCTTGGGATCTCTGGCAACTCCTGTGCTCTGGAATTCTGCAAAGCCTGGAAGAATTCATCCCCGTATCTAGCAGAACTATACAATTGTGCTTGTTACAAAGATGTTACATCCGTAAGGAGGTCACGCCATGAGCAGCACATAGTAAATTAAGTGGAAGGTTTCCCAGATTTTCAAGAAGTCACTTTGTAGTGCTCTGAAGTATTTAAAGGCATGTCTGTTTGCTTGCCAGCTCATAAACGCTTGTCATTCATGTCCTTAACAAGGCCAGCAGGTCAGAACTGCCTGGATTGTGTTTTTAAGACAGTTAGACAGGCATGCTGAGATTTGTCCATTTGATGTAATTTATATCAAGCTGACGCTTGTTTCCAGCATAGACCCCCTGGATGGAGAAGCTTCTTGGAACATGTTCAAAAGACCTCACAGAATATCTCATATCTTCACTATTTATTCAGTGTCAAATCAACTGTCTTTTGCACGCTGATCCCCTGAAGGGGAGAACTTGACATGCTGGAGGAGGTTAGTTTTTATCTCAGTTGGTACATATATCATTTTTCCACCCACCTGTCCCCAGTGGCTCTTCAAGAAAATTTCTCACTCGTAACCATTGCAATGGCATGAAAATGAAGAGCAGAGAGACTAGCTGTGCTGTTGTGTAGTGGCATGCACTTAGATGGCTGTGACTCTTTTTCTGAACTGGTTATTTAAAACAGGAATTCTGTTTCAGTTCGTGCCAGTGTCCTTTTCCCATAAGACAAATCAAGACAAATTCTCCAGTAAAATGGAATTTCCAGCTAACCATTGGCAGAGGTAACAAATGGGTGACCAGGTAGCCCTGCTCTTTAGAAGCTACCTTCATAGTGCCCAGGCACAAAAGCATTTGTGGGCAATTTGTGCTCACTCGCGTGAACATTTGTTAGAGCGCCCAAATGTTTGATTCAAGTCTTCCTTCAGCGACTGATTCTAGCAGCTCTAATAGCCTGCTGCTTCCTCAGAGGACTTCAGACAGTCCCTGCTTATGCTTTTGGTGTTGAGAGATGTCTGTGTCAGAAGTCCTCAGACTGTCCCTGCTGATGTCTGTGGCTAGCTTGCTGGCCATGGTTGGGAGCTGATCACAACACCGAGCTCACTGAATAGTGCCTCTCCTGAGCTGTCCCCTTTGGACATTTGAAGTTCTTCGTCACTAACATAGCGATGAGGGTAAGGCAAAACAGAGAGTGAGGGTCACGTATGTGTTTCACATGAGAACATGTGTGAGAACTGTGACTTTGCCATCATATGTGCAAACTGTACCGCAGAAATGTGGTTGTAACAGTGGCCTCACGCTCCTGGGATTTAAAAATGCATTTATCGCCACTATTTTACTCCCATGATATATCAAGGGATGTGGCAGTTCTGCCTTGTAAATCTTGATGTGTCCTTTTTCAGTATGAATGATGAGCTCTTAAATACAAGATTTAGTGTTTTTTTCTTCCATAACACCAATTCTAGCAAAATTCCAGCTGGTATTTTTCAAAGAGGGTTGATTTTCAGAATTGCCATTTTTCTTCAGTAAAATATTTCACAAGCTGATATCATGCTTTTCAAATTACTCTTTTGTGTTTGAAAGGGGCTTAAATTATTGGGAGAAAATCTTAGGGTTATTAGTTTTCCTCTGTGTTCATAAAACCAGCTTTTCCTTTTAGCTATGTTAGCAAGATAAAAGTTATCATTTCTCGGCATCATGTAACAGAAAACAAATACCTGTTGTTTTGCAGTGCTCAGCAGACTGTGGCAAGGGCATTCAGAAAAGAACAGTGACGTGCACAAATTCGCAAGGAAAATGTGATGCAGCCACCAGGCCAAGAGATGAAGAAGAGTGTGAGGATCACACAGGCTGTTACGAATGGAAAACAGGCGATTGGTCTAAGGTACCAGTGAACACTACGTGGTGTTTTCTTTCCAAGTGCAAAGACGTTCAGAGTGCTATGCTTCCATCTGCTGCCTGTGTTAATTTGCAGTTTACATATTTGGAAAGGAAGGGTTTAACTGGTTTTGACTGGAGCTTTTGCTGTGATTTAAACTCCCCTTGTGCCGTTTATAACCCAAACGTTGCGACACAGGCTTATGGATATGACCCAGCAAGTCTTAGAGAAGTGTCACTGAGAAAGAGGGAAATCTCACAGGGGGGCTGTGGTGAGAGTTTTGTCTCCCTCAATGCATCAGTATGGAGCTGAGAAGAGAGCTGGACCTTAGTCTTCTTATCCCACAGGTGATAAATCTGAAGGTTTGGGAGAACTGCTGTTAAACTGAACACTACTGGGGGGAAGCGTGGGGAAGCCCAAGCAGACTCACACAGAAACGGAGGGTAACTGAGAGCACTCACAGCTGAATTCTGTTCCTCTGCCTCGTGCAGGTCCTGCGTGCCGAGTCTGACAGTACACTATTTTATTACCACAGATGCAAGACTAGAGCTGTGCAGATGAATTTCATGTTAGTCTGAGACCTACACAGCATAGTCCAGTCCTAGACTTATTCCAACCACCTGAAATGAAAGAAAGCCGTGAACTTAAAGGCAGAGCCAAAATAATCAGTCCCTTCCTCCGGGCTGGATTTTACCTTCACTTAGGCCTGTCTAAACTTTGTTTCTCCAGTGACATCAGTGGAATTAATTCCCGAATACAGTGGATTAAACCAGAGCCGAGTGTGCTCTGTATTTGCATTCTGATCTTAAAGTAACAGGTAGTTTTGCTTGGGAAGGAGGCCTGGCAGTGTGAGAAACTCAGCCTTTGGCAGTGTTGTTCATAAAGCATCCTCTACATTACTGACTTCATGTTTGCATAAAGAACTAAAATTTCCCAGGAATATTATATTCCAGTTTGGTTTTATCTTATCTTTGTAACTGTACTGTTCTTTAAAAAGAAAGCCTACTTTGTGTTCTGGAATGTACGGCATGTGCAGAAACCACTGGGATACAGTAGTTGCGTTTTGCTTTCCAAAAACCCAAACTCCAGCAAGCAAAATCCAGTGAAACAGAGGCCCATAATGGGCAAAGTGGCTTATTTGTGATTGCATTTTTTTTACATTGTGATTAGGAATTACACATATTTATAGATATACTCTGTCATAGATACATGAATTTAGTGGTGTCAGTGCTGGGGAATGCATTAAGAACCTGCCACATACAAAAGGTCTGTATTTAAGCTGAGCCAGGAATTTGTATCACAGAATGTTTAGAGTATTGAACATTATTTTATTCATAACCTGGCACATAGAGTCTATGAAAGCTGGCCAAAACAAACAGTTCTCCTGTGTTAACAGGTGAAATAACATTATTTATTTATTTGTGGAATTTTAAAACATTTTGGCATGCAAATTGACCCGGATTCTCTTTATAGGGAGGAATATGAAATAATTGTGTATTCACTGATTACACAGATTGAAAGTTCAGTATTGTGTGAATGGTTCCAATCTGATAAAGATATTGGCTCACTGCTAGAAAGTCTGCAATCATACATTGGCCACAATAAATAGTGTTGTTGATGGATTTAGTGTCTGCATGTGAGCAGGACAGGATCAGTGCAAAATCACTTGTTATTTGCCATTCTTAACTCAGGCTCCGGATCCTCCCTGTGCAGAAGGGCACAAAAGCTGATGTGCTGCATTTGTGGCCTGCTTCTGTCTGTAGAGAGCTTGTGCCAGCTCTCTGCTTCCCAGGAATTTCACCCTGTGTGAGTGCAGCAGGATGTTCTTGGACTTAGGTTTGGTTTATAATGAGCATTTAAAATTCTAGACGTATTGGTTAATTCTGACTGGACACTTAGATCACACAATTAGATTCTTATTCTCTGAGTAGCGGGGTAAACAAAAGGGACCACTTTTCTACCTTGCTAGAAAAGGGTATGGGTAGATACAATTCTGTGAAGAAAGTGTATTGTCCCAGAAACCCAGATAGCTGAAATGTTTGGTGTGGAATTCAATTCTTTGCAAATCCTGAGCGAGGGATTTTCATCATGAGGATCCAGAAGCTTTAACGCAGGGCTTAGACTTTGGTGGAGAGCCTTTACAGCTATCAGCAACTCCTCTTTGGTGTAGTCCGGCTTTACACAGTTCCTCCTTTAAGCAGAAACACAAAGTCTGCAGCAGTTAGGTTATAGTGAACTCTTCAAAATTCTAACTTCCAGGGTAAAATTCCATTATAAAACATTTGGTGCCGGTGCTGTAAAATCCCTGTGAGAGCGCTTTATGCTGACTAAGGTGGAAACTTTTTCATTAATACAAATTGATCTCAGAACAAGCAACAACTTTTTGCAATTAATGCATTGTACATTTGTTACTTATTGTTAAGAATCATCAGGGAAGCGAGACTTAACCAACAGTAGTAATTATCACAGATTAAAATAAGGGGCTGTGATGCTTTACGTGCAAACAGCTTGCGTGGTGACTTGGCCTGCAATCCTTAATTTCCCAAACCAAGATCATTTGAAGATACCAGGAAGTCAGCTACGACAGAGAAAAAACCTCATTTAAAAAGTCAAGTCCAGATACAGATTGTAAATAGAACAGGCTGTTTGGGTGGTAATGGCAGACTTATGTTTATATTCTTAGCAGTAGTATTTATAGAATACATGGACTCCGTGCATGAGAAGACAGGTCACATCCCTAAAGAGCTCCCAGACCTATACAAGTAACTCACCTTGCATCCGACAGCAATGGACATGGTTACCCTAGATAAGATCTTGGATCCTGTTGCATTCAGAAGGTGCAAGAGTGGGCAGCAGTAAAAGCTCCATATCTATGCCAGGCAAGTTGTGGTTTTATGTTCTCAGACCCTGGATCCACTTCTGTGTAGAAGAGGTGAGCGCTGGAGACATGGCCGTGCTGAGCTTTAACCTGCACCTACCATCCAAAACCTCATTTGCTGGCCTTAGTAACGGCTCTGCAGTCATTGCCTGTCCACGCTCTGAAGAAGAGGGATTTTGTTCCATTTTCTGACAGGTTTAGTTGCAGATGCTCCTTACTGCATGTTATAGCTGGGGAAAGCATTTGGAGCTAACTGAGCAGATGCAGCCAACAGTCTTGGCCGTGATATTTGTGTGTTCCCAATGCATTTGCAGCATAGTTCAAGTGTTGCATGAGGAACTGTTCTGTGTAGTTCACTTTGCAAACACATAGGGCCAGGTCTGTAAGGTTATTTTAAATGTCTTTGAAGTTACCTTTGTTAATCCAGTGCTTGAGATTAACAGACTTTGTACTGTAATTCTAAAGACGGAGTATTGTTCTGTTACTAGTAACTAGTAACCAGTAACCTCCGTTACTATTGCTATTGCACTTGGAACTTCTTGGCACTACTGCAACTTCTCTTTTAAACCTCTTGTCTTAAAGGGATGTAATTATTATTTTTCGCATTTAACACAAATGTAGCACTGGTATTATGAGATACATAACTAAGCTGTTCCTGGCCCGAGAGTCTTCAAACCTCATAGAAAGACAGATTGCACAGCAAGAGAGCCACTGAAGGTGTGTTAACCTGAAATCGTATTTTATTGTTGCCTGGATTCTTCAGAATTGCAATTCATTATATCATCCTTTTTTATATCTGATGCAATATACAAATGGGAATCCAAGCCGTCTCCCATTCAGTCATTTCTTCCACAAGGAAATTCCACATCCAGTTTGCATTCAGTTAAAGAAACAAACATCTCATACACTCTTTGTACTTTGAAATAGTTCCTCCTTGTCTGAAATCTGAGCTGTTAAACGTTCTAGCACTGGAAACATTTTTACATTTTTGTTGTAGTTGTGCTAGTCAAAAGAACAAACTTGGGTCACTCAGTTTCCCAACAGAAACTGAGCGACCTTGCCTCAGACTCCTAGACTGTTGAAAATACGCCTCTCGATGCTTTAGCAAGACAGTAGTTCATTCTTTCGTGATGAATTGTATTTTGCTGACAAACTTTATGTCAAGGATTACATTCCTGTGAAGAATGCAGGCAGCTAGGGAACAGAATGTGGCTTTATGTGTGTGGCTCTCCCGGAGGGTTAGCAGGACACGCAGCCTGAGTCTGTACCCTTCGCCTGCTCTAGGCTGCACTCGAAGGGGTCGGCTGCGGGACTCCGGCTTTCCTCCAGCTTTCCCTTGAAGTCTGCCCTGACTCACACAGTTCAAAGCATGTGTCCCAAGTGATGGGGGGGTGCACTGCGGGCCTGCTGCAGCGAGATGCGGGCTGGATATATTGGCTAGCTATGGTGGTGACAGAGATCAGATGTGCTTGAAGGTGAACAGCAGCAGGGACTCCTTTTTCGCTCCCCAAGGTTCCCCCCATGTCCTCAGCTCTCTCCCCTTCTGCTCTAGTAACAGTGCAGCAGGGAAAGCACTCAGGTGCAAGTGTACAGGCCAAGGCCCTATTGTTTGAGTTCCTTTTCTCCAGTTGGCTTTTGGACTCATCTAGGGTGTAACTGAAGAGGCAAGATTACATGGCAGGAGCAATTCTCCATGACATTTTTATGGATCTTTCTTCATTTCCAGTTTTACTTAATTGTTTCACTATTTTATATGCCTTGACATACTCTATTTCTGTCCTGTGACTGAAGTACTGTATTTCAAGCCAATAGCACAGTTCAGGGATCCCAGTTTCATTTTTTTGACTATTCTCCTTTTAACTGGTATTATATCAAGGAAGGTACAATTACAAGCAAGACACATTAGCTCGTTAGTGCTGATTTTCACAAGGGTGTATTTCAGCTTTGTGGGTAGAAGTTAAACATGCAACTTCTATCCCTCAGGCAACAATTTAGCTCATTAACCTCTTATATTACATAGCCCAATGAAAAGATTTTTAGAAGAAGAAAAGATACATAGAAGCCTTGTGATATATTGGCTTTGCCATATTTTTTCTTTGCAGTTACAGTAGATGCTCTGTAAATACTAAGGCCTATATTAATTTCAGATAACCCAGTGTAAAGCCAGGGTAACTGTCTTTCATTCTTCCCTACAGCCCGTTGGCCACAAGCCAAGGATCTCACTCAGCACAGCAGGTCGGATATCAGTCTCCCTTACATTAGTGTAAATCCAGATTAATTCAGCCACTTAAGTTAATGCAGGCTTATGCCAATGCCATGCAGAAAAGAATCTGACCTGCCGGACTGCGCAAGATCTTTGGGTCTTGTGTAGGGACCATCCCAGATTCATGTTCTCAGGTGAAAACAGAAATACGTGACATGTCAAGCTGGGCTTCAACTAGGAGAGAAAGTAGAGGAGAAATCTTTTTCTATCACTTTGCATCTTGTATAACCGCCTGGCACAACTTTCACTGGATCCAGAAAGATTGTACACTCCAGAAACTGGAAAGTACTAGTAAGGATCAGCTTGGCAAAGTGTGATGTTAAACGATATTCTTGTTGCCAAATACTGTCAGCAGTGATAAAGCACATCTGAAAAATTACCTATAGCCACCTGCCCTCCCTGGACATCAATAGTTGCCAGTTTTTTTACAGTCTTTTGCTCAGCCTATGAAATGCTGGCTATGGGTTCTCATCCCAGGAGAATATTAACAATAGGGAGGAAAAAAATCTAATTTCCTACAAGAAAAATACTGGGTTTGTGCCAGACATTGAGGTGTTTCATACTGACGATCAGCAGTCATTCATCACAATGGGTGGTAACAAGGATTTTGTAATTGCAAATTAATTGTTTTGGCAGGATTACAGTAGATTGTTGGGGTTGTTTTTTGGGTTTGGGTGGTTGGGTTTTGTTTTTGTTTTTTTCAAAAAATACTCTATAATCTTCCAGTGCCAGGAAGGCGTGTTTTCCGAGTTCCAAATGTTTGGGAACATCAACAAAATCCTCTATACGCCTCACTTTTAATGATTAATTCACATTACATGATAAGAAGAGTAAATCAAGGACAGCTGTGGTTTGAGAGGTATGTTCAGAGCTGTTATAAATATAGAAGCAAACTCTTCTTTGTTCTAACATTCATTACAAATTCATGGCTTGACCCGCCATCTGTTTATGATAAAATATGGACAACTTGTTAATTCTTCATAAAGGTCATAACTAAGTTCATCTTCTTCTACCTTGGAGAAAATAACTTTTCTTGTTGAATTGAGAGAAAACTCCGCAGGAGGGATGGTCGCTTAAAACTGCAGTCACACATCACAGCTGACAGACCCTTTTCTGCCGCTTACTCACTT
Source organism: Rissa tridactyla (assembly GCF_028500815.1). Lineage (NCBI taxonomy): Eukaryota > Metazoa > Chordata > Aves > Charadriiformes > Laridae > Rissa > Rissa tridactyla. The sequence goes on from NC_071474.1 coordinate 4,631,842, forward strand.
TGGCTCAGCAAACAACTTCAGGATTGATGGCTGCTCGTGAGCATTCAGCACCACAGCTAGAAACTAATGTTGGAAGGTTGTCTACAGGCCTCATTGATGCGAGTCAGTTGTTCTCCAGAAGGTGACAGAGCTGGATGTGACGGGAGAGGACCCAACAAGCTTTAGTATTCAAACCCTCTGCTTCTCTGGTCCTTGGCACGACCAGGAGCCAGAGCATCAGTGTCCTAAAATTAACTACTGCCCCTATAGACTGCTCTAAGTTGTACTGCTTATTGTGGTTCCCCATGGTTTGTTCCTCTGGTGCATGATCGCTGATGTGCCAACGACAGCCTTTCTTGCCACCAGCTAATCTCACAATACCCTTGGCTACAGAGGATGAGAATAAATGGCCCAAAATTGGTTGGATGTATCAGCCGAGGACGCTCCTCAGTTTGGCAAAGTTGTTGCCAGTATCCTAGTAAAAATTTCATGCAGCCCTTTAGAAAGGAAGATGAAAAGTCATAGCCCTGCGTTTCTGAAGTAGAATGGTACCCTCTTGAGTTATGATGAGCTAAAACCATCGCCTTTAGTTTAGGAAGGTGAGGAAACGCATGGAAGAAAATAGATATCTCTGTGAGAAAAAGCTAGTGTTTGTTTTACAAAGCAGAAACCACCCCTCTCTTCTGCTGCAGTGAAATCAATTTTGTTCGTAATACTGTGGAACAAATCACTGACCCACCAAAGTCAATGGCCAGCTCTCAATGACTTCAGCGAGTTAAGGATTTCAGCATAAAATGAAGATTCTGGCACATGGCTTGCAGTTTACACGACAGAGCTCCAAGGCTATTGGTTATTTTTTTGTCATCTTCACGCGCAAGGCATGCTGGAGTATTCTCTGTTCCCTTTATGATTGTATTCCACAAACTGAAGTGGAAGAGAAATGAACCATCCTGAATCCAGAACAAGGGTTCTGAGAAAAAAGACTTAGATCTTTGAAGTAAAAGCCTCAGAAGGGGGAAACAGGAGGGGAGACATCTCCATGTTCTTGCAGCCAAATCTGTCACCTTGGGCTGCGTAAAGCCCAGCTCAAGGCCTGTCTTCTTCCTGCTGATGAAGTGGCATGTCGAAAAGAGGTTGGAGGCTTCTAGGAATGTTTGTTGTACTCCGGGCATCACTTTTAGATAATCCTTTACTCTTAATATGTATGCTTTAAGAACAACTTTTACCTTGGAATTTTCTAGGAATGTGGTCCCTTAATTAACTGAAATGCTAACCATTTCCTCATCTGAGAACTGCATGGGTTTTCTCATGGAATTTCCATGTCTTTAAGGTAATTACAGCTTTAAGAAAGAAAATCTCCCAGAGTAATACATCCTTCAGGAGTTACAATCAAAGAGCTCCCTGGGCTGTCATGAATGGTCTTGCCACCGCCAAGTAGAACTGATTGCTCTGTTGTGGACAAACTTAGAAATATCGTTTTCGTACCTCCACTGGAAATATGCACTTTAGGAAAGAAAGGAAAACTTATGTGAGTTCAGCTCGTATTAACTACGGGCTTCTGTACGGTCAAGGGTCCATCACTTAATTGAGTTCACATCACTGAGTCCTCGCCATCGGACAGGTAGGTGCCTTGTTTGGGGTAGTTGTTAGGCTCCATTTTCAGTCATTGTAACACAGGCAGCTCCAGGTAGTAGTTTTATATCACCTTTCCTTAGTAAAGGCTGAATTGCCCTTTGAAGTGGTGATCTCTCTCTGCTGACTGCAAAGAGAACCTAAACAGAGCTAGTTCAGTAAGACGAATCCCATCCCTTTTGCTCTTTGATTCTCTCTCCCCGCATCTGTGAAATGTCTTTAGCTATGGTCAGAGGTGTAAATACTGTATAATGGCACTAAAACAAGGTTGAGCCTCTACCCAGACTTGCGCTAACTGCCAGCCCCAGTCGATGCAGCCGTAGTTGGAAACCTAGGCATGGAAAGCGAAGAGATGCTGACTACAATGGTGGCTGGCCGTGTCATTCCCCTGGGGACTGTGAGCTACAGAAACCAGGTCCTGCTCATGCCTTTGAGGCAGTGACTGCTCCTTGTTTGCACAACAATTCTCACAGCTCATCTCTGCTGGAGTTTCTGGGAACTTCCATAGTACAAGTTATTTTGATGGTTCCTTAGTAAAGGAGAATGTGCTGCAAAAAGACCATATTCGTCAGTGTTTTGTTTGAAGTGGAGCACGTTCTGTCACAGTGTTATTGTCTCATGTTCCAATACAGCCTCCAGTGATCCTATTAATTGGAAGAATAACTTTTCCTTTTTGATATTTTATATTTAAAAGCCTAGTTCATTAAGTGCATTTTTTTTTGTTGGAGAATTAAAGCCTCCCACCAAGATCAGTGGATTGGAAATGGAATTCCATCGTGACCATTTTACTCTTTTTTTTAATGTGAAAAAGAAGAAAGCATGAAAGACAAGCCCGTTCAAATATTGGCATTCATTTTCTCTGAGTTACTCTGAGATGTTACAGTGTCTAGGATCCTGTTTTTAAAAATATTAACAGTAGCTAATTCACCATTTAAAGTTTGTACTACTCACCTGAAGAGGTTTTTGCCACTTTTTAATCCTTACGACACGCAGTATGTATCACTAGCAGTCTTCCCAATAGCCTTTTGAGATTTATAATGACTGCTAAGGCGTTAAGGTGACAATTTTTCAGATCATCTTTGAAGAGCAATTAGTATCAGCCCGCTGGTGATTGATCCCTTGTTTGACTGTGCAAAGAGATGAAATGCAGCGTTAGTTCAGCATCATATATTTCAAAGCTGAGCAGCTCCCTGTCTAGAGAATGCTCAGGCGGGACTGAGATAATGGAGATGAGCAGCCTCTTGCTGAAGTTCAGTAATCCTAATGGAGTCCTTAGTTTAATTACTCTTTTTAATAAGTTGCATTTTGATAGCATTGATCGTTAACTGATGAATAACTAAAATATGTGTTCAGTGGAGCTTCAGTTCCCAAGATATTCTTTCAGGCTAACATCTGCAACAGGAGTCAGTATCATTTCCTTGCAGTTTTTTGGGTGGAATAAACTGTGGAATATTTCCACTTTGCACCTGCCACAGATCAAAACATGGCACAGGTGCTGTAGGTGGCATGCTAGAATATCGTACCCTATCGGCAATCCCGTACCATTTCACATTGCTGCTTGATCCTGGTCTTGAAATCCAGTTTGAACGCTTGTGAGAAGTAAATTCTGCCTGATTGGTATAATGAATCGGATGACATTTCCTCATTAGCATCCACCTGGGCTGCATTGCACAAGTACTTAGGGGCACTGTCACTCCCCAGAATATTCATGTATTCAGCTCTTAATCTCTGAACTCTCTGTACACAATGGAACTTTTCAGAATAGCAAAGTCAAGCTTAATTATTCAGTGAGACGTGCTGGATGTACTGGTCAGGTCTTGTTCCTTAGGGTCATGTGTTTGAAAGCACAGCTGTAGGCAGTTTGCAAGGATTGCTTTTCTCTTTTCCTTCTAAGATACTGTCGCATCAGCCATGAGCATTTTCTGCTATAATTTATTGTTTCTTCCCATACTGAGTCAGAAGGGTATGCATTTTTTCTTGGCCAAATTAAACAAATCAGTCATTTCACAAAAGTTTCCAAATGAAAGATTGTTGTAAGCAAGACCAGATATGTTCTCTTTACAGATCTGGGGTTCAAAAAGAAGAAAAAAAAAAAAAAAACAAAGAAAGAAAAGAAAAGAACAAGGAAGCTTGAAAAACAGCCTACAGTTTGCTTTGGGCTAATTAGATCTTATCAGAGAAAAGACAGGAATTTCTTTCTTTAGCATGATGCCATGGTGAAAATTGAGCTGGTGTTCATGAAAGCAAGTTGCATGCAGCTTTTCAGCTAGAACTATAGAGTTTAAATTAGTGATACTCATAAAAAGCCTGATGTTAAGGTGTACGGAGCACTGACTTTCAGAGCACACACATGCATGCTATTAAGGTCTCAGGAACGGAGCAATTACAGGACATTTGTCATTCATCTCAGATGCCATGTTAGAATGTTATTAATAGGAACTTATCTTGCTTTCTTTCGGACTTTCATAGAGGCAAGAAATAAGACCCCTGGGGTGAAAAACACTCTACCCTATCCTTAACGCCTTGAAATACTTGAACTCTGAAGTCAGTAAAGCATGACTCTGAATATTGGAGCTTTAGCCATAGTGTTATCCTTGGCTTCAGCAGCTTTCGGCAAACTGGGGACAAACCAGTATCTTTAAACATCAGATGACTGCAGACTGATGAATCAAGAAAAAAGCATCTTGCCTTCAGCTTAGTTATGACAGTCATCTTGAACTATATCTCCCTCCCTCCAATATCTAAATATTGGAGTATGTTTAGGATCGGCTGAAGGGATCTTCTGCTGCTATGACCTTCTGCTGGAAAAAGCAAGTCTCTTACAACAAAGACTAACATCTATCTCTTAGAGGTCAGAAAAGTGACATTTTTAAAGGTGACGTGGTCTAAATGCATCCCTGCCTAGCCAGCAGCCCTCAGCTAAAGCATAAGCAATGCTTCATTACCCCATTCAGTCCTGAACAGATCACAGCCTGTCCTCTGCAGTGGTAAATCTGTACCTTTTGCTGTCCCCATTAAGCCTCAACACAGGGATTCTTTGGACTGGCTCTCGTATGTGTTCCTCCTGCTGCCCAGCGGCAGCCCTGCCCTGGCTTCATTCGTTCTTATTCCTCTCTTTCTCTGGATATCTTTTGTGGATCAGGAGTTGATGAAGACCCTGACAGATCTCAGCACTTACTGTAAATTCATTCTATTTTAATACCTAATATTCTCCTGAGGCATTTGCTTTCAAAGCAATTAGACATCTGTCAGCGCCTTTGGTGGATTTCAAGCTTTCATATCAGTATCCTAAGGTGGAAATAGCATTCCAGTTGAAAAATCATAGCTTGGTCTTAAGGTTGGAGTTTTTCAGTAAGTAAATCTTCTTTAAGCTGATGAATGCAGCTGCTGCCTTGACAATTTGTGAGTTTATTTCCTTCTGGATATCCCCACCGGCTTGCATGTTACTGCCAAAGAATGTGAATGGAGGCATTTTTGTCTTCGTTTTGCCTTCTCAGGCAGTGTTTGAACTGGGAGTTACAAAGGCTCTCATTAGGTTGGCTTTTTGTAACTGTTCATTAACCCCCTCTTTTTTACAGTGCTGAACAATCCTTTGATCTTTGTGTGTGGGTGGATTTCCAATTTACAATGGCTATATTGTCAGTTTAGTGCATTATGGTTAAATTTTGCATATGCATTTTTCTGATATGCCGGATGGAAGGAAAAAAACACTTCTTTGTTTGACACTGGCATCTCTATTCAACTTCTTGTCCGAGTCCCCAGCTTCCCGGAGTAGGCAAGTTGCTTGTGGGTTTTCTCTCAGTACTTGCGGAGCAGCTCAGGTGGCAGGCAGAGATCCACACAGCTCCAAACTAGGTTCCAAAACCGGTCCTCCACGTTCACAGATCACTTTACCCCCTCATGGCATCAAAACATGAGCATATCTTGAGAGTTACATCAATACTTTTCAGAGTGTTTTTGTTAATAACAGTGCAACAATTGAATATTTGCCAAAAAGTCCATTGTCCCTCAACGGCATTTTAAATACAATCATCGCGGTTTCACCATGCAGCACTGGAGCCTCCCAGTGTTCTGTACAGTGGGACTGTACCAGTTATACAGAAGCTGGATCGGGTGCTGGGCTATGACAGTACTTTTGCCCCCGCGGCCCCGGCCGCACTCTGCCACAAGCGATACGTTCTCTCTGGCAGCTGTTGGCTGCCTGGAAGTTCCTCTGGTTGCAAGAAGGGCACAGCACCTTTCCTTACTGAAACTGCTCATAGCCTGGGTCCAAGTCTGAGGGTCCTGTATCAGAGGGCACAGGGTGAATCTAGACCTGAAAATTGTTCCGTGGATATGCTTACTTGCTCCATAAATATTTGGGAACAGAGAGACCATAGCAATGCATTTAGCTGTCCAGAGTAGGAGGGAAGGTATTTAGGGGAATTTGCTGTTCAGTTGGAGTTTGATTTTTATGCCTCTTTTAATGATGTCCTCTCTTCATAGTGCAGCATGAGTAACAATTCCCCCTTTGTATGTATTTTGTATCTATTCCTATTTCCTATTGAAATTCCTAGGAAAGAGGCTATCCAAGTACAGAGTTGAAAATTTCGTCTTAAAATAAGCCAGATGTCCAACCTTCCTTTAGCTGCCAAGCCCAAAAGAGTTCAAGAAAGATGTTAAAATCTGTCTCCCTGGCTGTGAAAAACTAATTGCATAGCATAGGTGATGATCCCAGTCTCCCAGGAGAAGGAATAAAACTGCTTCGGGCAAAAACTCTGCTGTTATTTGTCTAAGGCTTGGAATTGGCAGTGTCTGTGGAAAAAGTTTCATTGCTTGCCCTCCTTGCTGGTTAACAAATGCAGAGACAGGAACACAGACAAAGGTAGGTGAGTGTCTGTACATTGGTATCTGAAAACCTTATTCACCTTATGAGAAAAATGCTCTTTTCGTTCTTTCCTTCTTTTTTTTTTGTTATTTTTTCCTCTCTCTTAAGAGCATTCATAAGCACGGGGAGTGCCTCAAAGCCAGATGCAAAGGTTTCAGACTCACTATTTTACAATCACGTGAAGGAACCCCATGGCCTGAATGGGTTATTTTATGCCTAGGTGATAAGAGCTATTCTGATTGTAAAATGGATGTACAATTCAGTCCCCTTGCAAAGAGTTTTGTGAGGATTAAGATTAGTAAAGCACTCCGAAGACTGAAAGTGCCGTTGAAATCCTGAGGATTAGAGGTTGCATATGACTAGTGAAGCGGAAGGGCCTAATAGTTGCATTTATCAGGATAAAAATTGTTAACTTTAAATCCAAATGTAATGGCCATGCCTGACTGGCTTCCAGACTGGTAGAAGTCACTGAGGGCACACTGTGCTGGGAAGAGCAGAGGGACACCCAAGACTAACAAAATGCCTACATCTCACTGCAGAAGCTGAAGTTATGGAGGGGTTTTAAATAAGGGACTGTGACAATTGCTTTTTGTAATAGCTCACTGTAGGGTATATAAGGGAAGGGCTCATTCAGCATAGTCCTAAATACCATAACCATTGTTGAGGTATTAATAGACAGTGACCAAATTTTGAGGTAAAGTCAACACCTGAAAATCTAAGTGCAGAAAATCTGTCGTAAACTAGTGTGTTGACCCTAAATTGAACTAAGAAGGATGTAAAGGAACAAACAAACAAACAAAAAAGTATTTAATTTAAAATAAGCAGTTACAAAATGCATGTACAATTTTAATATCGCATGACTGCTACCTTCAGAATACAATAATCGGGTCCTGGAGCGGGCTGCGTAGCTGGAAACACAGAGGTAAACTGCTCACCAGGATGCCTTAGTGGCAAAGTCCAGAAAGAATATGAGCCAGAGATTGTTCTGAATGGAGAAGCTCAGTCCTAGAGAAAGGCACTGGGAGAAAGAATAGGAATACAGAGCTGGTGGGGAAAATTAAGAGAAAAGCAAATACAAATTTGATGAGTACTGCAAATACAAGAAATCTGTTTAATAAACAGTCATTAACGTGAGTGACTAAAGAATAAAATTAGATAGAGTCATCATTCTATTTGACAACAGGCTTCACTGATCCTACAACTCCTGCTACCCAGAAATAAAGAGTTCACATTGTACAAATGTATTTCTGCACTGGGTTGTCCGAAGCAGGACTCCATCAGCTCTATTTGACATGGTCCTGTTAATCTGAGGCCATTTTTTATCAGGCCTTTCAGGGATTCACACAGGAAGCTCCCTGTGCTCCAGCCCTGAACAAGCTATACTTCTTGCATCAGATGATCTTTGAGAAGCAGCAGGGGTTTTTGTGATACTTACAGAACAAAATGACCCCAGCTTTGCTGTGCTCTCACCCATAGTTGGGGGAGGTGGAGGCCTGTGTACATCCATGAGTTCTTTTGCCCCTGAGTCCTAGCCTTACAAGCATCCACACTACTTACACATCCTTCGTACTTGGACTTCAGCCCAACCTCAGTGGTGCACATCTTTTGAGCCTCTTCCATGTTCGGCATGCCGTTTTTAAGAACTACCACCTTGAGGCGATAGTGTTTTTCAGGGAGAGAACTCCAGTGCCCTGACTTTGTTCAGGAACAGCAGAGGAGAGAAAGCATGATCTCTTTGACATCATCCTAATTATATCTCCTGAGTTTTCCTCCACCTCCTCCTCTCCCCACACACAGCTTGTGTGTGGCTTTAGCAGAAATAGGAACCTTACCAAAGTCCTGCAACCCATTGTTTCTTTATTTTAAATACAAGGTTCTTTTATTAACTCCAGCTGGTGCACCTCACTGTGCTCACTGTGTTTGCTTTATTAAAATTGAACAGCGTGCAAGTAGGACATTGTAAATCACAAGTGACTGGGCCAGAGGAAGAGGGAGGGAGAGGTAGGGACTCCAATTGTGTGACAACAAAGAGAGCATATAAAGAGGCTGGGCCTCCTGACTAATAGAAGCCAAAACTCGTGGAGTACAATTTGCAATTGCTCCCAGGAGGACAGACAAGTGCCAGACAGTTAGCAAGGATAGATGAGAGTGAATACTTGAATACCTGATGTGTTCTCCCGTATACTGGAACAGAGCTTCTCTAGAGGTCCGGGCATATAGTAGAAGCTGCCTGCCTCTGCTGTAATCTTTGGTTTTATCTTGTATTGGTGCCTGGCAGTGGTCGTCATCTCTGTGGAGGAAGCCTTGTTAGACCATCCAAGTCTTGGAGAGAGCTTTTAAAGCAAGGCAACCAGTACCACTGGGTCCCTCATGGAGAGGGAGGTGGAAGCTGCTCATCCATAATGAAGCAGTGTATGTTTTCCAGCTTTGCCTCTTTGTGGAGGGAATTGCATTTCTGCCTGCTTGAACCTCACGGATATCCACAAGGACAGTCAGTGGAGATGGACTCAGAGCAAGTCCAGACAGAAAGACAACAGCTTCCTTCCCTGTGCCAGGACAGTTCCTCTGCTCACAGCACTCCCTGAAGCTGCAAAATCATCATGGACAAATGCTGTATGAATGGTCCCTGGTTGACATGATGTGCCTGTTGTTGAGTCCTCAGCACGACAGCGAGCTGCCAGCCTGCTGCAGACTTCAGCTCTGGCAGGGATTTTTCAGGTGTATGTGTGTGTGTGATTTTGAAGCTACTCTGCTTGGACCATGTCTCAGTGCCTTCTCTCCTCTAGTGCTCCTCAACCTGTGGGAAAGGCCTCCAGTCCCGCGTGGTCCAGTGTATGCACAAAGTCACCGGGCGCCATGGCAATGAGTGCCCCATCCTGTCCAAGCCAGCGGCCTACAGGCAGTGCCACCAAGAGGTGTGCAATGAGAAGATAAACGTCAACACAATTACGTCGCCCAGACTTGGTGAGTGAAGGGGGTGGGGGGGGAAGATGCCACCTGTGAAGGAGCAGACAAAGCCCAGGGTCCCAGTGTGATAAAAGTGGGACTTCAGAGGATTGCCCAAGGCCAGAAATTAGGAGAGCCCCCCGGCCCCCTGTCAGACTCTAGACTAAAACTCTAGTGTTGATAAGTCCTTTTATCCATCAATCCCTGCCTCAGACTTTGCCCAAGCTGGAGCGCTCAGCCGTGGATAGACCTGAGAGACGAACAGGAGCACACAAATGGTGGGTGGGTAATTGAGTGATTGATCAGAGAGGTGAGGGAGCTGACAAGCGTATCTTTCTCTGTCACAAACACCTTCACCCCCTGCTTTCACTGTGGTGAGTGTAAAGTACGATAATTTATTCATCTGTGCCCCAAGAAAAGTACATGACCGTGATAAGTAGAGCATTGCTGTTTAGTTTTCTTCTCCCTTTTCATTTGCTGACACGAGAATGTGGTTTGATGAATTAATTTGCCCAGGGAGGCAAGAGAGCATCCAGCCTCTTTCTCTGAACCCTTTGATTTTCTATCACTGTCCTTTTCCTCACCCTCCCTGCATCCCCTGTGTACCTGGCTGAGATGAGAGTATGGTGATAAGCCATGTGTTTCCTGAAGCACCTTAACACTGTATTTAAGAAATGGCTCTAGTTAAGAATGCTTCTGTTAATACAAAATTGTGGGAATCCATGATTTTCCACATCACTTTTGTTTAGTTTATAAGGGGATAAAAATATATTTTCCCAACTTCAGCCCTGTGTGTTCAGCCACAGCTCCAAGAACCAAGCTGGTTTCTTTACATTTCACACATCATCACCAGTCAGATGAAGCTAACTAAGCCATCAGCTACACTGACACAGCCTCATCGGTGCCTCCCATTACCTTTCAGTACAAGGGGCTGGCTTGTAAACAATGCTGCTAAGAGCTTACTGGAAAGAACAGCCTTCACCCTCTCAGCAGAGCCAGTCTTCCAGGCTAAGAAGCCTCCCATACACATGAAAAGGCAGAGCTGCTAAGTAATAGAGAACCATTTTCTAATAGCACTGTCCAGTATTAAAATAACACTTAAAAGTAGGACTGGACCTGAAGCTTCTGAACTGAAATATGTTTCCCAAAAGTTTAACAGATGTTTAAAAGAATATGGGAAACTTTATTCTTGCAAATGCAGTCATACTGGGGAGCTTCTAACCTCTTTTGTTCAAGAACATATGAGAGTACTTCCCAGATATTTTAGCACTAAGAGCATAGTGGAAGGAAAACATTTCATTTGAGAAGTAAGCCCTTGATACACTGATGAGACAAGAAATCCATCCTAATTCACATTTTAGGACAAAGCAATAAAAAGCTCACGTGTTTAGAAGACTGAGGAGGCTCAAGTCCCTGCTGAAAGTAATCTGCAAGTAATTTGGGATGCTTTTGTTTCTAAACTGGTCTTGGAATCACAAGGGCCAGAAACAGTGATATTTGATATTAGCAGAAAGATATATCCTTGAGTGTTTTGCTCTTCCTGCTTATAAACAAATTCTCATTGGATTATCTTTAAACAAAATTTTCTGTTTTCTGCAATGGAAACCTCACAAAAAAAATTATACAGAAAAAAAATCCAGTAGTCTACAAACCACAAACCCCATGCTGCCTTGTCCGCGCTCCAGAATGTTCTTCGTCCCAGTTAACAGTTTCAGAAGTATCTAAGTGTGGAGTTCACCTCAACGGGTTTTTACATCTGTGGCCAGTGTCCCTCAGTGATGACAAATTCAGAGGGGGTTTATTCTGTTCCTCAGGCACCTGACCCATGTCGCTTCCTAGACATGCTTACTTCATGTAAGTCTACATGTCTTACTCCTACATGTCTTACTTCACAACCTATGAGGAACCTTGGACCTCTAAAATATTAGAGTCCTAGCCTTGGTTGTGGCTCAGTGTCTTTCTAGTATATGAAGTCTCTCATCTCAGATTCATAAGGTCTATCTTAGATGTTCTTGCAAGATGAGTAATTTATTCAGCCACGTCATGTTTTCTGAACACTCTGCCTGGCTGGAACCATAGTTAGTTTGTCACTGAGGCAAAATACGTACAACATGAGGAGGCTTGCGCTCCCCAGCCGTGTCCAGCTACACCCTTGCAGTAAGCACTTCCAAGAGCCTGGTATTTCAATAGGAAGAACATCATCTGATCTCCAGTGCTGACAGCGAGATTGGCCCTTTCTTCCCTCATATGCAGTGATTTTGATCACACCTGCAGTGCTGTTCTCTGGCTAATCTGCTAGTTTCTCCTTTCTTTTCTCGTCCAAAGCTGCTCTCACGTACAAGTGCACAGGCGACCAGTGGACAGTGTACTGCAGGGTGATCCGGGAGAAGAATCTGTGCCAAGACATGCGGTGGTATCAGCGCTGTTGCCAGACTTGCAGAGACTTTTATGCAAACAAGATGCAGCAGAAGAGTTAATGAACCTGTGCTACTTCTTAGGGTATTACAGCTATTTGTATGTAAATCACGGACTAGTAGGTCTGAGTACTGGAACTTCATGAGTTGCTACAATGTGGTGGATTCCAAAGCATACCTAATAAGACTTGAAACTAATTCTATAGACTGGATACCAAAGTAATCCGCTCATCCACCTTAAAAAAACAAACAGAAAGAGTCATCTCAAGGAGCCAATCATTCTATCGTATTTTGACATCCTTACATTTTTCATTAATGCTTTTTACTTTAATATATTAAATCACCAGCCACTGGATGGCTTGCTACCGTTACAGGACAAGAGTTGCAAAGTGATTACATTGACTAAGGTTATGGGTACCTCCATGGAGGAAGGCCTCTGGCAAAATAATTCAGCAAAGGTAGAGACATTACTTAATCTTTTAATCTTGGCTTTCATCTGATGTTTTCAATTCCCAACAGTTATTCCACTGTGGAGTGGGCTTGGGGTGACACATAAATGAAAGGCTTAATTTATAGAGAGGATTTGCTGTAAAAGCTTGTGAAAACTGATAGCAGAGAATGGATGTCTCTGAAATTCCTGCAGAAAACTCAGTACAATTATATCCAACATTCCAAGTCATATTTTTAGAGCAACTAATAGGGCCTGCTCTTCTTTCTGATTTAAAAAAACAATCCTCTCTCTCTTTTCCCCAGAATAATATAGTTTCTTTTATGAAACTTAATTTTTCTCTAAGCTTAATGAAATGGAAGCTTATTAACAGTGGTAGATAGTTATTTTAAGCAAGAACCGTTTACATGAGATGTGAGAAGCCAGAAATCATTTCATCCAGAAGAGTTTACTGAGGGATCGCTTGGCCTAATTTCTCTCCAGTTTTTAGAAGTCAATCAGATAACGAGACTGAATGTGGATTTTAAGAGGACCATGAAACTGGATAGGGTCGGTACAGAAACAGGATTTGGAACAACCTTTGTGTGAAGGATGGAGTGGAGAGCAGAACAGGTGTTTCCTGTCTCTTGCTCTTGTATACTTCTGAGGTTACGTAGCCTTTCGAGGCAAAAGTAGTCAGGGATACGAGACATTCAAAGTGTAATCCTGAGCTTGTTGAAGCCATAAGGCTAAGACTTCCATTGCCTTCAGTAAGGGTTAGGATTTTACTCACTGTGTTTTAATGCTTCCTGTCTTACTTTTGTGGTGCTGTCAGGTTTGGTGCTATCAGATTGGTGCTATCAGAGCACTTAGCAAGTGCTGTGTACATGATACCCTCTTCCATGTCTCTGCACTTTAAACCAAACTCCTCGCTGAGATGTGAGACTTGAAACAGGAGCCCTACCCAGGGCAGAGTTTGTCCCCTCCGTTAGTCCTACAGATGAATGTCTCTCTATCATATCTTGCTCCAACATGTATCATTTTCCTTGCCAGGGTCCAAGGCCAGTTGTGCAGTGGTTAAGTTACAGCCCACTCTTCATGATACGAACAGAGCCGTTTGGATGAATTGTAGCTTTGTACTCGCTCTAGAACTGCGTGTTACTGTTTTATTCTTCGGAGATGGGTGCAGAACTAAGCCCAGCTACTTCCCCCAGCCCCTGGGCCAGCCTGGGTTGCAGCTCACACCTGTCCTCAACTTGTCTTTGTTGCTGTTGCCTCTTTTTTTCAATGCAAGGAGGGCTAAACATATGTTAGTACCTAACATATCTTTAAAGCAACTTTTTCTTCCTTATTACAATCCTTTCAATATCCAGGACCTCACTGGAATAGCTCATTAGCGTTTTATTAAGGGCTACGTTTTTTTCAAGCACAAGGAGCTAATGTTCATCGACAGGCTAATACTTTGTGGGCTTCACATTCGCATCTGTGCTTAGTGGTGCAAATGAGCGTGTGTGCACACATTTGCTGGCCTGTATGCACAAAGGCACATTTGCACACAATTTTTTCTCAAGTGCCTGTCTCAAACAGATCTGCTTTCCAATGCCCCAGATGATTTTCTCTGTCAGGGAAATGATTCCAACTTGTTTTTTATTATACTGGATGTTCTTTTGACATCTCGTAGTCATGATCAGACCTCCTTCTGTTATTCCCACCCTGTAGCCCAAACACAGAGGTTGTGTAACTATTTAGCAAGTAATCAATGGAAAATGTTGCTGGCAGGGGTGACAAGGAAGATTTAGGCAATACCACAGTGATGTTCAGTTAGGCAAATTAATAGGTAGATGAACTGCTAATGAGAAAGTTCCAGGAGATCGGACAGAACCCAGAGGACCTAATTTATGTTGGTAATTCACAGTGGTAGTTTCGCCCCTTGCCTGCTGTCATACCCTGCAGTAGCACAGCCCTGCCTATACAGCAGGGCTGTGACTGTCCTTGCTGCCTCCCTACCACCACCCCACCCCACAGCAGTTGGACTAAGATGGGTCCCCTTACGTCCTTCACTTGTTTGGAGTTTGCTGTTTTTCTTTTGATGGGCAACGCTTGCCCGTGAAGTGGCCTGGCCTGATGAAACGCCACTCCCTTGCTGATCATTTTTGGCATTACTAATACTCACATTAGGCTGTTGAAGGATTTGCCACCGAGCTTCTCTGTTATCTTCGAAGGATAGTATGTGCATTTACTATTAATAGAAATCAAAGGTGCTTTTGAGTAGCAGGTCTCATTTTTCCTTCTGGTGCTGATCTGTCACCCTCTCTAGGCAAAATGTGGGCTCCTAGAAAGGTGCACAGGAGAGGAAGGATTTTAATTCTTATGGTTTTCACTAATAATTCACTACTGGCCACGGTCCAGAACAGGATACTAGGCTAGTTAGACCTGTGGCCTGTCCCAGTATGCTAGGTTGTGGACTTAAAGGACATTTGTATTCAAGTTCTTGGTCCTACCTAAGGAAACATTAGTTTACAAGGAAGTCTTTTGAATGTCTGAGCACTGAAAAAACCACCTCACTTGCTCTCACAGCCCACAGATTAGCGTGTATCAACCTTTTTTTTTTATAATCAGAAACCATTGTTAATTAAAAACTGATGTCACAACACAGCTCCATTTTATTACATTCTCTTACTTCATATGGTGACAACCTTCCCATTTTATAATAGCCAGGAAATAATAATAATAAAAAAGTTTAATTCTGTTCAATACTCCTGCACTTCTGTTTTATTTTATAGGAGCTTTACTATGAATTTACAGCTATGCTCTGCCCTCAGTTACTACATACTGGTGAAAAGAAAGCTGTTTGTTTCCGTGTATCTATGACAATACTTTTTTTAGTTGTTCGTAAGAGATTGACGCTCTTTTGATTACAGTGGTGGTATTTCCATATTGTAAACAATACTCTGTACTGTTACTCAAGTACTGTACATTTCTAGTTGCACAATTGTGTTATTGAGTGTAGATTCTCACTATCTCATGTATGGTGCTATTTTTTGTTGGTGGAAAAGAATCTTAGCAGTCGATTATTGCTTGATATTTTATTATAATACAGGGATATATTCTCCATGGCAATAATATCATTTAAGTTTTTCATTACAGAGTGAAATGTATATATTTTTCCATTAGCTAATTTGCATATGTACTGTATCCATGGTAAGTTTCTTTTTGGTGCTGGTTATAAATAGAAAAGATAAAAACAGTCAAACTGAATGGAACCGGTTGTAAATGAAAACCAAAAAAAAAGAAAAGAGGATCATTCCATTTTGAAAAAATTGAGTATGTTGAATAATAAATTTATTTTTTCCATAACAACTTTAATAAGGTTTCTGAACTTGAAAAAAGTGCAAAGGACAAAATAGCTAGTATGAAAATTAAGAGAAAGGAGTGAAGCTGTAGGTAGCACATTACGCATCTGTCTAATACTGGACTGAGACTGGGATTCGGTTAAGTCTAGGCCAACTGTTTGATAGCTGTGGTAGGTGTAAAAGGTCATTTGTCACTAAAATTCTGGCATCTCAGAGTTCCCAGTGTGCTAACAAATCAAGAAATGATGGGTCTTGTCCCGGTCGGGTTGCAAAATAAAGCACAGGGAATGTTAATACCTGATTAATGCCTTGCAAGGTCTGTGGTCAATGACACAACAGTAGAAAATGCCTGTCTGGAAAATGTGAGCCAGGCTCCCTTTGAGGTATCGCTGCGTTCGCCGGAGCAGGCTGCGGGAGGAGGGTGGGCGGAGGGCCATTTTGCAAGTGCTTTTGAGAAGGGTTGCTTTCAATGTATGTTGGAGCTGAGATGAAGTGGCAGCTTGCTGTACGTTTAATGGTAGCTGCCTCGCAGGCGCAACCTGACAATGAAGGCTGCTGAGCATGTGGAAATTTATTTTGGAGCAAAATTATCCCATCCATTGGAAAGGTATCTACATAACCTAGCTGCACACTTCCCTGGTGTGAAATAAACAGAATTACTTCAGAGCCAAGTGTTTTGGATGTCTTTGTTGTAGGCACCAGCCAGAAACTTTGTGCTATTTAATTCCCCCTTCAGCATGTTGAAGATGTTTTTTGCAGATATGCCTGTAGGATCTTCTCCCACCCTGTCTTACAAAGATGCCGTCGTCCATATCCCATTCCAGCTCAATTCTTGTTAAATGGACAGTTCCTGGAGATGGGAGCAGCACCTTTCTAAAGCAGCCTTAAGTACGGTTAGTGTGAGAGTCCTCCTCTCAAAATGATTTCCAGAAATTGAGTTTATACTTATACTAAAAATAGAGCTCATTTACTGATCTCACGCTGGCTTCTTGGTAATGGCACAGCACTGATTGATAGGCTTCCTAGTTTTCAGAGGTAGCCTTAGGAGATACCAGCCCAGCTGCCATCATACCGTTAACAGCAGCAAAATTATAGAAACTCCATCCAAGTGTTGCTGTATATTAACACATCATCGTGTTTGTGTATTGCCTGGAGTCAACATATGATTGCAATTGTTGACCTGTTCAAACAATAAAACATAGCTGTAAGCCTTTGGAAGCCAAAAGGCTTTACATTAAGCTGGGATATGGCAAAGGGTGGGAGGGGTGTAAGGAATGTTGTCATACATTTGGCTTGAAATTTTCCTGGTATGTGCCAATATCTCTTCTATAAATCCAGTAGTTTGCCTATTTTGCATGTAGCTGTTTGCTGGTTTTCTCTTATTCCTAATCCCCATCTCCTAACCGAGGAACCAGATGATTTGAAGCTGTTGTCATCTCAGTTGTCTTTTTATTCAAGACACCTCAGCCAAGATCATTAAAGCCAGGTGGAATCAGATGGCTCTGATGCTCTGGCGTAAAAATACCAGAAGGAAAGTATAATTTCTCCTCAGCTGCTTGGAGTTTAGTTCTGCCTCCATCTACTCCACCTGCTTCCTTCCTGCACCTCACTCTCTTGCAAGTCCTGGTGTACACAGCAGCCTTAGCTGTCTCTTGGTCCCTTCTGGCATGCTAGCAGAACCCTGTTTTCTCTGGAAGGAAATTTCTTTACAAAAAGCTCTATATGGATTACCATGCTCTGGCGTCAACCCCGTGCCATCACCCAGAGTACTGCTGTTGGAGGACTTCGCTCTGTTGGTGCAGTGAAAACCTCAAGTTCCTTTGTGCTTTCCCCAACACCAGATGGTCCATTAGGAAAGGTATGCTTTCTTCTTATTGAAGAAGAGTGTCAGCACAAACACGAAGATGCCGTGGAGTTCCAGGCAGAGAAGAACCATGCCAGATGCACTCACGTTCAATGCACTCGCACTTCTGACGGTGTAAGAAAAGAAGCCCTGGTAACCTGCTTGCTGGCAAGTTACTTCCCTCACTTGTTGTCCTGCTGCTGTATGAATATAGTGCACCCAGAAACAGGCAGGCTGTGGGAACTGCTCCTGAACAGCATTTCTTCTGCGAGTACTTGGACCTGTGCTGAATGTGCTTGATAATACTTCTCCATACACCTTGTACTTCAGAATCCTTCTGTTTATCTTGATTTGGAGGCAGGTCAGTAGGAAGACAGGAGTTCCTCAAACACTACTTTTGCACAAAGACCAGTTATCTTTTCTGTGTGCATTTTTTTGTCCTTTTATGATGTCTCTGGCTTCTCTTCACACTCTTTAGAAATGGGCTGGTCTGCCTGGAGAGAGACTTTCTAACAGCATAACTGCCTTGCACAAGCAGGACTGAAGCATCTTCACTTTGGATGAAAAGGATTATCTGTTTATGAAAGGAGAGTTTAAACAAGAGAGTAAGCAGAGAGGGACCACAAACTCCCCTTAGCAGTGACTACCCAGAAGGTAATCAGAGAGTCTCCAAAGCTGACCTTCATGTGTCTTGCATCACCTCGTCTCCTTTCATGCCACTTTCATGTGACAGACCCCACGAAGAATGCCTGGAGGCTGCACTGTACCACATTTATTATATTGTCAGAACTGCCGTGTCTGCCAAATGGTAGCCAGACACTCAGACAGACTTTCACAATTAGCAAAGTCCTGAGCTGATGTCTGGGGCTTGCATATGTGTTCCCTGCGCATTACCACAGCCGAGACGCGGGCCGGGTCCATGGCCTGGGGTAGGTATCTGCCTCAGCCACTGGGCTGGAGAGAAGCAGCTGGGCTTTCTTGAAAATTGTGGTTTCCCTCAGCTCCTCTTGTTCGGCTGTGAAAGGCTCCTGTTTGGGTGTTTCATCCTTTCATCCCTCTGTGGTCTGGGTGGAGCTGGAGCCTCCAGCGCGACTTGTCTGGGTCATGCCACAGACCTTGGCATCCTCCTCGACCTCGGGAGAGAGCGACTCTGCACGCTCACCATGGTGGAACCTACAGGACGCCTGCTTGTGGGGCCGGCTGCTGGCACGACTCATTCTCCAGGTGAGCCCTTGCATCCTTGGCATCTCCAGCCTCTCCCAAGCCTCAGGGACTTACAGCAGTCTCAGTGTAACTCCAGAGGTGCTTGCCTTGTCCTTCCTCCTCTTGTCCCCACAGACATGTTTCGTGGCCTTCCCTTCCCTGCATGATCGTTGTCCCTTTTCGCTCTTGCTCTGCTTGCAACTGCTTTGTCTCCCACCAACTTGCTTTGCACCTGCTAGAAACTTCACCACCTTTGCAGTCTATACAAAATACCTCCCATCATCTGCTTAAGCGCATTTAATCTCCTCCCTCAGCCCTCTGAAGAAAAACATTTTTCTCATCATACTCCTGTAGTAGCTTTATGTCTCCCCTTTCTGGGTGGTTTCTGGCTGGGCAGCTTTCTGGCTGGTTTTTGTTCTGAGGTCTTTTATAATGATTCAGTGTTCTTTGTGCAGTGGCACTTAGAAGCTACACCCAGACATGTGGATGCTGGAACGCCATGCCCAAAGAAACGGTCCTTCTCTCAAGAGCTTGCAGACCAGAGGTGGTCCTGGGGAAAAGGCAGATTCCCAAAGCAGCTAGCTAGGTTTACTGGCAGCAGCAATCTGAAAAGGCACAGAGATGAGTATAAGCTGCTTCGTGATTGAGTGAGCGAGCCTGTACTGCAGTTAACGCACTGGCAGGGGAGGGAAAGGGATATTCCCCACTGGTTTTGTATCCTCATACACACGTTTTGGTATTGGAAGTAGCAGAGGGTAAAATTCACATCACTTCGCAGATGCCCCTTACAGAAACTGGGCTGCAAGATCCAGCCCCCAAGCCTGGATACTGCTCAAAATGTGGACTGGCAGAGAGGGAAATGCTCATTTGTTCAGCGGGAGAGCACTGGTAGCACGCCAGTCTGTACGGCTGGCTCCGCTACCCCAAAAAACATCAGCTGCTGAAAGATCACTGACAGTTTCTGTAAGGTCACTGCATATTACAACATGATTGTGCAGCCGTCCTGGAGACAGGCAGTGAAACTATTCAAACTGCCGATGAATTGGTGAAAAACAGGTATCCTCTGACAGCATCTTTAGGTTACACAAAGATCAGTGCAACCACGGCCTGGCCAGCAAAGCCAGACAAGCCATTCTTGGGTGGTTTGGGTTTTTTTTCATTTTCTTGGAAAAGACATTATTTGAACATTTTGCAGCTTCCATTTATTTCCCCAGCTCTGTATTTTTCCCCTTGATTTTGCCTCTAATGGCAAAAAGGGCCAACCAGACTGCAGCTTTGTTTGGCACCAAACTTTCCTCCTGAGATGATCGCACAAGAAGTCTTTTATCACTTCAGCGGCTCTGAGCCAGAGCTGCTTGTGGTGGAAGTCGCCGGGACTGTAACCCTGGGCTGTCGTGGGACGAGAGTCAAGCTCGGGCTGTCAGCAAGGCGAGTTGCAGCAGTCGGAGCCCCTGCCAGGACACGTCAGTACTTCTGAGCGTGCTTCCCCCAGTGCTGCTCTCATTAAGGAAAAGGTATGAAATCCACATCTAGACTGAATTCGACCTTTAAAAAAATTAAGTGTTGTCTAAAATATAAATCCTGTCCAGAATCATGGTCTAATTCCTTAGGAAATCACTATAAATCAAACCTACCCTGCTCCCCGCTGCTTAATAACATCATGTCACATTTTGGTTTTCTCATAGAGCTGATTCACCTCCTGTGCCACTTGTGCTGCGTTGACTTCAAGCATCATCAGATCTGCTTTATGCCCGGTTTTGTGTCAAGGAAGGAGGGCCCTGCTTGAACTAACAGACTGCGGCTCTCTTCAGACATTGGCAAGCCCCCAGAGCTGCCAGCTGCTCTCGCTCATGGCGTCTTCCCCACATCGTTTCACAATACTGGCCAACAATACCTTGAGGAGGGGACTGTGACACTGAGCCCAAGAAATGCTGTCAGTCGCATTTCCCAGAGGTTAAGGAAGATTCCAGCCGCTTATTTTCCCAACCGTGTTTTGCTGAAGAAACAATTTTAAAGGGGAAAAAGAAAAACCACATTATTGTGTAAGCAAGATGGAAAACAGCTTTCTGCGGGTTCCCAGGTATTTATGTGCCATTCTCTCTGCAACGTTATTAGCAGCAACATTGCCTGTGGCTGGCTTGCTATTAAGTACGGATGGTTTTGCAACAGCTGCGTGCACAGTACCTTCCTTCGCAAGCAGTGCCTTTTCCCTGGCTGTCCCCATGGCTCGGTTTATTTGTATGCAAGGCAACTCCGAGGTTATCGAGGCTTTCCATCAGCTGTACAAACTCACAGCAGAATCAGCTCTGCGTGTGTCCCTTTCTGAGAATTACAGTTTTTGGGTAGTAGGCTCTTGGGCAGCTCCTATGAGAGATCTGGTCTTTTTTTTTTTATCTCTCTAGAGGAATTACTGCCTATGCTTATACTACAAGCTATGGAGTACCTATAGCCATATGTATAAGAAAGAAAAAGCACATTTGCTTGTTTGTTTTCCAGCCTCCCCATAGAATGGTTCTAAAAGCAGAAGCATCTTTCACTATGGAAAAAAATTGACGAAAATATACTCATATTTGTCAAAATTTTCATAGATGTTTTTCAGGATACTCCTAAGACTTGCCAGGCTCCTCCCCTTTCTTCCCCGACCTTACCCCAAATACTTCCATTTTTGGCTAAAAAATCTCAAGTTTGGGATTTTTGTCACCAACAATGTCAGCCAAAACCCAGGCTCTTTTCTCTAATTTTTCCACTTAATTTTTAAACTATCTTCTGGCAAAACAGAAATATTGTTTTGATGGAAAATTTTCAACCAGTTCTGCTCGTTAGTTTCTGCTAACAGTCATACGGGCCAACCAGTGCATCTTCCAAAAGAGGAGACTGTCCGAAGGGCCGAACATGAGGCAGGCGATGACTAACGCTTCTCTCCCCAGCTCTGTGCCCCAGCCAGCGCTGTGCTCTTTTGCAGGCCTCAGCCCTTAATGAGAGCCATCTTTCTAGAGATGTTTCCAGCCTAAATCTCTCTTGGCAAGTCAGCTCAGCAATTCAGGTACGTTGCCAGGTTAAAAGATGTGGGTGGCATAGAAGGATCTCCTCTGACCGAAGGACCGCGGGATTCAGAGAAGATGTGTTGTGCGTCTTTTACCCGTGTTGACTAATATTTGGATCCCTCCAGGTTCCCAGTTGGCAGGGAAGGGTGGGGAAATGGGGCTAGTCCAGCTCACTTTCAAAGCAAGCTTCAGTGTGCTGTTGTTTAATGGACATGTTTAGATACACCAGCAGCTGAGCCATGCACAGCCAGGAGCAGTCTCCGTGTAACCCTGAGGACCCCCAGGGACAAGATCCTGAAGTAGCTGATAGGCTGAAATGACACCAGTCGCATCACTGCTGTCTATCTATTACCCATCTGTCCAGGGGGAAGGAGTTTTTCACACTGAACCTGGAGCGTGAATTCCAGGGGAGCCCGGCTCCTCTTCTTACATGGGTTCCAGTGATGAACTGGGAGACGAAGAAGGAAGATGTCCCTGCAGAGGTGGGCGGAAGTCAAATTTCAGTGTTTGGCCTCTGCAGCCAAAGGACCATCTGCCCATTGTCTACCAGTGCAGTCTCCTCAGGGGGCAGCCATCCCTCAGCGGCACCTAATATTTGCAAAGTGCTCTGAGATCTTTCAGTGAAAGGCCTTGTAGATGTGCAAAAGTTCATAGCCTTTCTCTGGCCATTGCTGATTTTAGAGGGTTAAGTTAGGAACAGGAAATACAGTGACTAAAGGAAAGCCATTAATATTAAATTCTACCCTCTGCCAGATAGTCTTGTGTTATCTTTGCTCTTTCATGAAATATTTTCCAGTTTTCCTTGCAGGGCATTCTTTACAGGGGTAGCAACTGAGGAGCTGTAACTTGGCACATCTCCACCTGCTTTTCTGTAGCAGTGCACATTTGTGCTCTGGGATTTGAAGAATTTCCTTTGCCTCTAGAATTGATATGCAAACAGTTAGCTGTACAGACATCAATCTGTCCAGTAGACATGCCGCGTGACCTAAGAAATAATACAGGTGGTCAGCACCATGCTGGTGACTCCTGAATTTCTGGAGCACACAGACTCATTTTACTATGTCTAGAAGACGGGAGGTCCTGTATACACCCTCCAGTAATGTAGTCTGTTGTGCTTGACTGATCACAAAACACTCACCAAGATTTCCCTAACAAAATTCTTGAGTTTTGCCAAGGAAAGCAAAGATGTGCAGGAAATGAGAGCCGTGACCTTACCACCTCACAAATAGCTTGGAGATCTCAAGATGCTCATCTCAGCAGAGAGATGCTCGTGCCAGAGCAAACGTAGAGCCCTGTGTGGTCAGTACACAGCTCTTCCAGCATCCTGTTCTTTACCTCCTCCAATAGGCATCGACTCTGTTGTGATAAAAGCAGAAGTGGGCCAACTAAGTCTCCTCCTGCCTCTTTGCTGCTGTGTTGCGGTAAGTCACACTATGTATAGGTCCTGTTATGTGAGCAGGTATGGCATGAGGGATGTGTTAAGACTGGGAGAGATGAGTGTTGCTAGCTGCATAAGCCAGCTCATACAGCCAAAAGCTGTATGGCAGCTTCAGCTGCTGTGCACCCTGTGGGCAGTTAAAGCCTAAGGGGAAAATTCCAGAAAGAAGCGGGGCTCCAGAGAGCCCCATAACTCTAAGTTGTTCACTAGGGCAATCACCATTTCTGTTTAAAAGAAGTCTTTTTTTTCCCATTGATACTTCTCAGGTTGCAAGGAGAGCCATTCTTCTGCTCCTGAAGGCCCTAGCTGCAGACACAGCCTTGGAAGGGAAGCTTGCTCTCATGGCTACAGCAAAGGAATGGGAAGCACGAGATCTGGCATGAAGTCCTGCTCCCATTGAAGCCAGTGGGATGTTTGCCATTGGCTTCAGGGGAAGCCAAGATTTCACTCTGCAGCCAAATTTGCTGGTGTGTTGAGCTATGCTGAGAGCAGGACCAGAAAGGGTTCTTGGTTTCCCGATAAAACTGTTCCTGCCTCAGCGCCTCTGCTGCAGATAGCTGGTCTCTCACCTCATGTTGCCCCCTGTTTGCTTTTATGTTTTCAAATCTTATTCTTAGGCCAGAAATTCTTTGAGGAAGAGACTGGCTGCATGGTTTATGCCTGTTGTATTGGCCCACGACTACAACTCCTGGACATCCCCACCCGCAAAATCATCCCCTTCGTTATGGATTACGGACAGTGCAAGAGAATGGCACAAAGCAATAGCACAGGGCTGGGATAAGTGGCTTAGATGAAGTAAAACGTACAGGACTTGTTCCAGGTAAATAACTGTGCCTTTTCCTTCAGGAAGCAGCTTGATTTGGCTCTAGAATTAACTCTGAGTGGTGCAAGAGAGCCTGAAGAGATTGTACAGGTGGTCCAGGGATGGGCTTCCCTGCCTCACACCAACAACTGTTGGGAATCTTGATAGTATAAGCACCCCTTTTTCTCGTCTCCTCTCTTTCAAGGTTAGGTGGAAGCCAAATTGTATTAGTGATGAGCCGTGGTATAGGTACTGACGACCCTGATAGTAAACCTTTCCCAAATTATTATTGTTCCCCTTGCTAATAAGCCAACTCAAAGGTTGCCGTGCTGCTGTAGTGACGTAAGTGTTAAGAGGTGCGTTATATAGTGCTCCCCGATGCATTATGTGTCCTTGTGCCAGCTCTTGCAACCCACACAGCATCCATGTTTGGGCAGGGTTAGTGCCTTCCTCCGAAAAGCAGGTGAAGGAAGCCATCTCGGAGGGGACTGAGATTATTGTGTTACACTGAGCACCCCATTTTGGCCTATACAGGTCCCGTTGTTCTTATTTTAATGGACACATGGTGGAGCCTCTATATGCCAAGGAAAAGAAACATTGCAAATAATTCTCACTATTTATATTTCTCTCTGATCAGGACATCTCTTTCTATTCATCCTGTGGGTTTGGTCTCTACTGCCCCTTTCTGGGAAAATCTATAAACGCATCACATCTATGAAAAAAAAGGCATGAAGGTTTATCTCCTGGACCAAGGAGCTGCCCTGGCTTCCTCACCTCTCCAGATGCCACGTTTGACAGCATCTTCTCCTCCTGGCTAGCCATAGCTTGTGTTCTCTGGCCACCTGGAACTTGATCTTATTCCTCTGACATTTCCACAAAGAGCAGCTGGTGACAGCAGCTTTCTGGTAAGTTGAAACCATTGTGATATATATTTTTCCCCACAAGCAGGGAGGTTGTAAGTGTAGATGCTTAAAGTCCAGGCAATGTTGATCATATAGAGATCCATAGCTAATAGTTTTACTATGATTTTCTCCAGCAAGTTGAAGCAAAGCTACCCAGAAGTTCAGCACTGGTGCAGGAGCGCACCCCGGTGTTACCTCTTTAGGCACAAAGATTTTTACAGGCAAAAATACTACTTCTAGTAATAAAGGGGGAAGAATTGGGATGAAAGAAAAGAAAAAACCCAAACGATGCAGTATTCTCTCCCGGTTGTTTAGCTTGGCTCTGCAGCACCATTTCCCATCGGTCTTTCACATCATTCTGAGATTGTTCCCCAAGGGTGTCTTATCAATAGATCCTTTCTTAACTTAGTGACTGCCTCTAAGCCAACTTTTTTTTCTGGTTCAGTGACTGGCACAATGTTTGCATGAACTCTAAACTATCAGCTTGTTGCTCTTCTATTTTCTTTGCTAATATGATCCCCACCAGCTCTCATGTTTCCTAGGGCAAACACAATAAAACAAAACGAATCAGAATAAACAGAGAGAATTAGTTCTCATTCTTTCTTAACAACATGCCTGTGATTTTTTTTTTCTCCGTTAGCAAATTCAATACAGCTACTTTTGCTCATGTTAATTCACTGTAGCTGCCTATCTACAGGCTCTGGGTTACAGATAGCAATGAGATGAGGGGACGGTGCTTTGCTTTTAGCAAGACCTCAGCGTTTGTGTGTTTTGAATTTTAAGGAATGGGGCAAGGGGGCGTTACCTGATCCAATGCCACCTGGTTGTCTGTGATATTCATTCTGTTGCTGGTCAAGTCCCACCGGGGAGCATGAAAGAAAAATTACACTTTGTACTTTTCGTCTGCTCATTTGTCACTTTAATTCTCCTAACAGTTCCTCTCCCCCCTTCTTTTTTTTTTTTTTTCTGTTGTACTTGCTCTGATTTTAGCACTCCAAGAGGCAGCACAGTGTCCTGGCACAGCTTCCCCAGGACGATGGCAGATTTGAAGGCCAAGCATCATGGCCAACATGCTCCCATGCAGCCACATACCATGTCAACAGTCTCCTCATGGGCATGACCCTGGAACCAACTTTTCATGGAGGAGACTATGAGACATGAAGGAGACGGATGAAACTCCCGTCTTGCGTCCAGGACTTGGACCTACAAAGTCTTCCCTGCGAGGTTGGTGTCTACATGGTGAGACTGGACTGTGGGCCCGTGAACCTGGCCTCCACCTCTGCGGCTCCTCAGGCTGCCTGCCCGTCACCTGTGTGGGCATACAAAGGGCGAGGGCTCCCGCAGCCACTGTGGGTCAGCTCTATCCTCAAGCCCTTCAGTCCTGGTCTCCTGGCTGCCTGCGCACTGGGCCTGGGCTGGCAGTTGGCTGCAGGACAGCCCTCGGATACAGCTCAGCTCTGTACAGATGGCTGCTCGCTTGTGCTGAGAGGGCCGTACGCAGGCACTGCTGCAGGATGGCGCCTTTCTGTCCTAGGTGAGATGTGAGCTGTGCTTGCAGCTGGCAACTGCTTTGTCTTTGACCCATTCTCTAGGACTATTCCTTGAAGATCAGCATTTGGCCCTTGGCTTTTAGGAGACTTTCCTAGCACTTGCCTCAAAACAAGTGGAAATGCTGCTCTCCCGCTTTGGAGAGACCCTATGCCAGGGCTATGGGTGGGGGTTTTTCTGCTTATGAAGCTTTTGGTGTGTCTTTTTTTTCTCCT
The DNA here is from genome assembly GCF_028500815.1 of Rissa tridactyla. Taxonomy (NCBI): domain Eukaryota; kingdom Metazoa; phylum Chordata; class Aves; order Charadriiformes; family Laridae; genus Rissa; species Rissa tridactyla. The sequence goes on from NC_071474.1 coordinate 4,658,455, forward strand.
CTCATGTGAGAAGGTGCCTATGATAAAAGCCCCCACTGCCTACTGGCGCCCTTCTCCTTGTGGTGAACATGATCCAGACGGAAGGCAAAGGTTTCCCCAGAAGCACATACCCATTCCATGGCTCCAATTAGAGAAGATTTGTCCGTGTTTATTGCTAACAATGTTCTTCCTTGCATTTGGCTCTGCTGGGAGCCCAATTAGTGACTTCCCAGTGACCTTGAATCCCAAGACCCACGTTTCTTTAATTTTGTCAAATCTGTTGGATACTTAGGGAAAAGGCTGGGAATATTGTAAAGCAGCTTCTGGCAGTGAAGAGTCCCAGCAAAGGATTGCATAGACTCCTAGTAATTATTCTCAGCCTGTCCATCTAAGGCCTGCCTGTGCAGGGGGCTGCAGCATTAACCAGCAGGGACATAGCCCACATAGTAAAATACATTGTTTTGCTCTTCTTCCTTTTCCTTACAAGAAACTGATGTGGCTGGTTGTGTTTTCTTTGGTACCTGCTGATTATGCTGCTAGTGTTTGTGTCATTTTGCTACTGTTCACAGTTTGCAATTGCAGCTTTTCTAAGTGTTTATTGACAGCCAGATGCATCTTCCATCACTTAATGCCACTTAATGCAGCCTTGGGTGAATCAGTTCACTTCCCTGTAACTCAGGGAACCACTGTGCAGTAGCAGAGGTACCATTATTAGCATTGCTCGGCTGCAGCTTTATAAAACACTTTGAGCTCCTTGGAAGAACAAGGTTAAGTGCAAAACTGTCCTGTTATTCTGCAGTTAAAGGTTGCCTGAGATTATGGTTTGAAGTGAATGGAAAACAACAGACATCAGAGCAGCTCATATGTCCATAATGGTGGTCAGTTAGTGGCTTGGCGCATTTTCAGGGGCTACTTCACAGCCCAGTTACTGAAAGGGCAGAACCACCTTGGGGCTGGGACCCCTTTGTTGGGCTGTGTGCAGGACACAGGAGTTCTATCAATCAGGGCCGCGCTTAGCCTTAGCTTCTGCTGTAACAATTACAAGTGACAAAATGTCAGTTTTCTCAATTTTCCTCCCCACAAGTTGGTTTAAAGAGGATGAAGGCAGATCCTGCTATAGCTTAGTACATTACTAGCCAACTCAAATGACTCCCCACTGTCTTTTCATCTACATGAGACTCTTAATGCCCTAAGTCTTTGCATGTCCTGGCACATAGCCCAATTGAAGCATGAGCTCCAACAGAAGTTTTAAATTTAAAGCTGTTCTTTTGGCTTCAGAAATTCGCAGATTGAAGCTGAGAAATGCAATTTGGCTGTTTACCTGCAGATCTGCAACAGCCCTGCTGTGCTATTGCACTCGCCTCGGTCAGGCAGTTGTGTTAACAGCACTTTCCAATTAAAGTATAAAAGTAGTAGCCTCAGTTACAGAAAAAGCTTTTCCTATCTGGGCATTTATCTGATTTTTTTTTAAATTACGCATGGAGCACAGGGCTGTTTTGTTTCCCATCCCTTATAATTAATCCATCATAATTTCTGGTGACTGGTTTGGCTTTTGCTGGTTTTTTTCATTTCTTGCCATTTCCAGCATCAGCTTGGCCAATACCACTCAGATGCCCCATTACTCACCCAATGGGGAGCACTGATGTGAGCGGCCAAGCCACTCAAGCAACTCCTGAAGTTCTGCTCACCCAGAGCAAGAAAAAAGACACCCTGTTCTGGAAATAGCCCTGCCAGAAAATCCCTGAGCCTTGCTATGTAAATTGCGGCCACTTCCCTGACTGCAGTCTTCCTATTCTGAACACTTGGCTTTTAAGACCTTCACAGCCAAAATCAAAGCTTTTTTCCCACTACCTGAACATTGAGCCTCTAAGACAATAAATGGTATTAGATGAACCCTGCATCTTTCTTCATGGTTCAGTCAGATAACAGCATCTTTTTTCGTTTCACCTCACTGAAAGGGACATGCTGGGCTCCATCCTGCCTGTAGTGCAACAAGCTCAGCAAGGCTTGTCCCGTGGGATGCAGTGGAATCTGAACTGAGACCTGGGATTTTCACTCCAGCCGTATTTGCCATTGCAGACAATGCTGTAACTGTCTGCCCGTTTAATGTGCTCTGTAACACGAGCACAGAACTGCTTGGGCTGGGACTGCAGGAACCCGAGAAGGACCAGATGCAATGACAAAAGCACAGGTTTCAGTGCTGACATCCTGTCCCATGAGGCCACAAAGCCCCTCTCTCCTACGACGTGCTTTTCCCGTAGTTTGATCAGCTGTAGCTGTCACTCTGGCCTTGTGCCCAGCACCCTCAAATCTTGGAGCACCTCAGGTCTGCAAGATCCTTGCAAGGATGCTACAACCAAGGGCTCCCAGATTGACAAGAAAGGAAAGCCTGCTGCTGCCCCCATGTGTTACTTGCTCATTATTGTTGCCAAGCACTGGTAAGGATGTGGGAATCCTATCTGGAAGGGAAGGAGAGCCAGGCTAAGCACAGCACGGCATCTCGGCTACTGAGGTCAAAGATCTTGCATTGGAAGACCTTTCTGGCTCTTCTGATCCTCCCACAAACTCAGGGCCTTCCCTGGGGCACCTTATATTCAAAAAATTGCAAATTCAGAGTGGACGTGTTTGGAAGTGAGACGAGCTGGAGCCAGCATGGAGGCACGCGATACACTGGGAAGCACAGCGGCGTCATCGTCCCGTTCTGAAAGGATGCGTGTGCAACACTCAGAGGCTGCCATGCAACGCTGAACGATATCAGATATCAGCACAGCGCGTTCAGGCTTGTTGGCTGAGACCACAAGGAGCACAGAGCGAGAGACAGCTCTTGGCAGGCTGAGCTCACATGATAAGGTCATTGGAAAGACAAGTGGTGCTTTCATCAACCTGCCTTTCCCCCGTATCAGCACCAGCTTGAGCAAGAACTTACTTTGCGCTCCTGTAATATTCTGCACTCCGCATGGTGCCAAGGACAAAAGCTTCCTCACAAACACATGGAAGCTGTGCTTTTCCAACCAGTGTCTCAGCCCCCAATTCCCATCCTTCTTGGCCCTGTCAGGTTCCAGTTTTGAACCATTAAATGGCACCTTTTGCAAGAGTTACATTCCCTCTGGGTCAGTGGCAGCTCTCCAGAGAAGGGAGAACAGGCTGTAGTTACTTGCTCTCTGTCTGCTGCTGCGCAACAGTTATAATTTACCTTTTGGACATCCATCAGGGATTTCATGCTTTTGTCCTCTGTTGGGCAGTACTTTGTTGGGGCTGCATGTGCTAATTATTCTGGAGTTCATCAATCCTGGAAACTGCCTGCCTGAAGCCTGGGGTGATAGGCTGGTCGCAGCGGCCAAACTCTCACTGGCCCAAACGGTTTGTGGCTCAGGGGGGTCGCGCAGACCAATGGCTCTGACCATCACTAACACAGCTTCTTGGAAAGGTAGGGTTGGCTGGTTGCCATCCTTTCACTGAGAGACTTTTTGGCCCTGGCAGCATTAACAGATGGGCCGAGGAGCAATGCCTCAGCTAAACATTGTCCACAGAGTGCCCTGGACACTGCCTAGAGCTCTCTGAGAACATCTGAAGGGAACAACATGCGCTGGCAGGGCTTACGTGCGCCGGCAATTGGGGATTGCAAACACATGCTTCAGCTATGCAAGAAATCTTTGACTTGTTCTGAATGCGATTCTGCCTGGGTTTCTTCCCAGGAACATTCCTGTTCTTCACAATTTACCAGTTGCAGGAAGGGAGAAGAGGAGGGGGGAGGGATTTTAAGAGTAAGGGAGAGGAAAGGGAACAGATCTTACAGTGCTTTCCCTAGCCAAATTCCTCCAGAAGGACAGGGTGTGGAGTACGGACTCCAGAATTTGGCACAATCCCAAGAAAATATGAACTGCAAAATTAAAACCACTTTTAATTAGTCATTCATTTTTATATAAAGAATAAGTCTCTGTTTTTCTGAAGTAATTCAGTGTCTGCTATCACATAAACCAGGCAGCCCCTGCCAAACGGTGCCGCGTGATAGAAGGCAAGCACAGAACTAGGTCTCTGAGCAAAGACACGTTATCTCCTCCAGGAGACAGCAGTGCTGCTCAGATCTGCATTCTGGTTCCTGAGATAAAAGTCTCATTCCTAAGAGTCACAGCATACGTGAGAGAGTTGCAAATGTAGTCCTCGTAGGTGGGAGTAATTTGATGTCTGAGCGGGAGACGAATGATGAAGCTGGGTCTTTATTATAACACCTGATACATTACAAACGGGAGAAAAAGCTTGCGAGGGTGGAGGTGAGAGCTGTGCTGCTGCCGTGGAAGAAGTCAGGGGTACGGGGTACCCAGCACCTCACACCCCAACTCAGAGGGATGACAAATCCCTCCTCATTGCAGGCAACAGCAGAGTCCTACCTGGGGAGGGCCACAGGCCACAGCGTCTGCCACGTGCCGTGGCCATTCAGAGGGATGGGCTAGGTGGGGGCTGCTGGGCTGGGTGTCACACTGGGGGTACCCTTGAATAAGGAAGGCGTAGGCCATATCCAGGGTGGGTCGCCCCGAGCCGGGGAGACCCCCGCAGAGAAGATGTGAAGCTGGCTGTCAGCCAGGTCTCGGGGCTGCTCCTGCGCAGCAGCACAGGCACAGGCTTTGTGCTTCTTCCCAGACACGGCCACCTAAACCATCCCCTCGTTCCTGGGAGTGTTAATTTTCAGCCCAAGACCCTTCAAGAGCAGTCCACGGCAGGAGTAGCACTCCTTTGTGGAGTTGCCCATGGCTAAGTTTGGAACCTGCTGAGCTAGACAATCCTGCTTCCAACAGGAGAAACCATTAAAAGTGGGAAGGTGTAACCCAATGCTACCAAACGTGCACTCAGAGTAACCTCCATAGCTCAATTAACTATATTAAGTATATGCCTATAATTAATTTAATTTAACTGAGGCTTTCTTCTCTGTGTTGTGTGCCTACTGTATCAACTTCTTAAACTTATTGCTGTGTATATAATTCAATCAAATGTACACACGGTACCCACATAAGATTAGTCACTCCCGACACCAGGGAGAGTATCATTTTGTTATATTTGGCTCATACTTCTGCCTTAGCACAGGGGGTAACTTCACTGAAATTGGTCATGCTACATTAGTCCAAAACCCAGAGCAAAGCCCAGCATTTATAAATTATTTGCCATAGAGGCAATTTCTATAACGCCATGGCCTGAACATGGCTGTGGTTTGCTACAGCTGCCTTCCCAATCTCCCACTAGGAAACACCGAAATAAAGACAGAAAGGAATACTCATCTTTTTCTTTTTTTTTTTTTTTTTTAAGATAATTCAGCAATATCAGAAAAATCAGCAGATTCCTGTTGCCTCACAGTGCTGTATAGGAGCCCTCCCCTGTATATGCTAAATTAAACAGGCATAATTGGTTGGTACAAGAAGCAGACACTCAAGAAGTATTTTTTTAACTTGTGCTGTATGTAGTGTCAGGACAGTAGTTTGCTACTTGTGAGGGTCCCCTTCTTCATCTTTTATTGACTGCACATTCTACATTTTTATTGTTAATAGCCTATACGGTGAAGGAAACAGGTGAATGATTTTACTCTGTCTTGCTTTTATTAATCCCAGATCATGGATGAAATCACAATTAATGATGGTCCTGGTGATTTATGAATTGCAATTTTTACTCCTACTAGTCCTGGGCAGTTGGAAACCATCAGATTCCAGCCTGAGCAGCTGTAGCCTGAGCATCAGTTAGCGCCGACGAGCAACGTGTGCATGGATGTGTGAAACGGCCCATCTCCGGGCAGGTGAGTTAATTGAATACCAGCGCAAGAGAGACTGGAAATGCTTTCTGCGAGTTGCTCATTAAGTATTAGTTTCCCAGGGATGGAAGGCAGACTATCACTGAGTGATCTGAAATCCAACTAATAGATTTTATTGCAGAGCTTAGAAGGCTGCTTAAAGAGAAGCAAAGAAAGACACAAGGAATACGTGTCTGACGTGTCTGAAGTGAGCCTGAAAAAACAGGGGCAAAACCAAAGTGATGAAGAGAACAGCAATTCTGGATCTGAGCAAGAGCTTACAGGAATCACAGGGACAAAAGAGGAGATCCCTATCCTAGATTATGCTCCCTTTGAAAAGCCCCAACCAAAACCTTCATTAAAGTTTTGATTCTTTATCACAAAGTGATTAACTCTGACGTTCCCTGGGAAGGAGCTTGCATCGATGTGAATGCTGACTGGTGCCCAGCATCATGGACACATTGCTACTTTGAATTAAGTGAAAATGAACAGGTTTTCTCAGTTCTGTTGCCCTCTGCATTGACATAAGTTGGGGGTAGGAGGACTTCTTCCTGAAATTCAGGGGATGTAGGACCCTTATGTTGGCTGAATGTGTATAATGACTGAACTGTTCAGCTCCCACGCAGACTTCAGTTGTTTGGGGCTTTGCAGCTCTCACAATCTATCTGCTAACAACAAAAATATTCCAATTATTTGGAATGATTACATCATCCATGCAGCTGGCCCAGAGCCAACATCAGCTCCCCTACAAAACGGACAGTTTATTTCTTGTTAAGGGGCCTCGTATTCTTCGTACTGACCACAGTTTGCATCAATGGAGCTTCAGCACAGCAAGGCCACTGGAAAGCAGTAACATTTGCAGTAACAAAGCCACTGAGCAGACGCATCTCTCAGTTCACGTTGGGGACCGGGTCTGAAATGATGTATCTGCTGATTGCTGACATGCCACCACGTCTCTCTACTTTGGCTTGAACAAACCTGGCTTACACAAAACGCAGCCGAGCTTGGAGGAGCAGGGGGGATGAGCTGTTCTGAGGTGCAGAGTTGAGCTATTCTGCTGCGAAGCGAAATGGTTCAGGAAAAGGCCAAGGGGTCAGCAAAAGCTGCTGGGAAATGACACAAGGCTGAGCTTCAGCTGTTGCACTGGAAAGATCAGCGGAGGATGCGCACACTGAAAAAGCCTGGAAAAAGCTGATAGGTACCTAAAACATTTTGAAAAGCCTCCTGTTGTGGTGCTTTTTTCAGTGTAATAAATCCTAGCTGGATTAACGACCTAATAGCGAAATTATCCCACTCTGCTAGAAGCAGGTTTCTTGCTGAAGTGAGAACAAGTATAATATTTTAAGGTAAAATATGATAGTTTGAAGGTCCCAGAGGGCAGAAGGGGCAGGTCTGCACTCAGCGAACGGCCGCTAATTCCCTGTCATTTCCCTATTCAGGCCTGGTAAAACTATCACAGCTGCCACCTGAATTTTAGGCCAAGATAAAGAGAATCTTGTAGACCCCTATAGCTCAAGAACGATACATATTTAAAGTAGTAAATTCTCACGAGGACTGGGATCTTTTTGCAGCATAGCTCTCTTGCAGACGCACTGCTGGGAGGGAGAGCAGAGTCATGTCATGGGACCACAACAGCAGCAGGTTCCTGGGGTCCTGCTGCTGCAGGCAAACGGTGCTGCCGCAGGGCTGGTGTGGTTTATGTCCATGTAACACCTTAGGTCTAGAAACCACCAGAAAATGGACTGGGAGCTTCTCCGTGTCCTACCTGAAGTGAATTTGTCGAGATCCATCCAGGTCCTATTTAGGCACCACTGGAGTTGTATGTCAGGCTCCTGGAAGTAAGAAAGGTGAAGGACCTTTCCGTGAGCTAGCGCAGAGTGGGTCCCTGCAGAATCTTCCACAGACAGTTAGAAAAAAATCCCGAGCTGTTTTAATTTCCCATAAAAGGCAGGGAGCAAATTGGCAGTGTAAGTGCCTATGAAGGCAAAAAAAGAACCGAAACAGGCCTTTCTTCTGTCCTTTCCACTTGATAATGAAGGCCTGAAAGGCTCTAAATTGGCGGGTTTTGTTCTGAGCCTTTCGTTCTTTCTCCATTAGGACCGCTGGAAGACTTTCTGACGGACAGAAAAGAGGTCAGAATGTATGAGAGACAGCGGAGAAACCTGCAGTGTTCTCTGTGCGGGGATGTTTACATCTCAGTGACAGATTACCCATTTGCAATCAATTGATGCCAGTCGAGTACCTTGTGTTTACAATTTGTGTAGACAAATCTGAGAAGGGAAATGATTTTGAGTCTGACTATTAAAAACATTTTTGCTTGATTTTCTTAACAGCTGTTTCATCCCCACTGTTGGGAGAAAACCACCTTTTCATAAGGATTCTGTAAGGATCTTTCAGCTGGAGGATGAAGCCATTTCCCATCTACATTTCCTGGTGTCTTCCCATGAGATTAATTAATAATTCTTCCTGATATTTTAAAAGTTAGAAAAATAATAAGCAGTAAATGACAGTTAAGTAAAGTAAGCCAATCCAGACTTTAGCTCTGTCAACAAAGTTTGCTTGTTTCCCCTGTGTTTCCAGATCACCTTAGCAGTTGTATTTTCCAGGTTCGAGTAGGTCACCCTGAGTAACCTGTATTTGCTTGACAAAGTGTGATTATTACTCATAACTTTTGAACTCAGTAGTCACAGAGAGATTATAAGTGGCTCAGGGAAGGCATTTTGGCATGTCTCATCTAGTCCCCACTCTTGTAGAGCCCTCTCCAGCACACTAAATCCATCGTCTGTTGGGTCAGAAAGGTATGTAAACTGGCTGAGCCCCAAAATCGTCTGCTCCTGAGACAAGCTGGCCCAGGGATGGAAAATCAGGATGGAAATCATAACACCTGCTCGGGGATGGGGTGCTGGCTGCTCGGAGGAGCTGGGTTCAGCCGCAGTCCTGCCTGGCCACTCTCCTACCGCCCTTCCAGCCCTGCCGACACCACTCAGCCCCACAAAGATGCGAGAGCCGCGAGGAAGCAATGGCTGTTGCTTAAGAAAATAACATCCACGCTCAAGGAGCCTTCCTTCCTCTCCAGTGTGTGACATTTCCCAACTGATGTTGCATCCAGCCTAGCGGTAGCAAGAGCTGGAGAGGAAATACTCTCCCCTCTTGCCTTCCCTGCCTCCGGCACCCGGAGAGAAGGCAAGGGGATAGCCAGCAGCTGTGCTCAGCTTTAATTTAACTTAGAAGTAGTAGCAGAAGTAGTAGAAGTCCATCTCCTTTGGGACCTTCACGCCAGCCCTTGGGGCCAGCAGTGCCCGGTTAATTCCTGCAACCAGCTACGAGGAAACACTTCTCCTCTCCCACCGCCCTGGAAAAGCTTTGCATGTGGAACTTGTTAAAAGACTTGTCCTGAGCTTGTTTTTTAAACATAAGCCACGAGTCGGGATGGGCCAAGGAAAACATACCAGTGCAGAACGCCCCCCACCGGCTCCGCCAGCCGCCCCGCAGCCTCCGGCCTCGCCAAAGGCCAGCAGCGGGAAGGGGCCGGTGCCCACAGGCCCCCGCCGGCCCTGCCGAGCACGGGAGGGCGGCCCCGGGCCCGCACTGGCCGCTCCTCGCTGCTCCCGAAATTTCGGGCCAAGTTTGCTGTAGATGGGATATATTTGTGTGTATAATCAATCTACTGACAATGTAATCACTGACACTTTATTATAGCATTATGTAACCCCAGTACCAGGTATCTAATTACGACGACACCACCCGCGTGTGCCCCGGCTCCCGCGAGTGCTCCGCGACGTCCCGCCCGGGCCGGGGACAGGGGCGCGGGCCCTTTAAGTGGGGCCCGCCCTCCCGCCAACAGGCTCCGGCGCTGACCGCTCAACCAACCTCGCTCCACGGGTTTTTCCCGCCGCCCATTGGCCAGGCGGCGCTGAGGGTCCGCCTTTCGGCGCTGCTAGCCAATGGGAGGAGAGCTGGGCGAGAGCGGGGGCTAGGTTGGTGCGTGTGGCCGATGGCCGGCGAGCGGCGGGTCAGTGCAGGGGGCTGGGGACAGGGCCCGGCCGCCTCGCGGGGCTGAGGGGAGCGGGGCAGGACAGGGTCGGTCTCGCCGTGCAGCAGGGGCCCGGCTCCCTCCGGCGCTGAGGGGAGCGGGGCCCCGCGGGGATCGGGGCCCCCTGTGAGGAGAGGGGCCCTGCGGGGATCGAGGCCTCCTGAGGCGCTGAGGGGAGCGGGGTCCTGCAGGGAGCGGGGGCCCCTGAGGCGCTGAGGGGATCGGAACCTCCTGCGGCGTTGAGGGGAGCGGCGCGTCGACACCCCCGGGGCTGAGGGGGGCTGCGGGCCGCCGCCTTGCTGTGCCCCGGGGAGGCGCCGCCGGCGGCCCCGGCCCGGGAGCGGAGCGCCGATCCCGGCGTGGGGGTGGCCTTGCGCCCTGGCGAAACAGGGAGGGGGGCGCGGGGAGGCGGGCTCCTGCCTCCCGGTGGTTGCCGGCACCCCGTTCGCCACGTGTGTTGGTGCGGGGCGGGAGCCAGGCTGGCCCCATGCCGGCCCGACCCAGGGCTGCGGGGTTTGGGGCGGCCAGAGCCGGGCTGGGGAGGAGTTTTGTCCCTCCCTGAGGAGAAGCGATAAGGGAAGAGCGTCAGGAGAGCACCTTTGGCTTACAGCCTGTCGAAGGGCAGAAGTGTCCCACAGGAGTGGCCAGAGAGACCGTGGCTTTCAGTCTTAAGCTCTCCTAGCCCAGCTGTGACCCTGCCTGCAGCCGGTGGCTGCCATGCTGAATACTAATGAAGTCCGTAAAATGGTAGTGGTTTCACCGTAACAATCCCTTATGAGTAGATTAAGAATATTAAGGTCAATGGGGTTCTGTTCTTACCTATACCTATTCCTGACAACAAACTGTGGAGCTGAGGATTGAAGGAAAAAAAAAAAAGTAGCTATCTAATAACTTGCTGGTGTAGACCTATCAATAATTAAAACAAAGTGCTCAGGCAGGTTCTTACCTTTATGCAACAAAATGACCTTGTCATTCAGGTTGAAATTAGGTGTGACTTGAGCTGTCCTTATTTAAAAAAAAAAAAAAAGTGCACTTCCATGAAATTAAAATGCGGATTCTTAAAGTGTAGAGAACAAAGGACTTCTGGAAAAGTGATGCGAAGGATAATTTTGGCCAGTTTTTAATGTGTATTGGTAGGAGAACTGATGTGGTTCCATGGATTTTTTTACCATCATTAGAGACACCTGGTTCAAGTGACTCTTTTTTATGCCTTTTTTTTTTTTTTTTTACAAAATCTAGTATTATTTAAGATGTGTAGCAAAGTAGTGTTATGCAGGGGTTTGTCCACAGGTGGACAAAACAACGGTTTGAAAATAATCTAGCCATTGTTGAAGCTTGTGTACATAAGGCTTCTCGGGTCTCTGTCATTGCTGTTAGAGTGGCATCTTTTGGGTTTGCCCCCGAGAAGATCTGGGTAAAAGGAAAGCTTTGTGTGTGTGTACACGCGTGCAAAAACTGTGTTTTTTGTCCATTTTCCCAAATCTTACATTCTAAGAAACAAACACTGGTATTAAGGAAATTCCACCACCAGAGAGGTGGTGGAAGCCCCATCCCTGGAAGTTTTTAAGGCCAGGCTGGCCGGGGCTCTGAGCAACCTGATCTAGTGGAAGATGTCCCTGCCCACGGCAGGGGGGTTGGAACTAGATGATCTTTAAGGTCCCTTCCAACCCTAACAATTCTATGATTCTATGAAATTCAAAATGTCTCATTTTTGTTCCAGGCGCTGGTATAAAAGATGAGGCTGAATGAGAGCCGGACAAGATCCTTCCAGGCTCCTGTCACCATCCACAACTATCCAGGCAGGCAGGTGTATGTGTTTCCCAATGGCCGATCTGATTCAGAAGAGTCATCAGAGGAGGAACTCAACGTTACGGAATTGCGACCGAGGGGCAAGGAGCAGCAGCGATGCAGCACTTCTCGGGACAGAGTTGGAGATGTGGTGCTTCTGGAACGGGAGATTACAGAGGATGATAATCTTAACAAGCTAGCCCTGCAGTATGGTTGTAAAGTAAGAGCTATCTCTGTTTGGTTGATTTTAATTACTTTAGAGGAATTTTACATGTAGCTTAGTTTCCAGAATTACAGGGAGGCATGCTGTTGTCTAGTGGTTTTGACACTGAGACGTGTTTGCCCTGTGTAAATCATGAATGGTCAATATCTGGGTAAAACTGAGCTGGAGACAGGCAAAAAAAAACCCCAACAACAACAAAAGAGTGCTCACGGCCTGGGAAGATACTGTCAACCCCACGCCCTGTGTGACCTGCTTTCCTGTTTAATTTGAATGACTAAGTGCAGCGCAGCAGTCATGATTTGTACTTAGTTATTTAAGTGAGGGCAACAAGTAGGTAGCTGAGTGCAGAAATGAGAGTGAGAGCCCTGCTCTCAAGGAGCATACAGTTTTTGAAGCAAGAAGCAAACTGATCAGTGCAGAGAAATGCCAGTCTGATGGAGTCTGGTCTGGAAGGCGTGCGTGTTTATTTTTTTTTTTTGAAGGTATGAGCTTAGATATTGCAAGGAGGGTCTAAGTCTACACAGGTGCACTGGGAGAAGGAGAGCTGCCAAAGCTCAGGTCACAGAGTCCAGATGTATGTGGGCTTTAATTGCCATCGTACCCAGAAGTGTGTGCGGTTCAGCAATCTGCGGGCAGCAGGGAGCAGGTGTGCACGGTGAATTTTCTCTGGAGTTGGGACATACTACAAAATACATTTTCTTTGTTCCAATGCAGAGTTTTATAGAAAAACTGTTGAAAAGTTTAATTACCTGATATGAATGTTAGAAGTACCCTGTTGTTTAGCAGTTAAAGCTCTATTTTTAGACCCTCCTTTATCTGCAAGCTAGACTGTGATTAAAAAGTTCCATGATGCAAACCATTGGACAGTGACCTGGATGGGGATAATGATACGGTACTGGCTCAACCGCTGCAATACTATTGCAGTCTGTCTTGCTCAACAACACAGCTGTGTGGTGCAGCTGAAGCAAGAGGACTTAGAGGAATTGCGACAATTCCTCCCTCCCATTCCCTTAGAAACAAAAACAAAACAAAGAAGAAACCCTTCTATGTTCTGCTGACAAGCCCGATGCGTGTGAAGAAACGAGTCTGGTAGGACTTGAATAAGCCTTGATTGGCACCGGTAGAACGTGAAAACACAGAGCTACAGCAGTTGACTTTGTAGTCATGACTGTATGCTCATCTCTAAGCAGGAGCAATTGCATCATTATTGCCACTTATGTCAAACCACAGCAGTTTGGTGAGCTCAAAGGAGGAAGATTCTGAGCAGCTCTTTTGGTTTATGGCATGAAAAGTTCTGCTGTGTCCCCTGTACTGTAACGCAGGAGGACTCGGTCCTGTCTCTGCCATGGCTGTTCATCTGCCTCCTCTGCTGCCCCATGCCTGGAGCCTGTCTGCCCCAGTGCGTGCAGGTAGATCTACTCTGCCTGCCCCACTGAAGGCTGCTGGGCTTGGCCAGTGGAGAAAGCAAGCTAATGGCGAGGGATCAGATAGTCAGTGTTCTCCTCCCTGCCATAAAGGGCACTTCTGACTTGTTATTATTGGAGGTCTGTGCATTTTTCTGTTTACAAACTGGCACTGATAGATTTTGATGTATTTTGTTTTACTTGCACAATTAAGCAGCTCCTGAAAGGCTACCAGAACATCAATAAGGAAGATTTGTAGCCACAAATACATGCAACTGTATTGAAAAAAACCCGGGATGAGCTTTTCCTTGAAATCAATGAGAACTTGTCATTGGTTTCAGACTCGTCAGGGCCTAATTGGGGTGGGGGTATTAAGACAGTGCAACAAATAGCTTTGTGTATGCTGCAGATAACTTGGCAGAGATGCAAAGCACTTTAAAATTCTCATTTTTACTCTTGACCATTTATAGTCCTGGCCTGCTTTTGGCATTGTTCTTAGCTGGGACAAGAGGAGCTCACGGCAGCCAAAAAAATGAGTACAGAAAATAAGCCTAAATGGCTTGTGCAGCCAAGTGTTCTCGCATTCTTCCCATCAGCTTTGTTTGTTTCTGTGTGAGTGCTGCTCCACTTTCTGTTTCTAGAGCCTTAGCACAACATTGCAGTGTTTGATTGCAGACACTGCAGGGGATATTTACTGTCCCAATAATTTGTTTTTATTGGAACAAAACCAAAAATTGAAGCACCACCCCATTTAGGAGGCTTTGGGCGAGATTGTTATTTCATAACTAAAAAATTTTGCAGGGTTTAAGTCCTGATGTTAGGCTGGGGCAAGCTGTGAGGAGTCTGAACCAGCAGCTGAGGATTCCTTTTGCCTCAGGGGCACCAGATTAGGATCTAGATTAAACGTCCCATTTTCCGATTTCTCAAGTGTCGCGGAGTGGATGTGAGATTCAGGCATTCATCTCAGCTCTGCCCTTCAGCAGGGTCTTGCTTGCTGGCTGTGAGGTAGCAGACTGGCCATCTTTCAGAGACTGCACGGTAGATGTGTGGTTCCCTGATGGCCCGTAGGGGCTGGAGGGGAGATGCGGGGAGGGAGCGCTGCAGGCACAGCTGCTGCGGCCCCTCTCCTGCGGCCCAGTGCGAGCTCCTCGATCCAGCCCCTGGGAACTCCCTGCAGGGAGGGAGGGAGGATGGCCTTCTCCTCGGCACCTCCTGTGCTGCTGGGCTGGTGCCTGCCCGCTCCTGGCAGCCAGCTGGCAGCAGCACAGCCTGCAAGTAGCCCTGAACATTTGTTGCAGTGGGAGAAGAGGTTTTCACGCTCTCCTCTGGTGTATCGTGTATTGTCTTTTAAAAGATCTTTGCCCTGAACTATCAACGATTTTGGTGCTGATGGCACTTAACGTGTTCGCTTAGGAAGTGAAGTGCTTTGTTGTTTTTAGTTCCCCAGTTTCACTGGTAGCCTCAAGCTTGTGAATGCAGTTCATACAGTAATTTGCGAGATTTCTAAAAGAACAAATCAAACTTTCTCTGAAAGCACACTCCTTATACTGTGTCTCTTCTGTGTGATGTATCAGAGGTGGGTAACTTGTTCGTGTTGCCTTTCTCTTTGGTTTGGGGTCCTGCTGTTTTCTTTGTTTTGCATCCTCCAGCTTTTCCCTCGAGCTCCTTTCATGTCTCCTTGGCTGCTGTGGAGAGCTCCTTGCACTCACTGACGGTCCTGTTCATTTTCTTTGACAGAGGGTTTAGGGCAGCTGAGAAGTTCATGTACTTAGGTTGTTGCTCGTGCATACTGTATTAAGCTGTCTTCTCTTTATTTAAGATTAAATAAAGAAATGCTCCCTCGCCTTTGTCTTTTCTTTGATACCAGCTGTCCTTGTGACTTGTGCTGTACATCTGGTTTGTTCTTCCTTGCTGTTCTCACTATTTGCATCACTGAGCTGGGTGGGAATAGCGGACCCTACACACGAACCACCGGAGATGATGCACAGAGATTGTTGCTGTAACTATGCCTTCAGCAGGAGCATTTACCAACAGTGCAGAAATGAGCCGTGTGGAGCTGCTGTCGTGCAGAAGAGGGGTGGTGCTTGGGAACACGAGCAAAGGGTGCTCGTGCCTGTGTGGGAGAGATGCTCGCCTGCTCTCTGCCAGGCTGTGGTTTTGCTTTCAAAGCTGCCGTATGCTCCAAAGATGGAGCTCTGTTCACTCTGAATTTGCTTTCTGAGCAGGGGGAGGGTTTGGCCTGCTCTTGCTGCCATTGCCCTCTCACCTTAAACACTCATGCATTGTTTCAGGTATGAAAACTGTTTTAAAAAGGATCTGTTATAAAGACTCTTCTTGCTTTAACTTGGATTAGAAAGTAAGTGAGAGAAGGGTAAAGAATGCAAAAGGGAGGGAAAACCAGTAGGGAGCGAAATACAGCATGTATGAGGTGCAAGAACACTAGAGGAGGTTATAGACTGGTTTAATAGGGGACTGTCTCTATCCTGCAGGACCTGGAGCATCCCCACAACAGCTGGGAAATCTCTGCAAAACACTGAGCCACTTGCAGCCACGGCTTGCTTTTATTTTCTGGCTGCTGCTTGCACACTACTTTTATAGCTACTTCCTGTTTCAGTACTGGGTTGTGCTACAGTAATATTCGTGTCCTTTTTGGATTCTGTAGGTTGCGGATATCAAACGCGTCAACAACTTCATCCGGGAGCAGGACTTGTATGCATTGAAGTCCATCAAGATCCCCGTGAAGACCCACGGGCTGTTAACGGAGAACGGCAGAGAACTAAGGCCGCTCCCGACTGCGTCCTCCCAGACCGGCCTGACGCTCGTGGACTTACCAGAGCCTGATGATGGCGCGAGCAGCTCTGCTGAGGGCAGACACCTGAGTGACTACTTCAAGGGGATTGACAAGAACATTCAGGACGCGGTGCAGGCGGACGTCCAGCTAAATGCGGAGTTTTGTGTGGAGGCACCGGAGAGGCCACGGCCCGAGTCAGGGAAGCAGAAGACAAGTAACGGCGCAGACTGTGGCATCCAGTGGTGGAATGCAGTTTTTATTATGCTCCTGATAGGAATTGTCTTGCCAGTATTTTATATCATCTATTTTAAAACACAAGCCCTGGTGGCCCATACCTCCAACACAACACTAGCCTCAAATATTTCAACAGAAGGATTGGAAGGGAAATTACCAAGCTCAGGTGTAGAAAAAAAATCCTAAGGGGGAGACGCAGCCACGTACAGCCTCTCCTCTCAGCACTGGAGCCTGTACGCCAGTGACGCTGACTCGAGTGCATTCAGGGGGACGACAATACAGATTGGTTTTAATTTTTTTAAGTAGCTGATGTTATAATCCTGAATGTGACTGAAAGTGAGGTGAGGTGATTTTTTTTGGGGGGGGGAAAAAAGGATGCTGCTTATAACGATCATCAGGCAGCTGGCTTACCATTCGTGAACTCTGTTGAGGGACAGGATTTTGTAGCAATTTACTGTTGTTTGCTTCGGGTATTTCTTAATGCCTTGTCTAGGAAGCAAATCCTTCGCTGCTGAGACAGAGAGTGCAGTATTAATGGAAAGTTGGGGGTTGTTTGCATTTTTAAGAAACACATTTTGCTTAGCGTATAAGTGGGGACTTTTTTTTTTTTTTTTCTCTGTACTGTCATTTTAGCTCTTGCGGACCATGGCAGTGTTGGCATACTTAAGCCTAAAATGATGGTGTCAGGTGTATTAAGCTGGGTGTGCCACGGCACAGGGGGCGCTGGCAGCACCTCATCTTTTCATCCTTCTCAGTAAATGTTTATTAAGATGCTTCAAGCCCACTGCCGGGAAGGGGGAGCCCAGCCCTCTGCTCCTCGATGAAATCCTTCAGAGATGGCTCTTGAAGTCCGGTGTCTCTGCAGGTGGAGCTCATTGCAGAACCCCTGCTTTTGCCAGGGTGCTGCTCATCCAGCGCCAAAACATCAGCGTGACCACAGATGGCCAAGGAGTATTGGAAGAGGCTGTGAGAGGAGCGTTAAGCCTGTGGTATCACTGCCCTTCTCAAAGGCTCGTTTGCTGAGGGGAGGTCAAGCCAGTGTTACTTTAAAAAAAGAATACTATCTCCATAAAGGTGCATCTCAAACACCCAATTTCAGACACGGACTGGAGGTCCTTGGTTGTAGTCTTCACGCGAGAGAGCACTGCTGAGCTGCGTTTAATTTGCAAGGTCCAGGAAAGAAGCCCAGCGTTACCTTAGACAGTCACAGAAAGAAGTGGAAAGCCCTCATGGGATGGGGACGGTGAAGCTGCTGCATGTTAAATGTTTCTGTGAACTGCTGATGTTGCATTAAAAAGCTTCTGAGCACATAGGCAAGACCAGTGAAGCTTCGGAGGCTGGTGGTGTCCCGAGCCGTGGGTAAGTCAGTCTGAGGTCACATCAGTGAACAGTACGCACTAGAGGGGTGCAGAAACGAGGCTTTGGGGAATTTTGCTGCAGAGAAGAACGTGTCTCAAAAATGTAATTCAGCAGATTCAGGGCCTGCGGGCAGAGGTAGATGCTTTCCTGGATCCTGACGCTAAGGTCTGTGGCAGCTCAGGTGTGTGGAGCCCGACCAGGGATGGGGCAGTGTGTGACGGCAGCAGCTGAAAGCTGCTCTGCGCAGGAGGGGCCCGGCAGCAGCTGCTGAGGGCAGAGGTGGTGGGCAGGGGGACAGAGCCCTCCTTTGCCCTCCCTTGAACTATCTTGTACTGAAAAAAAAACCACCAAACACCCTTGTACTTTTTCTTCTGTGAAGGAAATGTATCGCTCTCTTTTTCAGGATGGGGTGGGTTATGACATTTTTAAATAAAGCAAAATGAAATAAAAGCACAAGGGGCACCACCCACCCCAGACAGCTTGCGCTTTCTTTTTTGTCACCGCAACGCGACTGTGTTGTGTCACAGCCCTAGGACAGCCCCATGCCCAGCCCCGTCTCCACAGGACACTGGGAACAGCACGCCTGACTGTGAACTCTTGGCAATGCGGTTCTCACACGGCATCAGTTCTTAATTTGAATGTAGTAGCAAGTATATGTATAATCAAGACAGATTTTGGGGGGAAAAGAATCATTGCTGCAGTTTAAAACCAACACTTCAAAGCCGAATGTGAAGAGCGTTTCAGACACAGGGAGCAGGAGGCGAAGATGCAGCCCCGAGGAGCATGATCTGCAAACACGAGAGAGGCTGGAGTACACAGTAAAAGCCAGTATCTTTACTTTAGTGAATGCAGGATACAAATATTTTACAACAACCTCTAGCATTTTCTTAACCATTTGATAAAAAGTTCACTAGAATATTTATTGTATATTGAAGAAAAAACAACACATTCAGGGAAAAAATTGAGATTAACTTATTTTTTTCTTAAAAGATTCGTCTCAAGGATGGCAACAAAGTCCAGCTTGTGCCGCCAAACGGCTTATCATCATTAAACCGTGAACAGCTTCTTTGTGAACTGTTGACTACAAACATTTACCAAATACATAAATCTCTTTTAAAAAAGCCATTTTAAATATAGCAAAGCAGTGTTCTCTTGCACAGCAAAGTGAAGAAAGTTTCTACTAAGATTTAAATGTTTACATTTGTTAAGTCTTTCTTTCACATTCTAATTTAACTTCTTCCCATGATCAATTGTTAGGAGTTATTTTGTTCCTTATTTACTATGTATTTCTTGTGCGCACAGTAATTCGCAAGTTTCTGATGCATTAGTGTCCTCTAAGTGAAAGGAAAGGCTAAAGCATTTTTCTCTGACGAATCCCTGATAACGTGTATTTTTAAATCCTATGGTGAGAGCTCAAAGATGGAGAGGTGATTTGTCACATTAGAAGATAAAAATCTCCAATCATTCAGACTTGAATGGGATCAGACCAGGACCGGATCCACTTGCAACTTCAGTCAGTACAATTACTTAAAAAAAGTATTTTTGAACCTGTTGAAATATCTGTGCTATGTCCTCTTTTTATTTTTTTATAAAACATTTTTACAATTCCTAAAAAAAGTATGTTCCAAAGTTAGTTACTTGGTATTAAAACCCAGGATTCCCACTCATTCAGTGGCAAGGAGACGCCCCCCGAGGCGGAGGCGCGGGGAGGTCTCTTCTGCCCACTCTGGTGCAGGGTTTGGGGCAACACGGGACCAGGCCCGTGGGCAGCTCTTCAGAACCGATTATTAGGGTTTTTTTTAATTCCTTGGTGCAATTTCAATACAAACTCTAACCCTTATGTAGCTTTTTTCTTTAAGAAAACAGTAATAGTACTGTTTAAAAACCTGCATAGAAATAAAGACTATTGAGATACAGTCAGCAAAGCCATCTTATAAGGCACACAAGAAAATAGACAGTAAATGTGAATGCAGAACTCCCACTCTGATGTACAGCAAAGTTCATATATGTGCATAAATAATGAAAAAAATCACATAACTTTTCAGAGCATTAAAAGGTTCTCTGAAGTGGTAAGTGAATTCAGTCGCTTTGGAAACAGCATTGCCGTTAGAAGTCTCATTTTCCTCTGCGCTCCTGTAAACCGACAACTACCTACAATAAATGAAGCAGAATTTCCAAAGGTAAGTGGCTGGAACGAACTGAAACCTGTACGTTTTTTAGAAGTTACCATGACAACAAGAGATGGGATTTGGAAGCCGCAGGTACTGACTTTGTTCTTCAGTCACCCACTAAAGCGAGCAGCCGGGGAGAGCGCTGTCCCCGCTGCATTTCCATTTCTCACACTTCTTACTCACAGCATCATTTTTTTAAATTACTAAAAAAAAAAAAAAAAAAAAAAAAATTTAAAGCCCAAGCAAGAATTTAATAAATATGAGGGACAACTTCAGAGGAGTTTGGATAATAAAACAGCACTGTAGTTTCTTCCCCAGAACTACTGAGTTGTATCTCGTTACTTTGGTTCCCAGCACAAGCGGACACATCCCCCCTGCAGGACAGGGGGACGCGCAGAGGGACCTGGGAAGAGGCCAGATTCCGACAGGGCTCCCCAGGCGGCTCCCTACCGCCCCGTCAGCTCCACCGCGCCAGGCTGGCATCAGCCACCAAACCGAGTTTGGCTCCTGAGACTTTCTGCTGCTCAAACCCAGCCCAAAGCCCTCAACGGAGTGGTGGCCCCTGCTCGGCCCAGCCAGGCCCTGCCGCGTCCAACAACTGCCACCCCTCCTCCCGGCCAGGCCTCTGCATCCCTCCCTCTTTCACGGCAGCAGCAACGAGGAACACAAACTTGTTTCTGAGGCTGAGGCTTTATCCCAAACCACTTACCAACTGAAAAAACCTTTTGTGCTCATCTGATATGTGTTATTTCCCTATCATGAGAAATTAGGTCAAGTTTTTCCACTGTTTTGTTTTTTTTGTTTTTTTTTTTTTTCCTCCTCAGAAGAGGCAGCTTTAAAATGATGCCTTAAAATGTGTTGTAACAGATTTTTTATATTTATGCAGGATGAACTTAACACCGGATTATTTTTTTTTTTTGCCACTTTGCTATTTATATACATATATATAAAATGTATAATGAAGCTTAACCATACAGCACAGAGATTACAATTTAACGGCACACATTCACCACCAGTGAGGGGGACAACCCCTTTATACACCCTCTGAAAAATCTGGATAATAATATTAATAATAATTAAAATCCAAAGAAAGTACAGTATATTTAACAAAATAGTAAATATTAAACAGTGAATACTCTACTTAATAAGGACCTCGCCTTTTTTCAAGTTGGCGTCAATCCACAAAAATATACTTTTTAATCTGGTGAACGTACAATACATAGGTACTTACACCAAAGGTGATAATATATTTAGGATGCTATATACACAAAGAGTTTGGCTCAAATTTAAATTTACATATAAGTGTTCATGGCTTATTTTTCCCCCAAGGTTCCGCCTGCAAGTTTTTCCTTTTCATCTTTGAAAGCAAAAACTAGAAAGTCAAAATAAGATAAAACTATACTCTACAAAAAAGCTACAACATACAGCTTTGGCTTATATAAATAATTCATAGCAGAATGTGTTCAAAAGTACTGTATATAACTTTATATATAGTCTTCAATTCATTAGGGTATTGTTTTCTTTAATATAAAATATACATGAGCTAAAATCCGTTTCTATATTTTTCAAAGGTATGAACGTAAAAACAAATTTGTCAAACATATTCCAATTATAACTTAATATATTAATTTTATTTTGTTAATGTTCTATTTTCTAGGCTAATATTTTCTGAATATTTCATGCGAGTTCTCTATGTCTCTCTTTCACTCATTAAAAAAATCACTTCTTTGACCCAATACACTATTTTTTTTGCACGTGCAAAACAGGGTTTTTGTTTTTGTTTTGTTTTTTTATTATTTCTTATAGCATCAGCCCTTCTCCATGCACCCTCTGCAATAGAGACCCATGCCAGGTTGGGTAATATAAAGGTCATTTTATGTACAGTATTGCTTTCTTCTTCCTGCTTTTCTACTGCTCTGCTGCTACAAAGCATTATTTCTTAACTACAAGTAACCATACAGCTTGAATAAAACACACAGGGACGTTACTACAGGCGAGCCCTCTCGGTTTCTGCAATCTAGTGTGGTAGGATTATAATGCGGGTACAAGGTTTCTTTGCAAAACAGGTTATATTATTAAAACAACGAGTCCAGGTAAGTGCCAGACTAGATCAATACCTACAGGATTGTTCTGTTACGTTTTACCATGGGACATCTGCAGCTATACAAGAAGTTTGTCGTAAGTGCCTGATGATTCTGTGTATGCTACACACACTAGCACATATATATGCATGTGAAGATATATATATGCATGTATGTATATACATATAAATATACTTATTTCATGTCCTTATTTATAAATTTAGATATGTCAGGACAGTTCATTTTGAGAACACAAAACTGAAGAGGCAACACCGCAAGCTTATGTCACCCACGTGTCCATCCTCATTCGTTTTACCGATGGACTCTCCCTATCTTCGGAATTCGGTGGCCTTCCCAGCACCACGGGTGAATGGAAATCACTCCTCGGGTCTTCCCGGTCGCTGCCGTCGTAGGAGCTGCTGGAGCTGCTGAGACTGTCAACAGGAGAGCGGCCCATTTCCTGCCGCGACTGCGGCGGCTGCGGCTGCTGCTGCGGCGGCGGCGGCTGCGGCTGCTGCGGTTGTGGCTGCTGCTGCTGCGGGAACCCAGAGGGAGTTACACGGTCCCGGGGAGGTGAAATTGGTTCAGATTTTATGTTGATGTTTTGGTTGGTATTAATGGATAAATTTGAACCCTGAGATAGCTGGCTGCCAGTACTGGGAAAAAGAAAACCAAAAAGGCAGAAATAAGAAAACACGAAAAAGGAAAAGAAAGTGACAATTCATGTGTCTGTGTGATGGTGTGGCCTTGTGGTTCAACACCCTCAAAATGAGTATGTAAATAAATGCAACTTACTGAAGTGAGGAAACAAAGTTGAAAAAAGCATTAATTAAAAGGTCTGAACTGCATTTATAGAAGTTAAAACCAAACAGAAGCATTGCCTGTTTCCAAACATTTAAGTTCATCAGGCAGGCGACTCCGCTGTAAGAAGCTGGGCCTGCAGGGACGCAGCTTGAGGACTGAACTGACAAAGGGACACACAACATGGAACACAGACGCTTTTCCAGCCAAGGAGCAAACCTGAAAGGCAACGCACTGTCACCAGCAGACAAGAAATCAAAATGGTCTTGTGCTGAATGTTCCCCAGTGCAGATTATTCAGCCTGAGGTGGCAGAAGCTGCCGAGCGGGTGCGGTACTGTAACACCAGAGGTACTTACACGAGAGAGCTGAGGGCTGCTGGACCGAGATGGTGCTGTTGCCAGGCAGAGACCTGCCCTAAGGACAGCATTCCCGGGGAGTTAAATCCCTGCAAGGCAGACAGGTCTGCACTAGTCAAGGAGTAATCTAAGAAGGGGAAAGACAAATAAACAAGAAAGTAGTTTATCAATTATCTTTTTTGTTATATGTACATACATATATATATATATATGTATAAAGACATGAGAATGTATGTGATACACACACAAATATAAAGGCTTTCTGCCCAAAATAAAAGGCAATTGAGCCAAAAGGAGTCCAAACATGAAAACTGCAGTCCAAGAGCGTTCCTCCTAACTTCACAAGGAGCTTAACAGGACAAAAGCCTCCAAATGACAATTTTTTTTGCATTCTGCTTTCAATTCCTACATGTTGCTGTCTCACATAGCTTATTCTAAACCCACAGGTACAACATATTTATGCATTTTTCTGCAGGCACAGGGGCTGGGACTGGACACCTAAGGGGTGCTGGGACCAAAGTCACTGCATCTGGGAGCCCTGGTGACCCCTCTGTCCCCTCCATTTGTGCAGTCCCACTGTAACCCATCACATTTTCCCTCTCCCCACAACAGCTTTACCCCATATTTTGTCTGATTAAACTGTCATCTCTGTATCAAATAAACAAAATAAACCTCTTTATTTAGAGCAAAACCTGTAATTATTTAGAAATACAACTTAATGGATAATAAAAAGTACAATATATTCCTGATCAACAGTCAGCGACGGGCTGTTACTTTTGGTGAGGTTGTAACGCTTCGACAGTTCTCACTTCATTCACACAGGGGAAGTTATTTTCATTTTATCATTATCACTCATGCTTTTCTTTCAGGTTTTAAAACAGCTGCAAACACTTCTCTGCTTTTAATTATTTTGTAATATAGCTTCCTTAAAACAATTTCTAGTCTCCTGAGAACGCGACAAAATGCTACAAGCCAAACTTATTGTACACTGCCGGCTCATCAACCAAAACTTCTGCTTAAGTAGGGTTTGTGTTTTGCTTTAGTTTGGGGTTAGTTTCTTTGGTTGTGGAGGGTTTTGGGGGAGGGGGATGTTTGGTTTTTTTAGTATTGTCCTAAAATGACAACGCCATTATGATTTGTCTCTTGAGATAAGCTTTCCTGAACAACTTCCCCATTCCCACGCACCAGCTTGTTTGCTGTGGACAACTCCTTGGTTTCTCATTTTAACAGCCTATGCAGGCAGGAGAGCGCGGTGCCGGTGGGGTATCGGCTTTTCAGCGATGCCAGCACATCACGGGAAGGATCTTCCCAAAGCCCGTGTGAAGCCCAGCTGTGCCCCGGCAGGTGAAGCTACCTCAGCTGCCTTTTTGCTTTTGTTGGATTTCTTCTCAATTGACATTTTTATTGGAACTCTGAAAAAGCCTCACAAGTATTTCTGCAGATTCAGAAAGATTTTTCCCAAGCTGATCAATCCAAAGGCCTTTTGCAAGACTAAAATAAAATCTAAAAAAAAAAAATAAAAAATACAGCTCTCCAATGACTAGGACACGGGCTCAACCTTCAAAGCAGCCAGGCCTATGGCAACCTGCAAGTGTAGGGAATGTAAATGCTCGAGATGGATGCACTATTCTGTGCCAAAGGGATTTCTGTAAGAGCAGACCTGAATAAAATGTTTATAGGAATTCAGTTTCCATGTATTTTTTTCTTTGCAATTATAGCTTTTATGATAATGGACAATTATCTTCTGGTAATTTAGACAGACCGTGTCTGATGACAGGGGTTTGAGGAGATACTTTTCCAAAGAACACATATGCCACCACTACACACAATTAGCGGCGTTACCATTTCCCTAAATAATCAGGTATTTGCTAGCAGTAAAAGCAGGACACCAATTTCCATACATGAGTGGCCTCATGCAAAAGAGTGTCTTCTCCGTGTCGGAAACCATCACTGCTGTCACCCTAACAACAAGATACCTTTGAAGTTTGTGCCTTTGCAAAATAACACGCCTAAAGCCAGTAATATAATTTATGGCTAGATATGCTCTGCTCAAGTGTGAGTTACTATTTAACTCATCTCTGTGGGTTTTTCGTATTTTTTAAAAATGCCTGTTTCAGAAGAAGCAATTCCGTTTGTTCTGGCCCTTCCTCCAGTAAGCTGTAGAAAGAATACTTCTCCAGCAAAACAAATTATATAAAATAGTGCCTTTGTGCAAAATTGATATCCAATGTTTTAATTAAGGATCTAAGAGCTGAGTCTATCTCTTCCAGCACTACAATAAAGCCTTATAAATCCAGAAAAACAACTCAGGTATCTAAATTTTATCTTAGTCCTCGAACTGCGAAACTGAAGTTGCTACTTAAGTGGTGACGACCCTGACAATACCCAGATGACAATTTGGTTTCAACATCAAATTTCTTTTTGCAAATCCCCTGAAAGGCTCAGTATAATAGAAACAATTTTAAAGTGTCTGAAGAACACTAAAGGCTAAAAGCTTTTCACAAATTATTGCATTATCAAAGGAAAAGGGCTGGTTTTTAAAATCACATCCCAGTGATAACAGCACTTGTCCATTGCGCAGGACACCAGTTTCAATTGTCTTTGCCGCTTCCTGAGATTCAGACTCCAGCCCTCTCATCCTTTTGATGTTTTAGCCATCAGCTCATGGGTTATTCTGGATGAGGGACGCACACCACACTGCATCCCGAAACAGCGTCAGACTGCATGAGAGAACGAAGGGATTTGTTAGGTGACAGGTAAAACTCAGGGTGGGTCTTCTAAGCAGGGGCCAGAACTACTTGTTTACTTCAAACGGCCGCTAAATACTATATATAAACTATTTTTGTGGCAAGTATCAAACCAAGATCTGTACGTCCAGCAAATTCATACTGAAGTTCATAATCCAAAACAAGTCACCAAGCACAATTCTTCACTCTGCTCATTATACTGTTACTGCAACCCCATCTCCTCCTTCGTTCATTTCTTTAGACACTAACCCCCCCTCAGGGTGGTGATTATTTCCATAAATGTTCAATAATTTGGTCGGGTGCTACCACAGTATGAATATTTACTGTCACCGATGACTAAACAGTCCCTCTCAAAATGCAAACCTCACGCACGCCCGTAACTGCTGGGGGCAGCGCTCTGAGGCAAACCCGCGCAGAAAGTGCTGAAGGGTAAGAAATGGCAGTTAATGAGCACGTTAATACAAAAAGATACAAATAACAAAAGATGTGAGTTGTTTGGCTGGAAGATGGCCACAAGTCTGAACGAAAAACTGTAGCGAAGACTTCAGAAACTAAAAAAAAAAAAAAAGTATAGAAAATGTATAAAATCTCCTATTTTTTTAGGGGGGTAATCATTATGACTGGATGGTTGCTCTGTCTACTCATTCTCCAACAGTATAGACTCCTGATGGCGTCCCTCCTTGCAGAAAATAAAAATAATTACAAAACCTCTCTATCAGGTTTTGGCCGTTTTCTACAAATGTTGAAGGTTTTTTTTTATTTGTCCTGACCTTTGCACAAGAGTAAGAGTAAGGTCCAGGGAAGAGATGCTACTGGGGAATCTCCTCTCCCGGAGATGTGGATCTCCCTAGATTCACAGAAAGAAGAGAACACCACCCTCGGGCGCTTCTATCTAGCCAGAGCGCCGGTGTTGAGCATTAGAAATGGAAGCTCTCCAGTGTAGCTCAGTTCCTAAGATCTATCGCTGCAAGAGAGAGAAGCAATTATATATTTTTAATTTTTTTTTTTTATTCTTTTTTAATCTGAAAGCCTACCAAATAAGACTTCAATATTAACACTGCCAACACAGTGGTCCCTAATTCAGAATTTCCTGTTTTAACAAATTATAGCACTTATATTTGAATGTCTTAACTAGACCTCACCTAAAAAGAACAGTGAACTGGGGAATTATTTCCATTGTTTCCCTTTTTGCTTTTAACCAATAGCTGGTTTAACTCTGGCTTACAAAATTTATTATCTGCAAGGTAGCTTCTCTGCAGGTGCATTTGAAAATATAACTATGCATCACAGATCAACAGTAATCAACCTGACACCATCAAGGCTGCAGCCTTTCAAGGAAATGATTAAAAAAATTCCTTCACTGATTACACACAGGGTCTGTTACAAATAGAGAACGTTGAGATTGAAGTCAAAATTAACTCTATTGGTACGGAGACAAAGTGGGAGGCACCACATCATGAACTAGTTTCCAAACTGGCAAACTGATAATCACTTCTATTACCAGATCCCTCGCATCGTACCCATCTTGGATAAAAGGTAGTTTTAAGGTCCTTCAGATAATAAAAGAGTCACAACAGCGAAATGCTGACAATGTCTCCCCGTGAATCCCACCTCACTCTCGATAAAACCGCTGAAGAGGAGAAGGCCCTGTCTGGGTTTTGTACATCTGGGCTTTCTCATGCATTGAAGTCCCCTGTAGAATCCCGATTCCCTCCTGCTGTTGGAACTGAGCAGAGCGGAACAAAAAGGACAGCATGCGCTGGGCTATCAACTATTGCTTAGAAGTGAGCTGTTTCAGTTCTCAGATGGATACTTGACTACTACTGCTATGAGCGATGCATTTTACTGTGTCTCTCTGTATTCAGCTGTGCACGACCTGACTGACTGAAAGCTCCTTCCTGATTTAAGTCTCAACATTTGCACATTTTACAAGCTAAAGGCTCATTTTTGATGAATAAGAGCCTTCATTTGAACTGTACAGGAAAATAAAGTGAAGTGTCACAGAAATGCCAATTTTCTGGGCTTATGAATCACAAAGGCCTTGTACATCTGACAAATCAAGCCACGTATTAAAAACAACGCTTACCAGTGTTGTAGGCAGTAGGCATGGCCGAATACACCAATCCCTGCGGAGGCAAACTTGGAGTTGTCACAGACACCACAGGGGTAGCAAGAGGCTGTGTAGACTGAGAACTACTTATCCTTTGGGTATTCTATAAACGATTAAAAATAACAACACGTCTTGTGATATCAGTTAGAACAATGGAAAATCAAGCGCTAATATAACAGCATTCAATTAAAATGTGTTTCTTTGCTTTATTTTTTAGTTAGGAATATATCATTTTTGTTAGGATAGATAGATTTTCTAAACAAGCCAAAATGTTTCAAGACAACCAAAATGATCTTCGCAAACTGGAATGAAAAATAAATTAAGATTCACTGGTCGGCTTCCCATGCATGCAGATTTCAACAGTGTTAGAGTTGTAGGACATAAAAATAAATGCAATTTCTTAGGGATATACACAACAATTCTCAGAAGTTCTTAAGTGATTTCAGAGTTTGTAGTCTTATTTTTTGAAGGGGTTTTAGTGCAGATGGTGAGATGCAGTTCTACCAGAGAAGTCTCCCACTTCCCAGTTGTTTATCCAATTTTCAAAATTGTAGCTGCCAGTTTTGACAGTGTGCTGACTACACCTGTCCTGAAAGGAACACAGAGATCTTCTACATTTGTGTTGATAAGACCTCAGCGATAACTAAATCTTGGCTGTTCCCATGGTTCCTGAGAAACTGAGAGAGTACTTGTTACAATGCAGATACATTTCAAAGCAAATGACATTTAAGTTCACATAGAGCAACTGTGCTTTCTAACAGGAAAAACAGCTAAACTAGATTGTATCAGATTATCTGTTCTAACTGTAGGCACGATGTGGCTTTTTAATAACAGAATGCACTTCTGTAGCACACACATCACTCAAATTAAGCTCTTCAACCAAATTTGCTGTTAGAAGACTTTGTATTAACTGCTGTGGTGAGTGCCACTAGGCAGCAGAGCTGCTCTGTCACAGAATGCGCTACTCTTCATATTTTGAAGAAAGATTTAAAGTTGCCTCTGTGAAGTTCAACACCATTTAGCCATGCCAGATACTGCCAAGAACAGGAAATGCTACATTTTTTTATTTTTAAATAACAGATACTTAGCTTTACCTACAGAAGTGTTTGAAATACTAGAAGTAGCAGAAGTCTCCACATTCTGTACTTCTACATTCTTACAGAAGCATTCCCAATTAAGGGAGCTAGATTTCAAATTGCCGAAAATGTATTTTTAAAGCAAGGTGCTCTCTATCTCTGGAAAAATATTTGCTACAAAAGTAGTAACTTTCCATCTATTTGGTAGTTCCATTTCCTAGCCTTTAAAAGATTGAAGCTACTACTAGCTTTTTCCTAATTTCCGAAAGGTATACAAGTATTTCAATACCTGCAGCACTCAAGAGACTGAGCAATATTAAAAACGGATTATTCTCTTGATAATAACAGAATGAGCAGGTACAGAAACATGGCTCTATTCAATTTTAAGCTTAAACTTGTGACGATGAGTTGAGGGCTGTCAATCCTTGACCTCTGTCTTTCCCATTTAAAGAAAAAAAAATGTACCACAGCTACCACGTTAAAATTAGCTACAGTCTTCCACTGGCTACCAGTTTCTGATCTCTGTTTTACCAGTTTCTGATCTCTGTTTCATCCGGCTGCTGTTGAACGCTCATCTTTGAGCCTTACAAGAATTTGGAGGTTCTCTGGCGTTTGTTCAGCAGATGCACCCACTCTGCTGCAGAGCTCCCAGGGAAAGTCCCACCAATTTTCTGTGTAATTTATCCCTTTAAATCACTTACGCACTTCTGAAAATCTCCACTAGACCAACTTTATCTGGCATGAAGATATGTTATTAGAGCAGATTTTTCTATCTGTCAGGAACTGACCTTTTTCCAAAGCTATCTTGGATGGGAGCCTATGAAGTTGGGATTACTGTATAATGGAAAAGTTAAAGGAGTATACTGGGAAACAATCCAGACCAAAGGATTTCCCCATGGGATTTTTTTGTTGTTGTTGTTGGTTTTCCTTGAGTGGCTAATAAAGGTGGTTTTCTGAGGTAATTTATTTCTGAATGTAATTCCTGAACACTTGGCCATACAAAGACACTAAGAAATATTTAGGTGTGTCTGATATTTGTTGTACTCGCAGATTCAGCCAAAGATTCATGACAACTTTCAGGATCTTTTTTTTTTTTCTATTATTATTTTTTAAACTGGTGAAAATTATAGCAGTAACAGGAAGAATTCAGTACCTTTATTTCATGCTATGCTACCATTCCTGGTTCTCATATTCAGTGCTTAGTTCCGACCACACAGAACGCATGTTCACAGACGTGATTTGGAACTGCTTTCTAGCACGGGACTTAGCATCCGAAATGTGCATAAAAAGAGACGTAACATTGCAGGTGTGCTTCCTATTTCTTTACCGCGTTTGAGGAAGCCACTAACTCCGTTTTCTTTGTGTGAGCTTTCTCCTCCGAACGGAGGAGCCCGGTTCTGGACGCCACTAGAGGGCCCACGCTCCACACAGCATCTGGGAATCCACCCGCGCCCCCCCGTCCCACCGTGTCACACCGCCAAGCACACAGCGATTGGGAGCAGGTAGGAAATACCTTAACTCAAGCGCTTTTGCATAATTCCAGTTGCGATGCTATTTTGATGAAGTGTTTTTACATTGAATTAAAGCTCTATTTCTTGCACTGGAAACCAGACACTCCTCTATAAGGGTGGGAGGAACATGCATGACAGCCATTTATAACTGCAAGTCATTCCAATAACCTTAAAAATTTAAATATTGACTTTCAAAAATCATTTCCCCTTACTTTTGTTAATCTGTTGCTCACGTTTAAGGTAAAAATCAACCAACAGCATGCATTCATCAAGAAATATATCTAAATCACTACATTTTCCATGCTTTCATGCAATTAGAGCCTCATATTAGCAACAGGTCCATGTTCCAAACCAAATCAAGGTATGTAACAGGCAGACTTCTGTGGGGATCTTTACAACCACACTCTGATGCAGCACCTTCTGCACGGTTTGCGCTACAGCAGCTAAACAATTTGCAAATTGCTCTAAAAATAAGTTACGAATTATTTTAGCCTTACGTTATTTTCCAGACAGAATGCCAAATGTTAAAACCTTTTGGAACGAAAAAAATAGAAAACGCACAAATCCCAAGAGCTTCCTTTCAAAAGCAGAATATCTTTCCACTGGAAAAAGGTAGAATTATTCATCTGCAATTCTCTATTCCTTTTGGTAAACAGGGAACACCCCTGTGGTTTGATAATCTCACGCAGGATGAAATAATTCTAAACTCCAAAAAGGTGACCTCACCAGCAATGATGTAATCTCCTTGAAAATAAGAGAAGTAATACGGGGCTTGTGTTACAATCTGAAGAACTTCGTGCGTGAAGCCACCTTCTAAAAATATGCCAATAGTTTAGGGGATGATAGGTGGTTATTTGTATTTTACATAAAAGACAGTAAATATCATATACACATGGACAGTTACTCTGTAAGGCTCTTTTCCACTGTTCCCTCCAAGAAAAACAGAAATATTTTCAGGAAAAAAACCCAGAAGTTTACAAATGGAAAGCACTAGACTTTGGATGTGTTTTCAACTTGGTTGGGTTTTGAGTTTGATAAAACAAATGTATTTTTGTCTGCTACCAAGGGAACACTGGAATTATTTAAAATATGTAACAAAACTACAGTTAAAAAACTGTAGTCAAAGACATTTTCAGCATCTTGCTCTCTCTCATCAAACAGCAGCCCAACTCACCAACTCCAATTCATCCTCCTCCGACTGTACTCAGCAAACAAGAGGGATAACACAGTTACTAAAAATAGCATTGC
Organism: Rissa tridactyla; assembly: GCF_028500815.1. NCBI lineage: Eukaryota > Metazoa > Chordata > Aves > Charadriiformes > Laridae > Rissa > Rissa tridactyla. The sequence continues at coordinate 4,690,140 of NC_071474.1, forward strand.
TTTCAAAAATGAAAGAAAAAGTCACATTTCTGCTTCAGGATTTTTATATATTTTAATTAGTAATGTGAATTTTCCACCCGATTCTGTAAATAATACTACTAGGAAGCATAATATTTTACGTAATTCGGGTCAGTTAAAAAGATACCATACTGAAAGAACAGACACTTTGGCAAAACTCCTGCAGAAAGAGCTTAGCTAAAACAAGGACACAGCTACACACTGACGACACATGTAGATAAGGAGCACAGCAGTTTCTGGCTGGACTGATCCAATAAACATCCAGCTCAGTAACAAAATATTTTCCACATACAACCATCATACGATCCCAGCACCTCTACTCTGAAATCTCTTTCCAATTTCCTCAGAGACAGATAAAACCTAAATTGAGTATTATGTTGTTCTTAACAACACAACAGTAAATAGACACTGTAGACCACTAACATGGGAACAACTGCATTAACAAGATCCTCTTCTTATATCTTATTTCACATTAATTTAAAGGTGTAATTTTCACTTTAATAATCAGCCAGTCTGTTTCCTGTCTTCTACACTTCAGTATTCCTAGAAAAAAACCTAAAACTTCAAGAATCATTTACTCTGAGGATAATTATAGCTTTCGTTACTTGGATTAATTTTGTATTATTCATCATGAATACCAGTTAACAAATGTAAGTACTTGTGGTAGCTTAAAAACAAATAAGAATTATACAGAGAGTACTTGTATTGTTTATATCCTGCTACTCTTGGTTGTGGTTCATTCTTCCATACACAGAAAACATACACATAGACATTTAAAATTTCTACATGACAGTGAAAGACTAAGACCAAAGGATCTGGCCAACCAAATTAAAGGAAAAATAGAGTAACTCTTCCTGAAAGACCTGTTCTGGTCCCAATGCTGTCGTTGCCTCATGCCTGACACGAAACTTGTGTGCTATTCCAAATCTAGGCTGAACAAACATTACTACCAACATGCCAAACTGCACAGTAGTATTGAAAAATACACAAATAGGGACTGAGCCTGATCCTCATGACTCTTTTATGCCTTCATTGAAGGCATGACGTCCACCACAGGACACACAAGACTGCATTCCAGCACACCACATCAAACAAGTGTTTCTCTCAGACCATCATCACCACTACGTTTTACATCCCACAACCATTACAAGCCAGGAAAAATAGGTACCAAGTGTGCTTTAGGGCATGTTAATACAATTCACATCACCAATAAGATCAGCCATTCCTCCACAGAATAATGCATAAACCTTTTTCAAGCCCACATCCTCCAAACCAACAAAGTTCTTGGTACCAAGTCAGTGAGATGTCGAATCAAAATAAAATCCCAATCTGTGTCTCTAGGATTACACTCTAACAGCATTTAGGTCAGACTTGCTATTTTACTTTTAAAAAAAGATTCCCTACAAATTTAACTACTCCCAACATAACAACTTATAACTTAGATCTTCATTAGTGAAATTTCAGAATACAAACACCTTTCTATTACTGTCACCTATGGTAAGCAGATGAGATTTCTCTACGTGCATGGGGACAGAACACTTCACTTTTACAAAGTCAGTCATAAAACAAATGTCTTAACTTACCAATGGTGGCATCATACCCTTGCTGGAGGGTGGGATGACAACACGGAGGTCAGGCTTGCGATTGTTCATTCCAAGATTACCACCTCCAGGTGGAGGTGGAGACTTTGTAGGCATAACTTTGCCCAAGCCATTCCCACCACCAGTAGTTCCGAGTAGACTTGGTGAAGCTCGAGAATTCACAAAGCCGTTTCCTGAAAGAGGAAAAACAAAATGTACTGTAAGACTGAAGAGAAGTAGCAATACAAAAGTTTGGTGCACGTGTACAAATTATGAAATATTTCTTTTGTACAACTTCTAATAACAAGCTTCTCATAAGAGGTGTAGTATTGAATAATCGAACAAACAAAAACCACTTTCATCAGAAGATCAATATGTAAAGGTAATATCACCTCAAGGGCACACTGTGGCAGCTTAAACGCTGAGAAGAGCATTTGTCAAAGAACTATTTCCAATAACATCTGTTGTGCTTTTTTATTTTGCCCTTTGAAGTTCTTCCAGGCTGCGCTTGCAAAAAAGTATGTGCTTTTGCACAGCCCCACTTCATCCCCACCCCCATAGAACATCAACTATACATAACTGTTGCCCGTGAGAATAAAGTTGCTATTTCTAAAACACATTCTTCAAATATCTTCAAGATCTGCAGGACACCAGTACCTACTCTCAAATAAAATTAATTTTGGTCTCAAAAATACATACTGATTATTATATTTAGCAACAATGAGGGGAACAAATCCTTTCCCTTGAAATTCATTCCAAGCTCTGGACACAGATATATACACTGTTTATTCCCATCGATTTATTTTACACAGGTCTTTTCTCTACCTTACTCCTGATACTCATTCTAAGTAGAATTAGACAAGCCAAAGCCTACAGGTCCTGCCTTCTACTGACAAAAGCACCAATCACATTAACTAAAAATACATTTCACAGAAAAAAAAAATTAAAGACACATTCCAATAATTTTATCATATTTATAGCAACAATTCCCAAAATACACACACCTTATTCAGCTGCAAATGAAAAAAAAAAGTTATTAAGCAAGGGGAATTTCATAACAGGGAACCCTATAGTTCACACTACAGAACTTGTGTATGTGTGTGTATGAATAAATACAATTCACAGTAAGATTATGTTTATACTAACACCGCAGCTCTGAAAGCAGCCTTTATAGTCACAATTCAGGGAAAGGTCTATTACACAAAGTTCACTGTCTCCTCTTCTAATAGCCTGTAGCGCCATACTGGCACGAATTTTGTATTATTATACTAATTTGAATAGGCCCCTATGCCCAATCCAATTTTATTACATTAAGTACATATTAATCTAAAAGCAATTAAAATAAGAAAGTTGTCAGTGTCAGATTCTACCTTCTTTAGCAAAAATTTTAATGCCTTTAAAAGCTTAGCAAGAATGAAGAACAATAAGGCGTTATCAGTAACAGCACAACTCGTCACGAAGGTGACTGGTACTGATCAGATACTTCGTTAGTATTTATGTTGAGACCCTGGGCGTGAATTCAGCAGGATGCTAATGAGGAAGCCGCCTCCATTACTACTGACCCTAGTTACACAGTGGGGGAATTGCCAAATGCAGTCCTCCCCTCTTCCCTGTCCACCATAAATGGAACCCTACGTATCATTTTATCCATTTAGAAATGGAAGAAGCAAAGATTAACGTAAGAATTACAACAAAGCTCTTGCGCTGATCTGAAGATATTCTACTGAGTTTTATAAAAGTCTTTTGGAAATGAAGTTATTGCTAAATATTTTTAAAGAAAAAAAATGTAAGTAGGTAGATCTTATTAATCTGGAATTTGCAACCACAGGATTCTCGTTCACATATGGATGAGCAGTAAATTCACAACCTTAAAGCCAGATTTACTTTCTTTGCAGACTTTCTACTGTGCCAAAAGCCTGACCGTACATGGATGATCTGATACGTCCCTTGAGGTTTTCAAGACTAACAGAGCAAGGAGGAGTTATTCTCATTTAGTATTTTCCTGAAGCATTTGTATGGGAGGTATGGGAATACCTTTTCTGAGAATTCTACCATTTAACTCAGAAGTTATGGGGGAAAGAAGGAACACAGCAGAAAGAAGAAAAAGCTCTGTATATCAGCATTCTTCCTTCTGTATTAAAAACCACAGCAAAACCACATTTCACGAGTAAGTCTTCTACATTCCTCTGCAGAAAACAGCAGAATTTATGGGGATGCTTCTCGGTTAGGAATAAAATGTAGTTAAAGTGGTTGGAAAGTTTAGCTGGAGCTGAGAATACATACTAGAGCTAAATATACTCTTAACTGCTAGGAGAAAACTAGCTACAGCTAGGTCACACAGAAAAACCAAACAACAAAGAGAAATTAAATTCTGTTCTACCCCTAGGGTTCCTGAAACTGAGACAGTTTTCACAGAATCATAGTTTTGTTAAGTACAGTTATGTATCAATATCTATCCATTATAAATGAGTTTAAACATTAGTTACAGACAGCCTAGATAGCATCAGATCACAAGACAAATCTCGCACAATGGACACAGAGTAAAAACTAAGTAGACTTGGAAACAGATACGAGGGAGGAAAAATAATTAGAAAATAGCATAATTTTCACCAAATCATATCTAAAAAATTGTTACAGTATCTTCCATTTCCATCAAAAATGCCAGAACATTTAAAGAACTTACTGTTATGAAATAGTAAAGTCTGGGCTTTAATCTAGTAATACATAGCATTTTATTACTCACTAGGCTGTCAGTGTTACCTTTTATACGCCAAAGCTGCCGTGTTCTGAGTTGAATTTAAACTTCAGAACAATAACACTTTGTATAAACAATGAAGTTCTGTATAGCATTTTAGTCTATCCTATGATACCATTTCCTGTCCTCTGTTTTCAAGTATTTCGGTAGCTCGTGTGTTAAATCTGGACAGTGTCTTTCTTCCACACCCAATACAGTCATTTCCTGCAGCCCTTATTACAAGGCTCTGCCAACCCTGCAGAAACATTTCATGCTTTTAGTGGTGCTGTCAAAAACAACAAAGTCCTTGCCATTGCTTCTCTGCGCAGTATCGTTCAGCGGCAGGGCAGAGTCAGAGCATTTGTTCTGACAAAAGGCTGAGCATTTCTTAAAATGAATGTTTAGAAAAATATATTAAGAATGGGAGAAACAAAAAAATGTCATAAGTGTGCAATACTATGGGTATTAATCCAATGGCAGCCCTTTGTTATAAATAGCAAGCATTGAACATTTAGCAAACACTGAAGTATCTCTATTGGTTATTTGATGAATCACATGCTGGGGCTGCAGTAAGACTGTAGAATATTCATTGTTAATATGAAATTTAAAGCCTTTTTTCCTGTTAATAATCTAATAAGAAAATCAAATTACAAGTTAAGAGCGAAAGGATAACTAAGAGCATGGTATTTCTTAGAGTAAGGTCAGGAGCCAGAAAAAGATAATGATTACAGGATGATGCAACTATACGGCAGTTTGCCAAACTGAAGCTTCAATAACCCCATAAATTCTACTTACTATTTTGTATAATACTGAAATTGTATCTACCCCACCCACTATAGATCTCTCCCAAAGACAATTACTGTATGTTTAAAAACACTATCAAACTGAAAAATGGAAACAGAATATAAAATGGCACATAACTGCAAAATAAGACTACTGCTTTTACTTTCAAAGGAAGAGAGTTTTATTAGACTCAATCTTTAAAACAGACTATGAAAGCATTTTTGAAACACTTATTTGGAAAACAGACACCAATGCAAAGATGATAAGCTCTTAATTATATGAATCACAGTTTAATTAGATTTTATGATAACAAACATTGCCAATGTGCATTAGTCTACTTCTTGTTTAGTCAGAAAATGTTTAATTTTGAAATAACTTCTTTTCTGAAGCTAAATGTTAAAACCCACCCATTTTAACAATTGTATATTCTGCCTTCAGAAAAGTAATACAGCTTAATCTCATCTATTGTCCTGCAGCCCAAGACGTAGCATGCAATTACATGAGCCAGACTCATATTTCACTATATAAATCACATCAGCTGAAACAATGAACACACGTGGCTGGAAAGTACTCCATGTACTTATTACTACTCAAGGAATAAATTATAGTCATTGATGCCATTAATCTTTTTTTGTGGTTCACCTTTGGAGAAACTGAACGGTTATACAGAGTTTTGGAAGATAACTGTAGACAAGCAGCTAAGCAATGTAAGATTAAGCAAAAATAACAACAGTAGTAGATAAATATCTATGTCTCAAGTGACATCATACAGCCCAACAAATGTCACACAAGTAGAAGTAAAGAGAAAATTGTGTTTGCAATAAGCCATTGATTCACTGCATATGTAGAAGACTGGATAAAATCTATTTAAGAAAAACATTTACACGTAGGACCTAGGGCAGGGAGGGGGAACAAATGTACTGCAAGTTAATACAATAGCATTTCTATGCGCTTTAGATACTCAATTTTTTTTTTTTTAGTATGACAGCTTCAAGTGGAAATCAGGAAAGACAAACCAAACCAAAACAGCAGCATTTGCAGTTCATGCCATTTTCAGTTTTGCACAGAAATCACTGACGATTCTACCATCATTTCAAAAAACTGAAGTCCTCTGCTAGCTTTGCAAAGATTTTACTATAACATCTCAAGGAAGATGAAGTAAATGTATTTCCACTGATCCTTACCAATCAATACTTCAGGTAATACTATGACTAGAATTAAAGTATTCCTTTGACAGCAATTTAAGATTTTGAAACATGTCCGACTTAAGATTTATACTTCTAAGGAGGTACTTTAGATATTAAAGCACAGCAAAAAGAAATACAAATGACTAAATGTCAAGGGAATGCTCACTCATGTTACAAAACTAAAATCCCCCCCATTTCCCAGGTTGCTGGAAATTATTTTTTTGCCTAAAGCTACATAAAAGGAGACAATTGTCAAGGATATTTAGATTTTAAATGAGCCTTCTTCAAGACAAGGATTATTATTCAGAACGCAGCAGCAAACCTAAAACAAAGGCATACTGCTTTTGTATCTAAATGTTATTCAACTTTGTGTGAAACATTAGCAGTGGCAATTGGATGCCTTTTAGGTCCTTTTGTCAACTAAACAGTTCACAGTTAATGAAATCAGAGTTCTACTTTCTGAACTTGTTGACTTCTATGTATCTAAACAAATCCAACATAAAGAATGGTAAAGAACCAAGGACAGAACAGAATCATATGTTTAGAACATCTAAGGATGCGTGCTGTGGTAGCCTGGGCAAGGTGACATAGAAATGTTGAGACTTCACACAAACAGATATAGCGCAATACTTTTAACCCAGCTGGGAGAGTAATAATTTGTTATGTGTGTGGCAAATTCTAACCTGAATTGTCTTGTATCTCTTAGGAAATAACAAATTATGATAAGATAATGAACACACATAACAATGTACAAATTTCAACTAAAATCTAAGGGTACTTCAGGGGCTGAACAGACCGCATGCGGATGGGTGGTTTCCAAGGAGATCTGGCTACAGTTAAAAAGAACACCTCAAATGCTTTCTTCTACCCGCATATTTTTCATGCTGATTTCAGCTCATTTCTTGTGAGCTGATCTAATCAGAGGGTGATGGATGGATCAAACTTTGTTATGTGCTGACACCGTCTAGCAAAGGAAATGGGTTCAGCTTGCAGCCCTGTGAACCAGCTGCTCTGCAGTTCACTCTCCGTACCCCTTTTCCTCGCAGAGAGCTCGGAAGCTGTTAAGACTAAAGAGGCTGTTCTCAGTGTTCGTCGGGGATCCTTCAACTTCTTCCTTGAAAGAAGGGTGAAACACTGACTGTTGTATTTACCTGCATAATCTTAAAGATCAGTGCAAGGCAAAACATTATGCCAGGACTAACAATGCTACAGAGCAAGGACCTTTGTCCGCTGCATTTAGCATCAGTTGAACACACGTTAAGTCAAACTCCTTTCAATACAAGCTAGGAAGTGAGGAGCTCTGCCTAGTGAAAGACAACCTGTGACATATACTATCTGTCACACTGAAGAGAGAGTATAGCAGATCAGAAATACCCCCAGAAATGCATAACCGTAAGTAGCAATATGCTCAAGGTTTACAGCTGCTTTACTAAAGTGGCCATCTGCAACAACAGCGCCAAGCTTTTTCTCTGCTGCAGATCATAGAGACTGGGGAGTGGGGGTGGAGGGAGAAGAAAGTCTGTTTTCTTAAGGAAGAGGCTGATAGCATCGATCCAGTTTCAAGCAAAATTCCTGCAAGAGCTATGTTCTTCCAGAGTTACTTGGATACCTCTCATTGGAGTGTCTCTCATTTAATAAACAAAACAACATGAATAGAAAGGTATGCACAGAAAGCTGTTTTGTAATTGAAGCTTTCTGGTGTACTCTTAAGAACTGCAGCATGTTAGCCACTTGATTCAGACTTGTGAAAGAGCAAGCTGAAAAATCCTTTATCATCAGACATGTAGAAAAAGCTCTCCCAATCACCCAAACCCTCAAGACAAAGGGAGCCATTTACAGGTGTGGCCTTTCACAGTTCTGCCTTGACCCCTTTCTGGCACTATAGAAGCAGTTTACAGGTGCACGCCAAGCTGTCAGTCACGCCTCTGCACAATCCTTCCTGAGGCCAGGACAAAAGATCACACATGATCTAGACTGGCTCCTGTTAGGGATCCAACAGCTCACAAGACACAGTTTTTCAAGCAGGTATATCCTTTGGCTCTATTCCAAAGAAATTCAGTATTCTTAAAGTTACTTCACATTCCCTGAATCTGAAGATTAGCAAGGACATTAGAGAAGACGCAGCTCTGGAACAAAAAGGAGAAATTCAGTACTCAAGAAGACTTGATCTTTCTTATCCATTTTCCTGATGATAAAATTGTAAGAGGGAAGATAATTTCCCAGAAGAATAACTGGGTCCATAAACTGCATTACTGACCAAAAGGGCTACTTCACTGACAAAGAAATGTATAAACAAATAATATTCTGTCCTTGAAAGATCATAAAGACCTTCCGCTTCCAACAGCTCCTTCAAAATTAACTAGGTCTGGGAAGGATTTAGGGAGCTCATCTTAATCCAAAGGTCTCAGGGTTTATGGTTTTCATGCAACCTTGTCAATGAAGGCAGCTCGGGTCCCTTGCACAATTCTAGCTCAACATCATACACGAAAGTTACAGAAAATAAAAGTAGAGATTGGGTAACTGTGGCACTTCTTTTGAGCCCTTCCGATTCTCAGATTCTGCAAGGATGGGACAACTTCACCAGAAGTGTGCTTCACTGGCAACCTCTGGATGATTTAAGGTATAATACCGAATCTACTGGAACACAGCGAAGCAGACCTCATGACAAAATTGAAGGTGATCTATCCATCAAGTCCTTTCAGTTCCATTTCAAAGAAACTCTCTCCCATATTTGGGTACTCAGAGCCAGTGAGGCTATACTTTGCCTAATTAGAATCCACAGCCTTTTGAAGGCAGTAACACAGACGTGCAGCATGTGTTCAAGCCATGATGATGTTGACAACAAACAGCAAGTTGTACACATCCTAGTGATACGAGATTCTTGAAGCATATTAGAAGCTGAGCACAAACTGAACAGGGTTTAACACTAACCGTGGGCAATAGGATCATGAAAATTTTAGCTCCAAAATATTTGATCTAATTAACAGGAAGATAGCTCAAAAGCAAACGCTGTTATAATGCTGGACATTTTTCCCCTCTCAAAACTGATATACTTGCCAAGTAAAAATTTTCAGCAAGTGTTTTTTATGCGGTAGGTAAAATTTTAAAAATATTAAAAATACTTTTTTAGGGTTATGGCAGCTGCATGTGAAATAAGCTCTAATTATTATAAAATGATCAAAAAATTTTCTGTTCTAGACATAAAAAAAAACCACCTACCAATCTTTGCTACAACACACAGATATTTTTACTCAAAGTTATTTTCCACAGCAAAACTGTTAAATTGGCAGATTGACTGCTAAAGCAAATCATATCTATTCCAATCAAGTTACACAGGACTTGAGAAAGAGACTCATGTGAACTAAATGTGAACCATTTTCTGCAACACCTTTCTTTGAACTGGGTCCCAACTATGCAAGATAACCTTTACTTGCTTTTTACTCAGAGGTGAAGGTGTATAAGTATCTTTCGATGAAATGAGAACAAAGTCTCAAATGCTCAAAACTTCGTAATATCGAGTAAGACTTGTTTTTTTTCCTTTGTCTATAAGAATACCTGAGAATACGTGTATGCCAGTACTCCATCTTTATCTTTGACATCTCTCCTATAAATTGAGAGCTGCAAAATTGACACATGACTTGCCACAACTATATCCACAGGAGAATTCTTCCCAATCCTGAGAAGTTTAAAAGAAAAGACTGAAAGCTAAAATAAGACAGTATGGGGTTTTAAAGTGAATTTGACAATAAATGCAGCAAGAAACTAAAACCATTGTTGTCTGCAGACATAATTAACTTGATATACACACTTCAATGGCAGCTGCCAAGCTCAAATTGACAAGTTAGCAGATTTACTTAATCTGGTTATATATCGTTTCTTGATTTTAGTTGCAATTGAGAAGGTTACTGCACACCTGACAGTGTTTAGAAGAAGCCATGCCGTATCCTAGTAGGAAGTGGAGCTCTGACAACTTAGGGTACTCTGCGGCTTCGCATTCTGGTGTTAACCAGGTGTCTGAGTTTCGCTAGAGGTACTTCTTATAGATGTTCCACTGTTCCTGTACAGCCACAACTCTTACTTGTATGAAAAGTCTTTCTGGAAATGAGTGGGTATATATATATATATATATATAACATTTTGGGTGTGATGTTCTGGAAAGTAAGAGATAAGCGATGCATTTTGACTTTCCACATAAACTATTAATAAATGCAAGAAGGGAACATTTTACTGCATTAAATATGTTCACCAAGCTGCTGTAACTGGGTATTTCTGCAGTTTAATATTCTGTAGCAAGCACTGTAAACAACTGTTTTATTTGCTTATTGAAAGAAGGAGTTAGATCTGAGGCTGCTGTTATTAAAGCCTGATTTTGGTAAAGAGGCCTGAAATGGCTTGATAAACTTACTTAGTCTGACTTGAGAAACACTATGGAAATAACACCTGACCGCCACAGTTTCTAAAAATAGTAATCTTTTTTCAACTGTGGAAGTTTCTTCCATTTAAAATCTTGCTTACCCAATGGAAACCACACTTTTAATATTTCATATCTTTGCTGCACATAGCCAAAGAATGGATGAAGAGTGGAAAGTCAATCCTGTGCTTTCAGCCTTGTAGTTGCAGCATTTTTTTATTCATAAATTGAATAGCCTGACTTTGTCTTCAAAGAACTTCTCGCCAGTTGCCGCACTAAGTAGCCAGTGGGCAAATACTGAAAGGTCAACAGTTGCTTCTCTAATTCCTTGCTATGAACGCACACCGAGGAGAGTTATGCAAATTTCCAGAATCGACCTTCAATTACCAAGACATCTTAAGGAATGGAAGGAACATGAAGGAAGCGGGTGAACTGTCATTTATTTTGTCTTTCTGTGGCGTGATAGATTTCAAAGGTTGCCTGCCCTCTATCAGAGTACCAGATTTTGTTTAGGGGAGACAAACATTATTTAAATGAAAAAGTGCTATTATATCTTTTCACCGAAGATAAAAAAAAAATACTGTGGATTTTATTTTTGGCAAGATCACTAATTTGTTTTTGAAAGAAATTCTGATCATCTTCCAAAATTAAGACAGAACCTAGCTATCGGCTTCCAAAATTTATTGTTTTCTTTGTGTAACTGCTAGAAAATAATTAGCAAGATACACATGGCGATACAAACAATACAGTCTGTATTTTCTTCATTTTCATTGGCACCACAACCTGTATCAAACATCCAGGTCTTGGGAATACTAAAGTTGAGAACACAGCTGAGTTGTCTTTACTGTAATAGTTTAGTAAGCGCAGTGGATATGATACAAAGTAAGAAATTTGGCAAACATAAGATCTCTTTAGAATGCTGCAATTACACCTGTAGAGAAACACAGAAGGAAGAGTGTGCTAGTACTGAAAACCACTAAAATAAAAAATGAAAATATTACTGAAATGGAAAGGGCATGGCAGTAAAAAGTTAAGTGCCTGATAAGAATTTTACAAGACCTTACAATTAAAAGGTAACTAAGAAAATTATGAGCTTTGTTCTTCCACAGACACTTTCTCAAAAGAGTCAAAATAAAAAAATTACTTTTGAATAACTGTGGAACTAAAACCACAATACTATTTTTTCAACAAACACATGATATGACACTTACCAACTGGACTGGTACCAGCTCCATTTGGCACTGTGAGGTCAGCTGTCCCCAGCATTCCGCCTAAATAAAAAAAGCCAGAGCATTAAACTAACTTGCTGTCATTACAGTATCGTATCACTTTGTACTTCAAAATTTAAGCTACTAAAAAAAAAAAAGCACCAATACCATTAAGAACTTGGTTTTTTTAATAAAAAAAATAAAAGAGGGTATCAAAGGAAAACACAATAGTACTGAAATCTTACCTGCATTGCCAGTACTTGGTGGTCTCTGAGGGGCCCCAGGTGATACGTTCCGATGCAGGGTGGTCTGAGGTGGGGAGAGCATGGTCGTGTCCGTTAATGATGAACTGGCTGCCAGTGATGGGGATACGAGGGAACTCCCTGGGTTACTGTAGGTTAAAGTGTTGGGATTGGACACTGGAACTGTAACCGACATCGAGAAGTTCTGAGCAGGCAAGCCAGGCTGGAGGAAAGATGAGAAGGAACAAACACAAGACAACAGCATTAGCATTAACTACATTTGCAGAAATAGCACGTTGTAAAAATACACATTAAAGTTTGCCAAGAATTACGCAAGTAAAAAAAAAAATTAATTATGTTAGTTTTTAAACTATCAAGCATACAATTTTAAAACATCCATTTGTTGTAGAGTATGGTGTTAAACACTTATACATCATATAAATACAGTTCCAAAAGAATTACTCATAAAATACTGAAAGTTCAAATACAAAAAGTTGAAGATATTCATATGAATTCGCAGGCTCAGAAATACAACAAATTTATCAGTTAATTTGAATTATTACAAAGCAATGACAAGCTAAACATAGCTACAAATCAACAAACCATTGCACCTTCAAAATGTAAGCATAAACATGCACATTACAAAATAAACAGTCAGTTATTACACAAAAAAGAAGAAGTTAGTAATAACATTTTTTATTAATCACCTTGCCAAAATATTGCTACAAATTTCTAAAACTTTCTTTTTCAACACTCAAAAGAGTAAACAGATCTTTAGAAATTCACTAAGTTCAGTAATTTGAATTTAAACATTTCAATTGCCATTATTCTGAGCTGTGTTCCACAAAACCCTGCTTTGAATAACCACTCCATCTTTCTGGTTTGCAAATGTCATTTTTTTAAATCCTCGTTTTTACAGCGTTATTTAAAAGGCAACTATTTTTCTGAAGTATATATGTTTGTTATTCAACAACTATTTGAATCAAAAGCTTAGATGCCTGCCCATCTATGGTACTCATTTGCTTATGACTAACTTCTTCGGCCTTTGTCTCATTCCTATCCTTTGACAGTGATGAGAAACAAAAGGGACTATTTTCTTTCACAACTCTCATAATTACTGGAAACAAACCCATCACAGGTACAATTTAAGGGTAAAAATTCAGTAGCATTTTTTGACAGAAGAGAGGGATAATAGTTTTGATTTAGAGGTCAAATGCAGATCACAAACATTCATGACCTAGCAAGTATATTTAAAAAGATGCACTTTTGTCATGTGCAGCTTAAAATTTACTTAGAATGATCCTTCTGGACGACATTTTTGGTAGTATTAGAAATACAACAGTAACTATACTAACAAAAAGAGCATAATACATTTTCTACAAGAAACAAAATCTCTCACTAGTGAGAGCCAATGACACTGTCCCTACTGAAGCATTCCTAAGAATAATTATCAATTTTTGGCACAGACGGAAGGAAAAAGTAATGAAGCACAGTGACGTAATGCCAGCAAATCATTCACAGTATCTAACTAATGACAAGCACTACTGGTATTTGTTTTCACAGGAATCTACTTCAAGAAACTATTTAGTATTTACAAAAAAAGGTTGATTTTAAACAGCATGCTGTCAAGTAACTCAAACTAAATTTGAGATACCTGAAATATGCTTAAAACAATGCTAGAAGCAAACAGTTGGAACATTTTTTCTATAGGCTTCTCAATATAGAACTAATAAGTGACAGCTTTCCCCCACACCTTACAATAAAGGCTGCGCCTCTGCCCATCTATGGTACTCATTTGGTTATGACTGAATTCTTCACACTTTGCCTCATTCCTATCCTTTGACAGTAATGAGTGCACTAGAACAAAAGAAATTATGTTCTTATACAGGCCCTTAAATACTGGAAATAGAACCATAACAGGTCCGATTTAAGCTATAAATACAGAACCATAGAGCTAAAAAATAATGTTGCCTTTTCTATTTACACTGATGTTCACACAGACAATTCAGGCTGTTCATGAAGACCACAGAAAATCAAGGGTGAGCAGTTTAGCTGTATCATACTGAGAAATTAGGCCTGATGATGTCTCAACACAGAAGCGCTGGATATCAAAAGCTTCAAAACAAAACAGGAACAAAAGATATTGGCTTCATTCAAGCATAAAGAACTTGCTAAAAGAAGTGATGCTGGGTGTCATGACCGTCAGTTTGCTGTTAACTCCCCAGAGATGGTCTTATTGCTCTGAACAATGAAATAATTTCTATAATCAGCAAGTCATTTGGGGACGCACTACACAATTACCCCAGGGTCTGTGCCGATTAACCTAGCCAGTCCATTTACTTTAATTGCTACAAGATTGGCAATGTTAAAAAATTCAAAGGCTGCGGCAGGGCTCTGTATTAGTTTTCTTAGAAAATACTTCCCCTGTAATACTCAACACTAATTGGTTTTTGTAGGTAGAAATTAAGTGTCATGAAAAACATGCAAAATTTACACTACTGTTACCCTCAAACTTCTTGAGTTCTAGAGGCCATTAATTCTCTTCCAAGAGTCCTTCTCCACTAAAGCCTTAGACCCCCAAAACTGAAGAGGATATATGATACTGAGGAGAATGTGAACAATCTGCCCAGTACATACGTGGGGTTCAGACTTTTTTAATTAGGTAGCACTAAAATGAAGAACAATCCTCTGATCACACTATAGAAAGATATGATCTCCTATCCCAAAGCAATTAAGTGACTTAAGGCTGCAAATGGATCAGGCACTCGGGACAAAATTATTAAGGATCTTTTCTGTGCCCATGGAAGTACCTATTGGCATCTCAACAAGAGTAAGACACCAGTCTTTTGGGGCTCCGATTCGGCAGAAGTCTCTGTCTAGTCTTCAGCAAAATAAAATTCCACTGATTTAATGACAAAATTAATCCAATTCTATTTGCCTGCTTGTAAAAGACTGTAAAATCCTGATTAGCAGACAGATAAACAGCTACAAGATGTAAATAAACTATCCTACATCCCACTCCAAAATCTGTCTTTATAAAAATATTTTAGGTAGGATTAGGCAATGTAGCTACGCTCCTGAAATTCAGAAACGTTACTTCATGTTCACAAGGTATGAAAAATTGAGAGCGTGTGAGAGAAGCTATAGATAAATCTTCTTAAAGATAAAATGTATTTTAACGAGATCAAGTATCAGCTTCTCATTTTTCCTCCAAAAAGATATATTCCCTTTTCAAACTATTACATCCTCTTGTCTTTGCAGTGGTTTTCAGGAGTAAGCAAACACCGTGAAAATTCTCATGCACGTAATAGAAGCACAAACCATACTTTAGTACTCACTGCGATTTTATGATTCCGCATCATATTATCAAACTCTTCATTAATTTTTTTATATTTTTCTTCTGTATGTGGCGTGAGCACATATGAAGTGTCAGGGTCCGGGCTGTCGCACCCTCTGTGTTCCTTCTTGTTCAGAGCCTAAATAATGAAGTTAATAAAAAGGATCAACAAATAAAAAGTAGAGATAAAATAAAAGTACTTACAGGGCCTCGCTTGAAAATAAAATCACTATCTTCATTTAGTTTGCTGAATCTGTCCTCCGATAGTGGACTGTGCTCAAAGTAATCGTCAGCATCAGGGCTCTCACAACCATTAAGGCCTTTCTTTCTTAAGGTCTGAAATACAATTGGAAAATTCACATACAAATCATACTAACTTGCCAAGAAGTTCTGTATACTACTGAATCATTCAGAGCCACTGAAACTACATGGAACTTTCACATACAAAACTCACTGTTCAACAGACAGGCTTAGTCTTTCAAAATAGCGGCATTGTACACAGAGAGAAAAGGTTCATTTGGAGGCACAGACTCTTCCAGGTGCCACCTCACAGGTAACTTTCATGTCTCCACTGTTCCATACAAAACCGTTTTTAGATACTGGCTGATGGAGTTACCTGACATTCAAGGAACATTCAAGCCTATGGCAAAGGAGTTGATGTCATCACTGGTAATTAACAGCCAGTTTACTGGATCTTTAATAAATTGATTTTAGCATCCCAATTTTAATATTCACATTTTAAAGAGCATACAGTTAAACTCTGAGAAACACAGCGGCTAAAATTTTCAATCAAATTCAAGAAGTGCAGTACATGAATATATGTAACAGCCTCAGTAGCTCATAAAGGCAGGATTTTCCTGCACTTCTGTCATCCTGCATGATAACGAGAACTGCAAAAAAGTATAAAAAGAAATTACATAATCCCTCTCTAAAATGACTTAGTTTGCTAAATATAAGTTTTTTCAGACTCCTTTACACTTGCTTGATGCAACTGCTTTATTGGGCTACTTCCTGTTTTCTGATGGAGAACTCACATCAACATCTCCTGGAAAAAAAAAAAAAAAAAAAAACCACAAACCAACTTGTCTGCAATCTAGGCATTACAAATAAGCTACTGAAAGAAAGGATGTGAAACTACCGGTCTCATGACCAAATTTTGAAAGATATTTGTATTCCTTGTTGATTTTCTTTTTCACCCTATTACACAATCAGAAATCATTCTTTACCAGTTCTCATTTATAACGAAACAAGATTTAAAACATTACCTATGGAAAAGTCTTCAATGTTTTAAAGAAGTTTCAAAAGGAAAGCAATATAAATTTTTTAAGAAGTACACATTAGCAGTACATAAGGCAGCAGTGGGACTATACAGGCATGACGGGGGTTGTGTGTTTCCTTTTTGTGAGAAGTTATCTATATTCTATGAATTTTACAGTAAAAATCCTAAAGATTTGAAATCTGCAAGCTGACATTCTCAGCACCAAAAGGAAATTACGTTTGTTTTCCTATAGAAGCTACGTTTCCATAACACACTGAATTTCAGATTAAAAAAAAAAAATAAACCACCAACTATTTTGTTTTAGACTATAGTATTCATCAGCATTTTTTCTTGAAGTGCTATCTAGTAATTTTTAGTACAATAAAAAAATACAAAAGACTTCCTCACTATTCATACATATGCAAAATACTGCCTATTTCTATTTCAGTTTTAAAGCAGTACTTGAAAATTCAATTATGCCGTCCAAAATTCTTTAATATCACAGGTCACCATAAGCTATAATTCCTTCTCAAGTTTCTTGGCTTGCTCCGCGTATCCCACACAGTATCTGGAACTCCCACAAAAATGTAATCACTAAATCAGCATATGGGGAAAACAGGTGTAGGTTCCTCCAGCACCTGTCACAGCACCAATCCTGCTCCTCTGCCCAATCAGCTGGACACGGATAGGGACTTGGCCATACAAGGGCCGGCTGTTTGGCCTCTCAAGGTCGGAGCCTGTTATCCCTCTCCCAGCCCTTCCTAACAAGTCAGCCTGCCAGTCTTCCACACTTTGATATCAGTAGGAAAAATGTTAACACTGTATAATCTGGATTACACTTAACCCCCGCAACCCACAGAAATCTGTAAATAGAATCCAAATACGTCTTTACATGGTGCTCAGCGTCCCTGTATGCAGCATCCAAAACACAATTAGAAGCTGTATTTAGATACTATAAAGTATCTTGCAAGAAATACACGTACCGTCTAGTTCACCTCCTTTCAGAAAAAATTAGAGCAATTCTGACTATTGCAGCATGGGAGTTTCATTAGTGCTCCTTTCAATATTCTAAAACAATCAAGTGAAAGCTTTTCAGTGTAATGCTGCCAATTCATCCTCCCGGATCTGTCTGAAAATTATACTCAAAGTTCTAATATAAAGGAAGAGATTTAGTTAAATATAAAAATGCATCCTTCCTCTTGACGACCGGTTATTTTTATTTTTGATAACAATGGGGTTAACTCTGCTTTGACTCATGAGGAAGGAAAATGCCTCAGTATCTCCCATTTAAGATTCTGGAAACCTTCACTCCAGATGGGGTTCCTGTCATTGTGGAAGGATTTAAGCCACGGTTCACTGTTACAGATAATAAGTCTGGGTCTGATATCCAAAGCTCTGTCTCCTTATCACTAAAACACGAACTGCCACTTTGAGGACCTAACCATAAAAAGCCTGCCAACTTTATCATTGCCCAGTAACATAATAGTAAAACATTTCTGCTCTGTGGCTCGTACTAACAAGTGGAATGCTGTAATCTGTTCACAGGGCCAGGCGAAGCCTACGCGAGCCAGCCCAGCCTCAGCTTTCTCACAGGCTGCGGAGTGAGCCACGATAACAGGCCCTTGCCGCAGGGAAAACATGGGAGGCCACGGCTGCTGGGAACCACGCTGTGGGGGCGCAGGAAAGGCCAACTCCGTAAACAAGGGCTGACTCCACCCTCCAGATTCTCTATAGCTAAAATTTGTTACTTCTCCAATTAGTGTAACTCTCCCTCCTTAAGCTACTGACAAGATAATATCATGGAGACTGAAATTTTATTAACTCTGACGATAAGAAGGGGAATACCAATTAGCGAGACCAAATAATACTTGTGTAACGTGAAGATAATTTTATTTCTCTGGTGTGATACACAAGCTTGTTTGGAATAAAAATCGGAGGTTTTGCAGTTGAGGTTAATAAATATATAAGTTTTCTTACTACAAGAAGAGGGAAAAAGAACATTAAATTTCAAGTTTTGCTATTAGATGCTCACTGAAACTACCTTCTGGTGTTAAGTCTTATTTTCCAGATCATCTAAGGAAATGTGTAGCCTTTTGAGTTAATCCGTGTTACTTTCCACTTCCTCTAAGATGTAGGCAAGATTACTGGAAATTGTTCCAACATGTTTGCCAATGCACTATATTGTGCCTACAGTAATTGAGATTGTGTAGCTTTGATATTAGACAGGATTAAGTAACCAATAAGACAAAAGTACTGATTTTTCTCAGAAAATAATGTGAAATATTTATAAGGAACCAAGGCAGGTATGAAATCCTTTTTGTAAAAGAATCAAGCAAACACAACAATATAGTTGTTGACATACAAAGTCACTACACAAGTGTTACAGGCAGCTGTGGTCATCTTGATATTGCAGAATGACCCAGAAGTTTTAAATCGCTTCTGTTACACTGTGTAAAACTGAAATAATCAAATATTATAACTATTAGTTTAATACTTCTTTTTTTTTTAATGTCAGAGCTTAGAAAACATTGTATGAGAACAGCTGGACTAGCTATGCAAGGTTTAAATACTACATTCAAGCACATGGTACAAGAGCCCCAATATTTTCCTGAACTTCCCCGCACATATGCAAATTTTTAATTGCACCGCGCTTTGCTAATTTAAGAAAAGAATCATGCTTTGGCACGAAGCAAGTAAGGAACAGAAGAAGGGCTTCTTGCAAAATAAAAACAACAAAAAAATAATTAGCTTCTCTCTACATTTCAACGTAAGTTTCACTGAAACAAATAATACAGATACCAAAGACTACAAAAATACAATAAAGTTATTTATTGTATGATCCATGAGGAAGCGAAGATGATCTTCAACCTTCATAGTGTAATTATCTTAGCGTAAGTTTCCTTCTACAAAAATCCACCAGAGAAGCATGAAATGCAGGAGCTTTAAGCCTGCTGAGCCTCCACAGCATGAAATCAAGTCACCACCTTCTCCCGAGGCTTGTTCCAGCCCAGCTGCACGCACCTTCTCTCACACAGACTTACACTGGCTCAATATACTGGTCATCAGCAGTTCTGGAAACCAGAAACTCTGAACTAATAAACACAGCTTATTGCTACCAGAGATGGAGTTAAGTGACAGCCCCCAACTGTCCCCCTCCCCATGAAAGATCCTGGGTTTGATATCCGACTCTGACAGGACACATTGCTAATGGTTAAAAGAGCACAACTGCATGTTTTGTGCTCCAGTTCAGTGAGTGTGGTTAAAAAGCCAAGGCTTCTGATATTAGTGATCTGGGCTCCTTACCAGCTCTGGCAAAACTGTAGAGAACTTGATTATGTTCATTGTCACCTCAGGAAATAATATTTTTCTGCCTTAAAGCACAAAAGTAGGATGACCTCATATACAAAAAGTGTTATAAAGTGCAAAAAGTGTCAGTTCATTCCAAACATTTTCAGTGTTGGGTTTCTTGTAATGTTACACAAAAAGGAAATGGCTGTTGCTCTCAATGCTACTACATATCATGTTAACAGCTTTATTTTTGCACTTGGTATCAGAGCTGGCCAAACAGGATTTTTGTTGGTGTTTCATCCCAAATCATACAGAAAAACATTTCCAAAAACTGACTAAGACTGAAATGAAAAATTATTTCCTTGGGAAAAGACAAACCTTTCGCCTAAAATCAGTGGCTAGTTCTGTTTCTGCTGTCAGAGCCCAGTAAAACTGTGAAGCAGCACAAAGCTGTAGCAGACGCTTTTTTAAAAACTGTAATTTTAAAAAGCGTAAGTATTCCTCAGGCCTGAAGTAACAGAAAGGCTCCATTAGTACTGCCAAACATTACTGCTGCTCCAGTAGGCATGTACACCACGGTTATCAAAAGGATAACCAATGAAGCAGTTTCCTGATGCTCTAGAGAGCTGCCACGCAATAGCGAGGCGGGAGAGGACACTGCTGCCACTTGCACCAAATTCCAAAAGCTCCTCGGCCACAAACGCAGCCACCGAGCACTCGCACAGATCTGTGCAGGAAGGACAGGACTGAGCATCGCTCTGTCATCCATGATGGGAACAACATTGCTGAGGCAAAAGATTGTGAAGTTGCCACCTCACGCCAATAAAATGGCAAAGCCAGCACCATTAGCCCAGGTTGCAGCAGTGCCTTTCCTATCAGTCATCAGGGACAAAGAAAAATCGTTCCTTAAACAGAGATCCAAGGACAGCGGAGAGGTATTTGGCAATACCATAGCCTTCAGGATCAGTGCAACATTCCATCTCTGCAGATATTCACGTTTTAAGGTTATTTCCCCGTGTTTTAAGGGAACTGCTGAAGTCTCTGTGGGTGCCATTTGACAACCTGACTGACAGTAACAACTTACTGCCACAGAAAGCGCAGGATCCTAGAGGTGACCATTACGCCAACTCTGATGTTTGCTTGGCCCTGCAATAAGTCATTTTTTTCTTCACTAAAATGACAGAAAATTCTCCTTGGCCATTCTTTAACTTATTTTTGCCAGGTTCATTTTCAATTGTAGCAGGAATAAGGTGGCTTTCCAGTGCATGGGCTGAGCACCACAGATAAAAAGCAGGCAGAAGGAATGGCCTGTCCATTCTGGCATTAGCAAACCATTCCCTCAGCCACCACTGATAATCACAGCCTACTTAAAAAGCCACACCACTTTTCTGAGATATTCACAAAATGAAGGACAAATACAGTAATCACAGCACCAAACTCCCAACCACTTTCATTCTTATTATGTGAAACATCAGTGAGAGAAAAACCAGCATACTCCTTTAATGGAGTTCAGCTCCTTTCCCACTGCAGAGAGACTTCAGCTGCCAAGAACTACAGGTATCACTATAGACTTTACATACAGCAAAAAGTCATGCTGAAAGCACGACAACTGCTTAATTATTTGCTTCCTGTTACATACTATTGCCAAGAAGGTGAGCCTAAAACCAGGCTGGACTTTTCTTCTTTTATAACACAAAATATTTCACTTTCATCACTAACAATACTACAGTGTATCATCCTTTACATATAATAATTTCTCCCATATTATGTATAAAATATATTCAAGTATCCGAGGAGCATTCTTAATCACTGAAAGCTATTCATAGTTTTTCAACTTCCTGCAGGTCAGTCTGGCTTCAGAAGTATCAGAATTTCTGTTTCTTTCCTCTGAAGAAACAACATGGTTCTGCAAACTCAGTGCTTGACTCTGCGGTGTTCGGTACATGAATTTTACCACTGTCTAA
This sequence comes from Rissa tridactyla, assembly GCF_028500815.1. NCBI lineage: Eukaryota > Metazoa > Chordata > Aves > Charadriiformes > Laridae > Rissa > Rissa tridactyla. Next base: position 4,712,150 of record NC_071474.1, read on the forward strand.
AATACAAGCAGGAGTGAATCCTAAGTGCAGCGTACACATCAGAAGTGAACAGCCAGAAAAAAAACATGTAGTTCAACTCGGTGACGGTGTTTTATGTTTGAAGCTCACCAGCATTATTTCTGTAGGCTTTAATTTATTTGTTGATAGTCAGATCTATGGGCTTATTTTATGTAATGTTTACAAATTTTGTCAATTTTCCTCAGGCTCTATTAATATTCTCTAGTTCAACCACTGAAGCATCTGCAAATTTCATTATGAAGCTGTTTTCCTTTCCTTTGGGTGAGGAGACTACTTAAATTTAGCCCTAACACTATTCCTTTCAGTACCCTGACACATTTTCAATTACATTTTGCTATGCTGTCAGTTAGAATTTCACATGCTCATTATAGCCACAAATACATACAGCACAGTAAAGCAGAGTGGTGCCCAGCTTTCAAAACTTCAGTGAAATGCATAAGAGGTCAAATTAGATTACAACAGACATTTCCATGAGCTAAGCAACTTGCAGAGCTTAGCTTCTTAAATAACAACACCCCACTAGTCTTTCTGATAGGGTCTCCAACCAAAATAATGTATACTAACTAAAAACTGAAAAATTGACATACTCTACTTTTAGCTTACGCAAATAATATTTTCCATACTTGTGCTCAATTAGTAGTGGTACTGTAAGAGTAAAAAAAATTCAAAAGTAAATTTGATATTATGCAAAAATACCCAGACATCAAAAATTGTAAGTACAGTACTTTAACAAAACTTGTTACAATGATGACACTTCTTGGCCAAATAGTATAGAATGGGGGGGGGGGAGGGAAGGAGGTTTAGGATTAATTACTTCTTCCAGGGTTTTATAAACAAAAAATTAGAAGCCTACCTAGCAATACAGCCTACCTAGCCTTTAGGCAATGCTCTGCTATGTTCAGTTTTAGGCAAAGGTATTCTTCATTTACAGACAAAAAATGTTCATGATTTGAAGTTTTATCGGTGTCCCTGTTATATACCACTCTAAGAAAAGACACGGTCTTGTTTCAAATGTTGGAGCACTTCCAGTATCTGGCAAACTTTAACATGTATCCCTGGCTTGCCAAACATGAAAGCTAGCTGTCAAATTCCTCCAAGATATGATAAAGATGGCACTCAGGATTCAAACTCTCATTTATATAAAATAACACATACAAAAGGTTTTTAGACGTGGTATGGTATGAAGCTTAAATTCTAGCTTGAACCATCTTTGCTGTGAAATGTTATTTTAAATAGATAAACCACAAGCAATTACTAAAAAATTAACAATTTTATGGGCTATAAAACCCACTGTCCACCCCCAGAATATTACACAATGCTCTGGACTAGGAAGCATAGAAAAGAAAGCTCCTTATTTGTATTTGTGATTTTAGAGAAACACTATCTGTAAACTGTGGACTTTATAATTCAGTTGTTGACCTACAAACAAGATGGATTGTTCATTCCTAAATGAACTTCTTGAGACTTAAACTGATTAGTAATCCATTAGCACTGATAATACTGTTTCCACAGTGAAAGCTAAGCCAAGCTCTCAAATCTGATGTTTGATGCTTTTGCCATTGTTTCACTTTCTACAGAACTTAGAGCTTATTAAATTTTATACTGCTGATCAGGTTTTCATTTTACCTGTTTTACAGAAAGTACCATCAACTAGATTTTTTCCATTAAAGAGTACTAAATTGCTGGTCTAAGTCGATCTTATTCAATCTTTTTATTAAAAATAAAAGACAAAGCAGATCTATGTTCATCTTCAGGAAGCAGAAACTATTCCTTAGCATATAAATTTAACGTATTTTATAGTCCTTTCAGGGAATGCAGTCTGCAACAAACTAAATTAATGGTAAAACCAAACAAAACAGAGTTCTACGTTACAATGTTCAAAGAGATGCTTTATGGTACATAAATGCTTTTTTCAATCCTTACTCAAGTGACAACATATAGATATATCTATACGTACATACACATCCTCCCATATATACCCTCTTCACATCCTTGCAACGGTTAAAATATAAATCAGCAACAGCAGTAGCTGACTGAATGCCTCCTTTCAGCAACAGTATATTGCAGATAAGCCATATGGAACATGAAAAGTTTCCAAGTGTAGCAATCCATCTGCATAATATCCTTCATAATCTTTTAGAAGTTCTTTAGTAAAAATATTATCTCCTACTCATGGTGTGCCAAGAAAAGTTTTCTGAACTCTGATTACAATTCAAAGATATAAAAAGAATGTGTTTCTTTTGGTCTACCTGCCTATGCCATAACATCAAATTTCTATTTCAAACATTTCTTGTCCTGAATTTCTCCTTACAGATTGAAAATTGGAAAGGATAACAGAAACTATTTCAAAGTCTTGATACTCAAGATAACTCACTATTGTCAAAACAGTAATTACAACGCAAATAGCAACTACTCCCAAAGAAAATGTTTGGTGGATTCTAAGGGTTTACACAATTACTAAAATATCATCCACATGTAAGATTATGGGAACTGGCTACAGTAATGTCTATCATAACAAGCTTCAATTACCTTTAATATTGGTATGGAAATGCCATTTTGTTTCACCTAGAAGGTGAACAGACAGACAAATTGCTAAAAGTATACGTGGGCACACGTGTGGGCACTGAACAGGTGTGGTGTGTGTGTGCACAGGCATACAAGCATTACCCCAGCTCATAACATTACTGCAGAATATTTACCATAAAAAAAACAACTCCAAAAATAAGCAAGTTGGGTAAAACAACTGAAAGCAGGTACTTGAAAATGCCAACTGAGATAAGTATGTACAAAAGGAAGCAGCAAGCCTCTCCAGAAACAGAGAAGTGGGGTACAAGCCGATACATCTCTATTTTTACTGAATTAAAATCATTAGAATGTAGGGCTTCAAGACACAAAGGCGTAGTAAGTATTTCACAACTCATGTTTTGAATACCGAACTTCTCAAGTATGTGTCAAAGGAATATACTTAATACAATTTTCTTTGCATAACCGTCACTTAGAGTCAATTATTCAAAAGCCAAAGCACCTCTTTGAAGACTGTCCTTACCTAACCTGAGAAGAGGATGGGAAATCAAAGGTGGGGGGAAAATATCAAAGATGGGACCTAGAGAGGTAGAGAGAAAAGACTGTATGGGAATCAGGGACAGCAAAATATGAGTAAACCTAACTCTATCATGTGCAATTCATGTGGATAAAGACTAGCTCTGGCATCCTTGATTTTTATTTTTTTTAAAAAAGTCACTACGCTCAGCAAGCATTGAATTGGACGTTAATGCAAAAAACAGCAGGGCATTAAAAAATGCATCGGTTTGTTACAGTTAGAAGAGCTTTCAGTGGGACAATATATAAGAGCTTTGGTCTAAAACATCTTCACAATATTCCCAATGAATTTAGGAGTTTTTAATTAAAAACATATTATTTACTTCCTATTGAAAGCAACTAATAAATAATTCCAGTAAAACATCACCGAAATGTTAAAATTCACACTACTGCCAATTTAACTTAACTAACATTCCATAGCCTACACTATAAATTACAGACACATAAGCTCCCACGTGAACTATTCCATCACTGATATGACATTAACAAGATGTAATAACTATCATTGCTAAGTCACAGTGAGACATTAACACTGTCTGTCTATTGATTGGTAAGTATTACGAAGAACAAGAATGATATATGATATAATAAGGGCTGTTAGGAGATTCATAGGTCTGTACCACAAGAACTACCACCATAAATACTTCCTTTATTCAGGCAATAAAACAGTTACAGGTGCGCAGGTACCTGATGAAGGGAGTACCAGGTGGAAGGATCAATGTGAAGCCCTCTGTTCAGATGAGCGCTGAGTGTTACAGCCAAGATGGGCCACTCTACTTGCAGTAAAACATTAGCAATGAACAAGCCACAATCTTCATCATACGATCAAGAGTATCTCATCACACCCACGTGTCAGTTACACGACTGCGTGCTTTTATGAGGGCACGAAGATCTAGGCCAGTGTTTCTTGGAGGCTAGAGACTCCTCCAGCCCTCTTCTGCAGGAGCACCATCAGTTTAAGGCCCAAACATTAAGATGAGTCAAAAGCAAAGTATTAGAAACTTCTCAACAGAAACACAGCATGTAAACACGCTGAGGCCCAAAAGGCAACTAGGACTGAAGGATCCTATAGTTGACCCTCTCCCTCCTTTTTGACAGTTCATGCTAGAACACTGGTTGATGAACAGCAATGACCAAGCAGATAACACTTCTGCTGCCCCCTGCATGGTGGTTAATCACTGGCAGGTTGTCAGGGTTGGCAGCTGAAGACACTATTAAACACATGAGCTTGAAAGTCAAAAGCTGGGGTTAGATTAACTCTCCACTGAAATCAAGAGTAGCATCAGAGAGAACAGTTATTTATCTTACTGTAGGTTCCAGGAGATGTATTGTTCTGGGGTCTGTTCTTTCCATGCACAGCTTGTGCAAAGCCACTCACTCTCGATTAACAGATGCCACAGTCCTCGCTTTGAAATTGCAAAGTAAAAATATACTCTTCTAACTGTCAATACAGAATTTCAAAAGCACAAAATTCTACAGCAACACAAGGGCTGCAGAATACATGAGACCAGCACAGCTTGAAGAACTTGTTAATACAAGTAAATAATTATGCCTTTGTGTGACTGCCTGCATGAACTCCAGCATTAACAAGCAGTGAGCTGTTACAGATTTTCTTGAGAGTCAATTTTCAATCCTACTTAACACAGTGTTTCCAGAACAGTTACATCCAGAACCAGATCTTTGACGTGTGTTTCCAGAGCAGTGGGTGTGAGAACTGGACTTTGTGTGTCTTACTCCGTAAGTTTCAAAACCAAAACCATTCTCGAAACACACTGCAGAATCAGTTTGAAAAACACCACTTGCACAGCTGGGAAATAAATACAGGATTTCATAAGAGAGGAGAATCACTCCGTTTTAGAACGGAATACTTGGTGCTTTATTACTCTCATCTCTGGTACAGAGGCATTCTCAATTGCAGAAGTCCTTCATCAGTCAATTGTAGTTATCTATGAACTATTGTCTGCTTTATCATACTAATGACCTAGTGAATACGCGGCTGGCAATGATTAGCTGACTCAGAATCAAATGGACTTAGACAATACGTTTACAGGACACCATTCCTTAAAAAGGACTTCTGAACATACCTCTGTTTTTATGTAGCTGACTAGCAGCACCTATTTAAACAAATACTAAAAACAGTCTCCAAAGAAAGTAAGAGGTATGTATTATTCACCAAGAATGGAAATTATATGCAACAGTAAAAAAATATCTGCTTTCATTAAGTTTTGATTCTTTAGAATGTGTTATCCAAGTCTGTAACTCCAACAAACCCTCACGGGCCAAAGAACCACAGATGCAAGATGGATCCTTACAGAATCTCTCAGAACACTCTCAGTTACTCCACTTCAAATTGCATCTTTATTTTACAAATGTCTAAAACATTTGACATATTTTAGCTTCTAATACTATTTCAAAGTTTATGTTTTAATAAAGATTTGTGAGGAGGGGTGGAGTAAATATGGTACTACATCTGCTAATTTGCAATATAAACCAAAGTCAAGGGTAGTTTTCATAGGAAGTATGTGAGAAATACTTACAATAGCCATAACCTAAAAAACCACCACAGACTCCGCCTAATGGCAAGTTCTACATCGTAAGGCCTCAGTCTGAGACAAAAGTCTAAGTTTTCTACAGTAAAATGAGAAAAAGCATAAGTTTTCTTTACTCAAACCTCACCCTAATAAGTTACAAACATACAGTGAAAACAAGTTTTGCTCTTACTGCTTTGGGCTGTTGAATATTTTGATTTATTCCATTTACAGCTACATACTGCACACTGCAAAGGAAAGCATAAAAATCACACAAATTTAAAGTAGTTAGCATTGTGTAATTAAAATTCAAAATATTATATTCATTAGCATTGTTAGCTATTTCTATCTTTAATGGTTAGTACGTCCAGAGTTCAATGAAACACTTAAAATTCTGACATCATCCAAACGGAAACATTAATAACTCATGGTACCACTAGAAACCCAGGAAAGAACCTTTAAATAGTACTACTTTCTACTTAGATATAGTCTACACTTTAGGATTACTATGAGAGGCTTATACCATGGACTGGCAGGACAGGACACTGAATAGTCATGGCCATAGTCATGTCTGTCACGTTCAGAACTGTTCTAAGAACTACAGCACTTCTCTGGGAACTTTACTGATCGTGAGTAGCTTGTAGCTACATATGCAGGTAGTGATGGGAACTGAATCAAGCCACGCTTTAAATTTTTTCAAAGAAAATGGTTATCTGTGCACAGAAAAAATTGCTACTTAAGTGCCTCAACTAGCGCTACTCCAGCTCTGTTTAGAACTGTCATCTTTCAGACTGTGATGTTGACAACTCATTTACTGTACCTATTAAGCTACATCTATTTATTTTTATTTTGGGTTTCATGTCAAATTCAGGAAAAAAGTTAATGGCATTTGATGGAAGCAGGAAGGAGAAGAAGGGGAAAAGTTTAATGTATTAGTTACATTATCTCATCAGATAACTGTAAAAAGGTGGCGGAAAAGGAAGAGGGAAAGAAATGATCTCTGGTCCATGAATAGAATTTAAAACACTGGCGAAGCATCTAGCTCACAGGACAATTAACCATTTCATTAAGACAGCCAGATCAAAACACCGATAGCTTGTCATAAGGAAAGGAAAGATTTAGTTATTTTCTTTTTACTAATGATATTTGGACCTATGGTATCATCCACTCCCCTTTAAAGAGAGATAAACATAAATGGGGAAAAGAAATTCTCAAAGACAAAACCATGCCATTATGAGCAACTCAAACTCTTCGTGTATCTCCTAGATGAAATACAAAGTTATCTTGGTTCCTAAAATACATCCACATCCACTATTAGCAGGGCTCCTTCTGCAGAGATTTCGGTAGACAGGTACCATAGAAAGGCCCCCTACTAGTATTTGATGCAGCACAGCTTCCTGAAGAGCCATCTGATTCAATCTGAGATTCTACTAATGTACAGCCAAGTAAGCTGTCATTCATCAATTAAGTGATTATCTTTTTCTGTTCATTTATTAAGAAAAAAAAGAAAACATCACAGCAAATTTTGTTTCACAGATTTAAAATAATCTCACTAGTATAACTGTCATAGGACTGTCGTAGGACAGAGAGCAATCTGGACTGAAAATACAGAAAATTACTAGTGGTAATACAACAGCTAACCACAGCCATTATTAGCAAGAGACTTCAGACACTAAATATAAAGATGCATTCCAGACAAACTTCATATATATATATATATGTGTGTGCACGCGCGTGTGTGTGTGCATGCTTTAATTAGTGACTACCGCTAGAATTCATAAAAATTCAGAATACCAGTACGGCATGGTAAGTTTAAAACACCAGCACTGTTTTAAAAGGTAGAAAAAAATTTAGTGTTCTTAACCCTAAACCACTGAATTTAATCACTGGTTTACACATAAGGGAAGTGTAGCTTTAGACTGTCTGCAGGCAAGCCAAAGCTATTAACAAAAAAAAGTCTACCCTACTTCTGGTAATTCTTCATGTATCATAAATTAAGGAACACAAAATAACATTAAATAGGAACAAAAACTAGCACTGTCAGCTTTCTTAAAGTCACCAACAATCTGTAATTTAAAATAAAAAAAAAAAAAACACAGAAAAAAAGAAAAAAGGCATGTCAACAAAGCAATTTCAGCATAGCCAAAGAATTAAAAGAATATTTTAAAATAGAACAACATTAACAAATGCAAGAAGGGGCAAATTAATGATAACAGTACACAGCTCAAATAAAACAACATTGGGGATTAACTGTTGAACTTAAATCTCCCAAATTAAAAAGAAATAAAATAAAGGAGAGTGAAGAGACAGACACCATTATAAGCAGAAACTTCTGCTCAACACAAAATACACAGGTGTCTTCTGTCACTGTATTCGAAATAAATATTTGCCACCTTGACCACACTTTAAACTTTTCAAGGAAGCCAGTTCCTGAACCCTGAGTGGGAAATACAACCCCAAAGCATAACATGTTGACAAGCCAGGTTTTTAGTAAACACTTCTGCTAGAAAAAAATAGATTCAAGTTACTATACATTTATATATAAAAATATATGTGTATATGTTTTTGATTAATCGTATTCCAGACCACTTCAGGTTTTATGCATTTTCTCTCTTTTTAAAGTAAGCTAAGAGTGAGACTTTAGTCCTTAACCATACATAAATCCTCCTCAATCACCTCTTTAAAATGTCTCAAAGGCATGTGTGTGCTGTCTCAAATTATTTGAAATTTTATATGCAGTATAATTACATTTACATAATCATTTAGCAAATCAAGTCCAATAATGCCTACATTTTCTCAGCATCATGAGCAGGTTACAAAGTCACTTCCTTACTTCATTGAAACCATTTTTAAACTTCTTCCTTCTTTTAAATGTATACCACTTATTTCCACAGTATGGTCCATGCTATTTGGAGACCAAAGCAAGTGGTCCAAACATATGATAGTACACAATCTTCTATCAGCCCATAGCATTTTGCTTTTTTCTTTCTCTCTCTCCACCCTCCCCTTAAGTCTAGCCCACTTCTGGCAATTCTCCATCTATCAAATATGAAGGAATGCACAACAACGTTAACTAATCAGCTTTGTCAACCTTCCCACAAACTCTAGTGTGCATCTAACCATCAACATTCACAGTATCGCCTCTCGGCACTAACTCAGTTCTATAAAGCCATGTCGATATTTCATGTAGATTTGGAGGAGATTTTAGTCACTTACATTAAGCACCAGTTTTCACTTTCAACTGAAGCTAGTTGTAGAGCATTCTCTTCCTTTGTAACCGTATGTTTATAATTTACCATGTAACTTCTCTATTCAAACATTTCAAAAAATATATTTTTGAAGGATGTGATCTACTTTCCACCATCTTACTTTTTAGTTTTAAATAGCAAAATATGGCAGCCCAAATTCCTTGCTAAATGCATATCTAGATTGGATACACCAGGTATCCACGAAGGAAGGAAACTGGATCAATTAACATCTTCCTCATCCAATTCTGTATGTGTGCATCCATGTATATTGAGATACAGTTCCCAGATCTTCAATTTCATATGAGGTTCACCCAAACTTTAAAAAAAAGAAGCTAGAACTAATTCAAGTGCCACCAAAATACCATAATGTCACATGGTTAACAAACTACTATGTTGTATGATGCACCAGGAACAGTTCAAAAGACATTTTGGTAATCCATAGCCTGGACAAGAAGCAATGCTGGGGAGGTGGAGAAAACTGGATAAAAAAAAAAAAAAAAAAAAACACAAAACCAAAAAGCTTTTGGTTTATAAACACAGTGTTTCAACACCAACTTTTCTGTTTATGCTCCCCACACTGTTACACTTGTCTCTTGGCATATGCTCCATCTGGCTGTGGAGATGCATCTGCTTCTTTATGCTGCAGGCTCCACGTGTGCAGATGAGCTCTACGTGCTTACTCAGAGCTAGGATCTGACAATCACATCTCTGATACTATATATGTGTATAACTAAAGAACACATACTGCTCCTGTAAGAGCTCTTCATTAAAATTTTGTGAAAAGGCAGAGAAACAGAGTGCCCATTTGGTATTTTAATGCAAGATGACGTCCTGAATACAGCTTCTGTAAGATTATAGCGGTTCACTTACACTACTGCTAACATTTACCTGCTTTTTGCCCCTTTTCTGTCAAAACTATAACATGACCACTATCACACCAAGTCATCACAATCGCGCCTTCCTATTAGAGTCAGCATTTCCCAAGTTAAGAGATTCAGTACAAACATCCAAATCACCTGCTGTAACTTAAACCAAGAAACAATTGTAATTATTCCAATACAGCAGTCTTTTCACAAGAATATGTTTACAGTAATTACACGACAGTTTAGGATGGATTTTTTAATACTTTTTAGTTATTATTTTTATTACAGATTATTGCATATTTCAAGGACAGCTGTCAATATCTGGGGTATAACCTAAGCCTTATACAGCGCATTATATTATAATGAAAACAGCATTAAACTATACAGCACAGAAGAGGCTCATTAACTGACACTTATCTGAAATTCTCATGGGCACAGACACCAACCAGCAAAGTAGGTCACATTTTAGACAGGCTCCTAAAAATCAAACCACCTCAGTTTGATGAGGTGATACGACGGAATATGCACAACCCACCCAGAGCCAAGCATAGGTTAAATAAACCCGGTTTTGCTGTATCACTCAAGCAACATCAAAATGTGGAAAAAGGATAAAAAGGTCACACTAAACCAGCAAGAAGAGCCTGTTTTCAGCCCTTGACTCCCAGAATAAGAAGAGAGGGAACAAGTGAATGACTGCTGCTTTCTGTGGTCCTCTTGAGGGACAGAAGAGCACGACATAGAAGTGCTGCCTTGTAGAGAATCTGTAATAATCTTAACATCCCCTACACTAAAGAAGATTGAGTATGAATGCCTGCTCATTTCTCTCTTTTCCTTTGGATCAAAAAAGGATGAACGTTCCAAGCTCTCAAATTGTCTTTTATACATTAAAACATTCTGTTGACCATATGGATACAGAATCCTGATAAAGCATGAAATTCTTCCCATTTTAGTCTGCAGAAGTACTCTACTACTATCTTCAGGAAAAATAATTACTTGTCAAGAATAATGTGTTACAGAAAAAAGTCCATGAACATTAAAGCATCACATGCTGCAACACCTACAGCAAGTCCTTCAAATCACAGACAGTACTTCAGTAAAACAATCTTCAACTGTGCCATTACAGCTTTATAAAACTAAATACATGATCCTAATTTTTCAAGAATTCAAAGCACACAATGAATGAAAATTTCACTTTTTTTCAATATCCCTATATATATGGTCCACCTAACCTGTGCAAGAGCACTAGCTTTCATTCAAATAACTATGAAAAAATAAGACTTATTGTACAACACAACAAAACCTCTCATCTGATAAGAACAGAACCATATTCTCCAAAAGCAAGAAACATCAAAGATTTTTTTTTTAAATGATAATTTATATTACTGAAATCATATGAGGGTTATTTTGGAATTTCAACAGAAGATATATTATTTTCCTTTCATGAGACTTAAATTAAAAATTTCATTACACTCACCGCCTCTTCAGTAAAATGCCTTTTACTAAAAGTTCAGGAGATCAGCAATCATAAGCAAAGTTTCACTGTCCTTAACAACATCAGCTGTGTTCACCTTCCACATTTCAGAGGGATGCAGAAATTCACCTAAAAAAACCCACTAGACAAATCATACCTGATTCTGATAAGCAAGGAAGTTTTTTCACAGACCTACGTTCTGAAGATTTTGAGTATTTCAAACAATCCTGTTTTCCCTATTCACCATTTTTCCAATGCTGTAGAACAGATTCAAACAGCAAAGAAGTTGAAGAGGTTGTGTTCAAGCTCAAAAAAGCCACACAAATTATCCTTTAAAACTGTGTGCAGGCCATCTGTTACAAGATCTTCTCCCTTAATCTTCAAAGTACCAAATGGCAGGGAACAGACCATCCCCAAGTATACTACTGATACTTAGAAAACTAAGCTTACATTAAAACGAAGTTTTGTAACTTCCAATTCCAGCCTGTAACTCTGCCAAGATGACTGAAAAACCACATTCCTTACATCCCTATCAGTTACTAGTTACCAGTAGCTATGAAAGAAAACAAAAAGAAAATTATGAAAACAAAACCCCATGGTAAGAAATAGATAAAAAAGCCAACAATTTATTGCTAGGTAGACCGTTTAGAAATTGAATAAAAAAAAAGAGGGGGGATGTGGGACAAGGAAATGTTAACAGAAATTACAAAGAAAAATGGGACCAATGAAAACACATAAAAGGGCTAAAAAAATTAGGAAAGAATAGGTATAAGACAGCAACAGAGCATTCACATCTACAGTAACACGTACAGGGAAAGACATAAGGGCATGTATCAAAAAAAAATTCCAGCATTCATTTAAGATGCCAGTACTCTCCCTCCTACTATGTTTTCACACAAACGTTCCAGCAGCAACAGAAGATACCAGGCTCCGGGCATACAAAAGCAATTCCTATGCCAAAATTGAACAGGAGCCAACTATAAGGGGAAGATGTCTCATCAATTTCACTTAATCATTTACAACATTACCATCTACCCAGTACTGAAAATAAGTAACAGTAGATTTGTTTCTTCTCTTATACAGCTTCTGAGCTGTGTAGAATTAGCTTTCCTTCTAGCACAGCAAAAAACCCCTCCTGTCATGCATATCAGGAACACAGTGGGTCAAGACTAGTTTCACGGCGAGCCCACGTCACAATAAATACCATCTGTCATATCCAAGGAGGCAAGTGACTTACCAAAGTGTTAACTAAGATGCATACATCCACTATAACTCCATAAAATGGAATTACTTATTCTAAATTGGTTTAGTATATATTTGCCAGATTTTGGGGGGGGGCGGGGGGGGGGGAAGTAGGTTGTAATTTTTATTTGTTAAAATAGTATTTCTACATAGGCACAATAAAGAGAAGCCCTTTTAGGCTGTTCTTTCAGAACGTTTCCAAAATGCTGGTGCTGTAACTTCACCTCTATCATGCCACAAGCACCTGTCAATGGTGAAACTGCTTGAAGCAGTGAGCTTTTGGCAACCTGCTAGTGCTAAAATACAGGAGCCTTACTCTTCCCCCATCTCATCTCTTCTCCTACGTTCTTCCCTACCTATGCTGTAACTGTCACTGCGTCTGCTCCAAAGCACATCATATTCTCCACTGAACCAATTCAGCTCTGAATTTTCCACTGAAAAGGCATGTTTCTCTAAATTAAAGACATTATTTACATAGTGAGAAGCAAACCATCCAAACCCAACCATGAATGAAATCTCTTAATTGCATAAAGAACAACAGCTAATAGACTACAAAGTTACCACGTAGGCAGAGCAAATCTAACATGCAATCAGTTGCAAAAACTGAAACTGTGGAGTATGTCCCTGAAATACTGTACACACAATTTTTTTTCCTTGAATCCAGAGAGAAGACATCACTCTACGTTACACATATATTGAGCTTGTAAATATTTCATTCTACTGACTTAACTTTCCCATCTAGAACACAGTCATAAGCTTAAAGAACTTACTTTCCCTGCAAAAAGGTATACACTCCCCTCTGGCTAAATAACTTTTTACTAAGAAAGAAAAAAAAATATAAACCAAAACATTTCAAGCAAACTAAAGAACACACAGGCCTAACCTGAAGAGACTGGGAGATGCACTCCTAAATTATACTATGTTTGAAAAATGAAAGTCCCAAATCCCACACTAGTATAATACAGTAAACCTATAGAGAAAAATTAGACAGAATCTGCAGACAAGCCCTTGGATGTTGCCCCAGGATAGAAACCATACATACACTTGGCTACCAACTGCACTTTTTTATGTAGTTGCCAGGGGTCAGACACTTGACCTTGAAAAAAAAAAAAATTGAAAAAAAGACCCCAAAAAACCTACAGGCAGCCTTGCACAGCAATTATTTTGGAAGAGGTTCTTAGTTCTTATGATGTGAAGAAGCTCTATTTCCACAAGTCTTAACACAAAGAGGCTTCAGATGCAGAACAAAAGTCAGCCTGGCTAACTGACTTGCTTGTATTCCTTATCTCGAATTCATATCTGTCACAGTCAAAAGCTCATCTCGAAAGAATTAGGTTTTCCCTTCCTCTACAGAGGCTATACCTTATTTATACTAATCCAGTGACTAAGCAATATTCCTCCAACTCTTTAATGCTTGTATCATCCCTCTTATTAGTACTCAATGCTAAGGACAGAAGTTGGGGTGGCTGACAAGTTAACAGAGAATCTTCTGAGGAAGAAATACAAGGCATTTGTTTATTTCTCAGTTTTCTCATTTAATTTTTGTTGAAAACTTATTTACAAGATCAGCTAGTATCCTCCCTGTACTCTGTGATCCCCTTGGCAATAGACCCTTCAGATATATAAGGCTAATCACTATTCCTAAATCATTCCTAAAAAGCAAGGCATTTGTTCGGAAGACAACTTCAGAATTTAAATGAAACACTTAAGTCAGCCACCTGTTTTGGTCTATTTACAGGACTACTGGAGACATGACTCTTATCTGAAATGCAGTTACAGTACATAAAGGCTCCAATTGCCAAGAAAATCCTTGATTTCTACTGCACCTAATTTAGAAATTATGTACTGGAAAGAGTTTCTATTTAAAGCACAAGCATAATAAAAGTAGATGAAACCACTACCTTTAGTAAATATCTATCTCTGCAGAAACTGCAGTCATTCTACTGCTATGTTTTACCTGACATACAGAGTGACTGGACAACAAATTTAATTAAGTTCATTTGCTCCACAGAGTCGCTTTTTTGGGTGTTTTTTTTTTTTTTGGCTGAACAAGGGTCAGCACAGGTTGTGCTTGATTTGACTGTGTGCAACATTTGACTGGTAAAGTGGCTACTACCTCAGAAGAGAAAAGGGGCGACTGTAATTGTCTTTTATGCTGAGTCCACTCTTTGGACCTTATTCTCCATCCAATTGATTTTTTCCATGAAAACCTTGAATGTTTCCCCTCCTCTCTCCCCCAGAAAAAAAAAAAAAAATATCATCTTTCACACCTCTATTTCCATTGCCAAATGTGGCTGAAATCAAACACGTCTCCCAGAAACTGGCAGGGGGTGGAGGGCAGATGGGAAAAGAACATGTCCGTAAAGACTTATTGCCTTAGACAAACCAGACTAAAAACAGTAGTTTACATTTTTTAACAAGGTTTTCATGTTATTAAATACATTTGGTTAAAATACCTTAAAATACTCTACATTGCTCTATAATTGAAGTATTAAGGAGACAAGAAAACTGATGTGTCTTTTCAAATTGTTACCTCAACGATATCTGAGTTGGTTCTGCTTTCATGGGGCTCATTGTATTCTGTGTATTTAAGTAGAACTTTGTCCATATCAGTGCTGGCATACTGAAAGAGTTTGTTAGAGCTGTTAAAAATGATGAGTGCTATTTCACAGTCACAGAGTACACTCAACTCATACGCCTTCTTCATTAATCCAAACTTCCTCTTTGTAAAGGTGACCTAGAGAAGAAAAAAAAAAATAAATCATTCTTTAACACATGACAAGGGTTTGAAAGACTATAATCAAGTATTCAAGGAATATACCAATTAAGGAATATACTATTAATTCCTACTAACAAGCAACACAACTGAACATGTGTACAAGCTTAAAAAAAGAGCTGCTTCTCATATCTGGGTGTCACTTCTAGGGCCAATGATCTATATTAGACTAAGCTAAACAATCACACCCCCACAACTCTTCCACTGGTATATAATTACCAAGGAGAGTTAAAGTTTGTATGATCCTCTAACCATATTTCATTCTGTTCAACCAACGCTGACTTTCCAGGTATCACAATATTTTCCTCTGTGACGATGAGTTATCCTGTAACTAGTTTACAAGTTACTCACAACCTTAATTCTAGTAAAATCAAAGAAAACAGCAGCGTCAATGGACGCAACGCTGTTACTATGCTTCTATGATTTCTAATTATACAATGCTAAGAAATATGCTTATTTTGTTGCTACTAAACCATCTAATCAGATTTACTTATACTTTTAAGCTGTTTTCTGCCACTTGGGAGCATCAGGAAACAATCATTCTGTCCAATTAGAACCGCTGTGGGGAAATAAATCCATTACAGACCATCACAAAGGAGCATTTGCCCACTGGGGAAGGGGGAAAGACAGTTATAAACATCACCATCAGTTATAAAAAAAAGTTTTAAAAAATTATTCCTTCCACAAGATTTCAGTCAGTTAAAGATATAAGAATATCAACATATCCAACATCAAGCTGAATCAGACACAGGTCAGATGCTAAGGCCAGCTTTTCTTAAAGGACAACATTTTTACTAAATTTCCTCTTAAGTGTCTCAAAAAGGCACTTAATCTACTTCTATAAAGTTAGTATGATGAGACCTTTTCAATAAAGATGCTATTTTTGGATCTAGCCTTTCAATGTAAGCTTCAGTATTGAAGGGAACACCTCTGTTTATGGCCATATCCACATCCCCATGTTACGATTCAAAGTATACGCCTCTACGACAGATGACTGACTTACAGGCAACAGTGAGAATACTTTTGCAAGATCAGAATGAAGTAAACCACAAGAAACTATCAAACCTGTTTAATAGGTTTCTATAGCTTAACTAGGTGTACATCAAGTTTTTGGGAGATGGATGGCAAAGTTCTGTATATACACACCTCAAGGCATTTTTTCCAGAGATAAGTATCTCAGGCATATTACTTTTTGAATACTATCCATAATACAAAATATGTACTATCCTTCCAACCACATAAACAGTCTCAGAGGGATGCAGACAGATATAGTAACAACAGTACGTCCACAGAACGCTGACAGTAACTGTACTATTAAAACAGTATATGCGTACTTTGCTCTTCCACCATAAATGTCTGCAAAGATACTGTGGACCTGAGATTCCTCCCTAGCTATTTAAAAAAAAAAAAATCCACTTCCATAAAAAAAAAAAGTGCACTGTGCCTATGACTTTTGAAAACCTGGATTGTTAACACTTAGCCACAGCAGAAATGAAGGTAATAAACAGAAGACCTACAAAGATGAGAATACGGAGTGTCAGGCATATTATAACCAGAGTTCCATCTAAGATCCTGTGCAGTGTTTCTAACTTAGAAACTTCTTAGGGTTTAAAGACCACTAATCACAGAGCCTCTTGTGAGGCTTGAATATTCCATGTTCAGATGAAAAGTGAGTACTCACCATAAACTTTTATTCAACCCTTTTAAAGCACGTTTGGTGAGAAGCTCCATTACGATACAGCACTATCTCAGAAACAATTTTATGTAAGAGTGCTGTAACACATTCAAGATTCAACTAGGGTAAGCAGATCTTTTTACCTACTTATTGTTTAACAATTACAATACATTAGTGAGACAAGATCCCAAAAAATCTGACAGGCTTTACCCTAATGCATCTTCTGCTAGTATTTTCAGTTATCAATTCAACAAGTTGACCAAGTACAATCGTAGGTTTTAATGGGCTGTAGTTTTCCCAAACGCAGGTGGAAATTGTACTACCCACATATATACATCTGCTTTTTAAAAACAAATCCTGTATAAGCCCCCCAGCAGTTCTGTCACTTTATACATCCTTCTTTCAGAACACTTGGGATTTATTTATTCTATCTTGGATGGGACATTAAGAATTACTTTGTCTGGGTTCCTTTGGGGATTTGGGGAAACTGGGTTTTTTAAATAGCTGTTGTTCTTCTTCTGATACGTCAATTACAACACACTTAAAAGAATATTACCTGAGTGTGAGCAGATATAGACAGGTACTACTGTTCAGTTTTTGTCAGGAAAAAGGCATCATAAACAAGATGTGTGTGTGCTATATTACTTTGACAAGTCATTAAATGAAGACTGAAGGCTTAGTTCCACTGAGGACCCGCACGATCCTGGGCAAGGGATCCTAACTTCTCTACTGAAATGTTATCTTTCTCACCTCTTGTAAGACTATTTCACTTAATGAGATTTTTCATTTGTGAGATTCTCAGCTAGCATCAATTTCTCACATTGTATTTGGACAGTGGTGAACCCAAACCCCACTATGGCTAAAGTACAAGCCTCACGTAAATGCACATAGATTATTATCAACTCACTTGTCATTTAAGAACTCAGAAAGCAGAATATTAGTTCTGCAATTTTTTTTTTCCTTGTCATTTAGTATGCCATTTAGGACCACACTAAAACCAAAAATACGTATCTTTATTGCAGGCCAAAGGCTTCCTCAGCACTATTTTAATGTTACTTAGCAAAAAAGGGAAAGGAGGAGAGAGCAAAGGCAGCAAGACTGAGCTCCTTTGATATCTAATTTACCGTACTTTATTCTCTTCGGCTTAATGAAGATAAGTGTCCTACAGCTCATTCGAGCAGATAAGACCGCTTAATTAATAATACAATGACAGTCTCATGACAACTGTAATCCCCCAGAGTAATGGTCTATATATTCTGTTTTGAGCTCGCATACAATCCCATCAGAAATAAGATGCTTCTGATAGAACAATAGCTTTTCTTCCACATAAGTTATATGAACTTGCTCTGCAGGCAAAGCTCTATGCCATTCTGCTCGTATTTTCAAATAAAAAAAACCCTAAACATCACATTAAACATCTACACGGGACCTCATATGAATGTTCATAAGTGACATACTAACCAGCTATATATGCCATAAAAAAACCTGACAAACTATACTTTTCATTTGGCAAAACAAACCCTAAATACCCTCCTTATCCGGGTCAATAACAACAAAATCTCAGAAGAAAATTAATGCCTAATAAATATCCTTGCATCAGGGCATTTCAGTATGTTAAGACTCTATATACTAGCTATCGAAACCACAGGACACCAGTGGGGTTAAAGAACACCATCAATACCTCTATGCATAAATAATTTAGCTGCGCTAACAAAAGCTATTTAATCTCTTTAAAACCTTTTAAAAACAAGATGCAGTATGTTATCATCTCTGGATTTTCCACAGAAAAAGGACAAGGCAAGCCTAATCCCATTTTTAAGTTAGACCTTAAAGCCTCTTCCTAATCACTAAAAAGCCCCAAAAAGTGGTAGCCAAAAAAAAAAAAAGAGCCAAAACCAGAATCTAATCCCCATTATTTTGCTTCAGTCATAGCAATAGTGTAAGTGGGCTAAAAATTGATACAAATACACTAATCCTCCTCCTCTCCATTGTTCCAATCTGAACAATGAGATGGAGATCCAAAAAACCCAACTCATCCTGAAAAAAAAACCCACCACACCAAAGTCAGGGTATAGTATAACACTATTTGTATTTCAAGCAGAACAAAAATAAGGTTATCCAACTTACTCCAAATAAGTTAAAAAAGGGGGGAGGGGGATCAATTTCCACCTCTTCCACATGCCCGTAGTTCTAGAGCAAGATTTGAAAGAACTGAAGTTATTAATTCATCTACTTTTACTACGTGTACTTAAGACATTTATCTACATCAAACATACAGTCACTGCGCGATTAAAGCTGTTCAAACACAATACTTGGCTTTCTCCCAAACTCCAGTAATACTTTTCTTGCTATATATAGTCTTCTCAGAGTTTACATTGCTTTAAAGTGATACAGGGAGAAAAACAATCCTGATTTCACAAACAAAACAATGGGTTCCGAGCTGATACGTCAGCAGCAATGGTCTCAAACAGTCTCATGGAATTCTGACGCTACACTAACATCAAGTTGGTGCTCAGGAGAAGTAAAAAAAGAAAACCAAATACTAGGAAGAGAACAGAGAACAAGGAGAAGTAAAAAAAGAAAATCAAATACTAGGAAGAGAACAGAGAACAAACATCAGCACACCACTATGTAAGTCCATGTTTTGCCTGCATCTTGAATGCTGCGCAGTTCTGGGTCCCTTTGCCACCAAAAATAACACAGCAATACCCAAGAAGGTTTAGGGAGAAGTGGTGAGAATAGTCAAAGGTGTGTAAAAAATTATGCATTAAAACAAGTAAGCTAGGGTGCTTCAGCCGGAAAGAGTTATTTTAAGGGAAAATAAGAAAACATGGCAGACGTCCACAGAACAACAAGCAAGATGGACAGACTAGATAGGGAGTGACTGCTGCCGCTTCCACACAAGAGCTAAGTAACTAGCAGAATTGTAAGTACGCATAAAATAAAAGGTGTTTCAAGAAACAATAGGTAATAGACCTATAGAAAATCCTAGACAAAAGATGTTGTAAATGCTGCAACTTTATAACAGCTCAAAGGATAACTGAACAAGTTCACCGGCAGGGGGTGGGGAAAACAGAAAAAAAAAAAATCCATTAATGGCTACTAAATATACGGAAACCACATCCAGCTCAGGAAATCCCTGAGCTAAGAATAGTCAGAAGCTGGAAGAGGATTACAGAGTAGTGTAACATGTGCACCTCTACCCTACACTTATTTGCTTATGACCATCATTGGACAAAAGACACTGGCCTAGCAGCATCTTTGGTCTGACACACTATGACTATTCTTACATATCCTAAGTCGTTCCTACAGTACTTTTCCTTAAAAATGCTAGCTTCCAGATACCCCACTATATATTTCAATATCCAATTAAAATCTTATTTCATATCTCATGTAGCAATTTAGAAGTTAAAAGGAAAAACTAATTCTATACAGAGTCATAAGCTTTGGGTACTTTTCAAATTCACAGGACACCCCTTTATTAGGGCAAGAGTAGCCAACTAAGGAGCTTTCCCTAAAACAGCACTCTTCCCTTTTGACTGACAATTTTTAAAGACTGTTGTAAACAGTTCTTACAAGGAATATAAATCAATGCTTTTAAATAGAATTATGTTAACAAAGTTAATTATTATAGCCAAACCCACAGCAGATCATTGTCCACAGCTATGTCAAACTCATCTGTCAAAGAGGCTGCAGCAAATACTTTTATGACATCCCTTCTGAATTTCTCATCCTTTTCTCTATATCTTCATTACTAAGTGTTCCTAGTAGCTATTAGATCAAGTAAGGTGTCAGTTTCAACACAATCCTCCAGTGTACTGGAAATACAGACTAGGATACCATTTAAATTTATAGTAGTAATTGATATTGCTTATAAATAACAATTTTCCCTCGAACAGTAGTAAAACCATTGAGACATTTCTTATTTGTACTCTGGTAATGCCATCTGTAGATACATGAAGACAAAGCTCGGCTTCAGAAGAGTGAATGAAGAGTAACGTATTCAAAATTTCCATTCATTTTTAGAATTACTGATGAACTTGTTCATGCAGACTCCTTGTTTCTCACCTGTCTGTTCCGTTCATCCATTATTCTTGTGATCTGTATTTTCTTTCTCCCCATTTTCAGCCTCTTCTTTCTTTTGCTTCACAATCCAGAAATATACTAATCCAAGAAATGTCACTCTTCAGTATTCTAACACATGATACAGTTTTCTTTTACTTTGTCTTCAACTTGAGAAAAGGTTCCTATTTCTTCTTATAAGCACCTAAAGAAAATAAAATTTTGAAAAAATTAATTCACACATTACTAAAGCAGAAGCATCATTAAACACCTGTAGAGCCGTAAAACATGTGCAAGCATAAAGTAATTTCAGTGAAGAACCGAGTATTCTCATTAGTAAAATATTATATTACATACTTTGTTTCAATTAAATAAACTCCAACTAGTTTGCTAGATCCTACCTACAAATTACAGATTTAAAATGACCAATAATTTCATGCACTTTCAGTTGGATGTCTTAAAAATTTACAGTTGTCAAAGGGGGCAGTGCTGACCACTCTCAGCTTTCGGCCCTGAATTATCTGAGGTTTCAAAAATTTATCCACAAAGTTTTAGTAACCTCCATTCGTTATTTTAGAAAACCTTATAGAGATACTGCTTTGTGTTTCCTGTTTCTCTCGTAAAATTATCATCACAATAACAAAACCAAGCCATGGTAATAACAAGTTTCTGTTCCTAAACTAAATTATATCTGATTTCATAAGCTGGTATTTGAGGGTTCATTGGAAAGCAGGAAGGAGAAGGGAAGAGGGAATATCTTTGCTTAAAATAGATAAAGATCACAGAAAATGTTTTTACAACAGAACCATTTCACAGCTACCAAGACACCAATGAATAATTAAGACATTCACACAGTTACTCTCTCTCCAATAACATGCAAGTTACACATTTGCCAATAACCAATTACCAGTCCAGCACCTGTTTCATTTTGTTATATTGTTTAGAAAGATACAGGTGCACGCAACTTGAAAAACCAGTGTGCCACCATAATATTTTAATCTGGTACTAATGCACCAAATTGACTTGTAAAACACTGACACTTAAACTTTAAATGCATTTTCAGTAAAAAGAATTGCTAAGCCGTATTCCAAACATATGCCTTGAACTGTAGGATAACATTAATTCAACAAAACTGGAGCACAAGTGAAAATAAATAGCTTCTGGAACATCAACTGTAGATGTAGAATGTATAAACATGAAATAGGTATGCCTTATTCTACTACCACCTAATATTCATTAAAATAAAAGGGGTAAAAACAGCCACAGTTATTAGCTTATAACCTCTCTAACTTTCCAACCCAAAACGTCTTTTGAAATCAAGCCTTGCATATTTTAATATGGGTGTCACAATGCCATATCCTTGAGGCCACGTGTAGAAAGTAGTGCAACCACATCACCATCAGACAGTTAATAAGTAGAGACAGCAAGAGGCGATTAGTCACAGGCTACACTTCACAATGCATTCAGTTTACGCTGAGGAAGCAACCACGACATTCTGATACAGCTTGGGAGGAAAAACAGAGGTGGAGGAACATCACAAAATGAAGGGATGTCATTTTATATTTACCTGATATCAACAAAGGACTGCTTTGGTAAAACATCATAAAACGCCCAACAGTACTTAGACATACTATTCCATGGAATTAAAAATCAAATCACCACTAAGATTATGTTATGTCCATTGGTCAAAAGGATACACACTAGACATTGTTTATACATCAAAACACTTAAAACATACGTCAGCCTTACATTCCTTTTATTTTCTTCAAGAAAAAAATTTCTTCCAAGGTGCTGCCAAAGAAGTATTAACAGCTAGCTAAGGTCTGATGCACAAGCCTTTACACAACCAATAGCACGCAGCAAACATTTTACACGGAAAGCAACAGCTAGCATATAAATTTATAGCTTTTTTGTTAAAAAAAAAGGAAAAAAGAAAAAAACACCAAGAATATCCACTGGCCTCTAAGCTTCAATTCATAAAACATTCAGTCTTCAGTCAGTGCCCCACTCTCTTAAAATTTAAAAAAAAAAAAAAAAAAAGTCCTCAACTCATGCTATGGTCATACATTAAATTTAGTTTTGCAAAAATCTGGTTGCATTCCTTGAACATACCTAATAAAAGGGTCTCTATAAGCAGCTGTTAAAATTTGTTTTCTCCTTCATGTGTGGCTTCATTTTTTTTAGATGTACCATACATTATTGAAACAGTTCTCTGAATACAGAATTACCAGGTTCCTTCCTCTGCTTTTTAAAAGCACTCACCATCATAACTAGTACATACAAAGAGCCACCACATGTGAGACCTGAGATCCATCTGATCTAGCATTTTCTCTGTGGCTATTAGCAAACATCACTAGGATGGTAAAGGAGGGACACAGGAACAGAATAAGCACATATCACTTAAAAGCAATATTTAGAAAGCATTTTCTCCAGATATTCAGTGATTTTTGAATCAGAAACTTCTGGAATCATAGATTTAAAGCTGTTCATCAAATTTTCTTCCATGAATATTACTTCTGAATCTGTGTAAATTTTTAGCACCTGGAGTTCCACAGCTTAGTTATGTATCAGCGTAGAAGACATACCCTTACATTTAAGCCTGATCCTGCTAATTATATTTGTTGTCTGCATATTTTTAATTATACGAGGCAGTAAACAGTCATCTTCATCTTTCGTGTCAGTCCTGGTTTTGATGCCTGTATCGTATCTTCCTTCAGTTACCTTTACTCAAAACTAAAGAATCCCACACCGATCAATCACTTCTTACGCAAAAGCCATTCTCTGGCCAGCCATCCTGTCCCTCCTCCTCTACCCTTCCAGTTACACACTGTTCTTTCTGAAACAGAAGGACACACAGCGTGTACAATATACAACATATGAGTTATATAAAATTTTATGATAATCTACCATAAATTTATGCAGAGGCATAACAATATTTTATGTTCTACTGCATTAGATATACACCTAGGCAAATTTACTGGTTCTCAAAATTTTCCTGAGGAAACAGACCAGTGCTTCAAAACACAATTTTAAAACCACTTTGTGGGACCACATGCTTTCTTCATACAGTCCTATTTCATTTACCCAGCTCTTCCACCTTCTGCAACAGATACTCAAAAGCAAATCTATGCAATGAA
This sequence comes from Rissa tridactyla, assembly GCF_028500815.1. Lineage (NCBI taxonomy): Eukaryota > Metazoa > Chordata > Aves > Charadriiformes > Laridae > Rissa > Rissa tridactyla. Next base: position 4,736,269 of record NC_071474.1, read on the forward strand.
TAACATAAGGAGCTCATGGGAAAACAGGATAGAGAGGAACAGAAATATGATGTGAGATTATGCTATATATATATATATACATATTTTCACTTAAGGACACAAAATAAAAAAGATGCAGAAACGTTTTCCATGAACTAATGGAAAAAACAATAGCAGGGAAACACTATTATCTACTTCACGTACCATCACACAAAGGGAGATGGGAAAACTGACAGTAATTTTGACCAACATTTTGCTATTCTTTTTGGGGTGTCATTTCAGGTCTTTTAAAATTAGCATGCTCTACTAGGCATAAATACATCAACCCCTTTCCCATTTATGACCTCTGCCTCACCCCCTTTAATCAGTCCACTGTTGCCTCATCTCAGGTCTGCTACTTTCTTCAACCTCAAGCGCTTTTCTCACTTAGCAAATTCCAAATTTCCATTTGCATGTCTGTCCCTGTCTAGGTCCAGCCAGCAACAGCCTCTCCTCCCTCTGCACAGGTTGCCATGGACACCAGAAACCTGGCATTGAAACACATTTGCCAAAGGCAACCCAGCTTTGAAATACAGCATCCTTTCATTCTGAAGTCACATACAAGATGATTTTCAAAGCTAAGAATTGAAACATAAGTTTGGCATAAGGTTAGGGTAAAAAGGATCTTGACACTAACTGCAAAATCAGAGTAAGTTGTGCAGTAAAAAGCCACTTTTCATGCAGGCTCCGAACATCCAAACGGGAAGTTACCACCAATGACAAACGCGTATTGTATTTCTCAAGGGAGCACTGACTTTTCCTTTTTCTAATCCTCGATCATGTCGGAGTTGCAGTTTTATTTTCCTTCCTGACTGACAAAACTATATAAGATAGAAGACTGTGTTCACTATGTGGTTACATCAAAAATGTAATTAGCAAAGTTTTAATTTTGCTAAATCATAGTTGCATTGCAAACATACTTAGGTATTCTTAAGTTACAAAGCCATTTTGTCTAGATCATCAAGAAACTTTTGCCCAAATAAAGGAAAATTAGCAGACGTATGATTATCAACGCACATTTACTTCTGAAAAAAACCCATGAAACTAACGTTAAGTAACCTCGCTGAAGGTAAAGTCCTACTTCCTTAAGTGACAGAATCAAATTACAGCCACCAAAACTGCTTTACATTTCAAAGGCACATATAAATAAAATGATGATGATGATAATAATAATAACAATAATAATATTATTATTTCCAGGCATCTACTAAAATAATAAAAGTAAACAGAGAAAAAGAAGGAAAAAAAACCTGTGTGCCTCGTGATAAGCTTTAAACAGAAAATAATGACAGCTTGCAATAATAGCGAGAAAAATTCTATTTGTAGCTGTCCAAGTAAAAGCCTCTACTATTGTATAAAAGTAGATTTTATTCCAAATTTTCTGGATTTATTCCCTCCCCCAACACATGTGAAAATGCCACACCAAATACTGAAAGACAACAGAACCATATGCAAAAATATACCCTCATGACTGCGTATTTTCAGCAACTCAGGTCAGTTTGTTTGTTGTCAAGGTTGCTTACGGTTTCATAAACAGTGAGAGTTATACAAACTTAAAAGCAAGGAAATTTCATTTGACCTATTTAAAAAGATTCTTTCAAGGGTTCAGTGGAAACAAATTATATCCGCGCTGAACTCCACAAGGTCTTGAAGCCTTCTGGCAGAACAGGTTAGGAAAAAACGTGTCAGAATTATACTCCTTCCATTTATTTTCCTTTTACTTCCCTCTGCCTCTCTGTTTTCTCGGAACTTCATTTCACCATCATGGTTACAGGTTACACTTGACAGTAGCTGCCTATCACAGCTCATTTACTGCAACGCACACCACGAAATGAGTGTCATGACGTCAGACAATTTGCATGATAACTCTCAAAAGCCACAGCTGCATGAAAACACAGATCTGTATAGATGCATCTTGCACTGCTAAACCTTAGGTAAGTTTTAATAAATAGCAGACAACAATTTTGACTAAATCAAGGTTAACAGGTCTTTTTCCAGTCTTAAAAGAGCCTGTGCGCATATTTCTGTAGATTTGGCCCCTAAACATGAACTGATGAGCACAGACTGTGCAAACCACAGCTGAACTGCACATCCACTGGTAATTCTAACTAGCACTTTGCATGCTTACCAAGGATGTGACCAGCATATAAATATTCCCATACATATCAAGATGGAGAAGAGGCCCATTACCAGGTGTTGACTGTTTTACATTAACAAGGCAGATAACACAGAGTATTTCATTTTTCCATAGCACCTATAAACATGTAAGGGTCTTTCTCCCTGTCCCATTTGCACTAAGTGGAAACAGCTAGAAAAAATTAAGAGTCAAATAATGTCTTCACCAAAATAATTAATCAAAAGTTTAAAGGGCTGCATGGACTCCATTTCACTGCCCAGAAGTAAAGTAACATTTACTTCTTCATAACCTCAAAGAGAATGCAAACCCATATAAAGTAAGTATACAGCTCCAGGCACCTTTTTTTTTTCTAAATCCCAAATGATACAAAATATATTCACTCAGATTTGGATGCGAAACATGTTGAGAGCCATAGGACGTCATTACTGTGCTCTAGACATTGTATCGGCCCTGCTCCAGAATTCATTGCTACCACTTTGAAGCTAGATTTTAAAATTAAGATCAAGCAAAGGGCCTCTACCTATGTATATGTTTGCACTTAACAGAGATCACACGCAGATTCTTGCTGGGGGTTTTGCAGAGGTGTGCAAAATAGTAACAAAAATGTTTCCTACAGCCACATTTCTATAGCCCTGTCATCATACACCGCAGCAAGTAATGCAAAATGTAAGCATGAAACAATAGCACAGCCTACCCCTTCAAAACAAGACTACATGTTGTCATTTATGTCACACTTCTTGCTGAACCACAATATTAGGAAATAAATCTTTTTTCCATCCTCAGTTTAGAAGCCATTCTTCTACATCCAAGTAGAGCCTTACAGTAAACGAGCCTGGCCTCAGCGCTCCAAGGTCCTCAGCTCGCGAGTGATACACAAGCATTGTTATAAAACAATAATACAACCCTTAGCCAAAATAACTTTTTTTAAAAAGTGGGACAACATAAAAAACAGGAAGCCATAAACAATTCTTTATTGATATTCTTTTTTATGCATCATAAAACACTTGTTTCTTTCAGCTGGAAAGAAAAACGCACATCTTTGATACTAGACCATTTAAGTAAACGTCTAAAAGTGGATTTAGGGAGTTTTGCAACTAAACACGGTCCTCGGTTTCCACATTAAAATCAAATCTATTTTTGACCTTCTAATTTGTAAGTTACACAGCTTTTCAAATTAAGTTTTGAAGGCATATTAGAAAAGACCTCAAAGTCCTTTCAAAAAAATATGGTCTTACTGAAGATCTGCAACTCCCAAACACTATTTAAATATACTGTTGCTCAAAACGGCCTTTTCTGCCATTCTTTTCCATACAGTAAGTCCTGTCCAAAACAAAGCTGAATAACTGTATTTCCTTGCAAACAGAACTACAGAGATCGAATATGTATGAAAAATGAACTAAGATTCAAATGCCTGTTTTTTAAAACAAGTTTTAATACTCCTGGAATGCACATTTTTTTAAAGAGAGATTTTTCCTGAGCTGATGGACCAAACAGTTTTCGGGAACTATAAGCATCACCTACGACAATACAGGCACTCCTAGATAACAGGACAAATGTGGCTTTGTCCAGGATCAGAGACAGGATGGAATTCTGCTCTAGTTATTTAAAAGTAAATGGGTTCACATTTCAATTAAACTCAACACCCAAATATTTTTTCACACTGTTACATTGCTAGAATTTTTTTTTCTTGGCCTACTCAAGTTCAAAAAATACGTATCATCCTATTCTGAGCATTTATACTCTCTAGAAGCAAAACAGCCACTATCAAGGCATCTTTACAACATATTTTCAAGTGACATTAAATTCTATTTTATTATTCCCATCCATAAATTTAGTCTTGATATTTTCTAAAATAATTTATCTTTGCATTCTCAAAAACATATTAAAAAGCAGTTGGAAAATTGGATCTGGAAACTGATGAGCTAACAGTGGAGAAAGAAGACGACGGAAAGAGAACTAAACTTTCAATACTGGATTAAAATCCAATTTTAGATAGAAGCAGAACTTAATATTTTAAGTAAATCACGCGAATTCTGTTGCCAGACTTCTACAAACAGATTAAGAAAACAACTGTCTGACTGAGTAAGAGTCTGGAAACCATTCTCCGGAGAGTTTCTCAAGAAACTTGTTCCTAGTCTATCATATAATTTGTTGAAAGAAGCGACTTTTCTATGGTATACAAAAATAGCCACAAAGAAAGATGATTCTGGACACTATTAACAAAATAAAACCCAATACTCAAAAGCTATGGCCAGAAAGACTAATTTCTTAATGAATGAACCACAGCTTTTGGAACAACCACATCAGTTTGATCACAATTTTAAATCTTTTGGCCAGATAATCCTCCCTTTTTTTTCCATTTACAGCTCCTGGAAAATTAATGAACTGGATGCAGAAATCTAAACTTAAGCTTAGATGTGATTGCTCCACAATAAAATAGAAGAGCATTTGCAGGTATTTAATTAGTTTAAAACTTAGTACGTGTTTCATAACAACAAGCTCAAAGTGCAACTAAAAGCATTTAAACACAGGTTTTGAACGCACAGACCTCTGCGCAACATAAGCCACAGAAGGAAGATTTCTTTCCTGAAGTAAAATATACATATAAAATATATTAAGTGTTTTTCAAGATCAAAAACATCTGTCTCTAGGTTATTATGAATCTGTAATGGCTGTGGAACCTAACTACCATGTGGCAATAAAAAAAATGGCACACACACGTCTTCTGCCTCAAAAGGGAGCCACCAGGACGTACCTTACCAAATACTGACAAGAACATGTCTGCTGGGGATGGCTTTAAATTATACACCATTTCACCCACAACAAAAAGAGCTGCTAGAGAAGAGCTCTCCTCTGTTACAGAAGACAAAACAGAACCCTGTGAAACAAACTTTTTGCATTCACAAAATCACAGAATGGTGGGGTTGGAAGGGACCTCTGGAGATCATCTCGTCCAACCCCCCTGCCAGAGCAGGGTCACCCAGAGCAGGCTGGACAGGAACGCATCGTCCAGGCAGGTTTGGAATGTCTCCAGAGACAAAGACTCCACCACCTCTCCGGGCAGCCTGCCACCCTCAAAGTAAAAAAGTTTCTCCTCATGTTTAGATGGAACTTCCTATGTTCAAGTTCGTGCCGGTTACCTCCTTCATCGGGGGATCACTGAAATGGTGCTTATATTCTCAACTGAGAAAATCATTTCCACTCTTTCCACTCCTTAAAGCTAGCCTAATGGTTCAGTAAGAATCAGCTGAAAAGACACCTTCACAAGCACTGGTAATTAACTAAACAACAAACAGCTGTGTGGACAATGAAAAGGTTCATTTTAATGTTTTTCTTCATCTTACAAGAGGAGAGAATAAAATACATACACAGGACTGTTCAGTTTCCAATTAATATGTTTGCCAATCAGAATGGAGCTTTCTTCCGGTTTTTGCAACATCTCAACACTTCATCAATCTTCTTCAGGCTCATTGATGCATCTTTAGATGACACTTAAAACATGTTGCATATCCCTAAGTTAAGTCATGGCTTTCAGAAAAAGTATTATCATTGGGAAATCTATTTCCAGAAGACTTCGTATTTCATCAGTTACCACAGTGGCACTCAAGCTTTAATTACTGCTATCTTGGCTCTTACTTTTCCCATCTCAACTTCAGTTTATCAATAGATCAGGGGATACAGATAATCTTATTTTGCATAACAACATGCATTTGGCAGAGGTGTAGCTCGCTATCTCGAAGTTCTCACAACACTTCTAACCCACTTGTCACATCTATATTTATCTCCAAGGAAATCAGGAGAGCAAATTGGAGTACGTACAGTGAATAAGGCTGGGGACTGCAAGTGGACAGAAGATGTTTTCACAGTTACAAGAGCTGAATAGTGTACTAAAGTACTACATTGATTTGGTCAGATTTCCATGAAATTTCAGAGAAGCTGCATCACCTGTTTTTTTCATTTATGTGGTCGCTCACTATTTTCATCATTTTGTAGATAATTAAATTGAAAGCTTTGCTCTCTTTTTTTAACACAGCCATGCCAAGCTGAGTTCAGTGGGAGCAGCACTTTAAACATAAACAAGAACATGTCAAAGCAACCTTAAAAAGTCAGGTTCCTGGCATTTCTATTTGGACATCCTTATCCATAAGGAGTATCCTCCTCCTTTTTGCCTCCGAGAACTACATGATTTAAGAAGATTATCTTTTCTGAAGAGTACTCAAGTTTTTAGTGGATGCTTTTTTGAGGGCAGCTAATTTTACAATCATTTAGAACCTCAACAAATAACCCACGTGTAAAGAACTGAACATCCATAAACCAAAAACTAGACAAAAATATCCCTCTATATATATTCTGACGTATTATAACCACATCTCACAGCTACATTATTCAGCAAAAAAAGTTAAACAAGGTGCCAAGTGAGCTAACTCAAACAGCATCCTGACATAACATTTAAAATTTATAGAAATGAAGACAGGCAGAAAAAATATTGAGAACATAGCACATACTGTAGGGCAACGTTTTGAGATTTATTACTCTTATCCTTCAAATACTCTCTTTAAAACTGTATTCAAATTTTGCAGGCTGCACTTCAGTTTCTTTGTAGCAAATGCCAAATAAGCAATTCTCCAGTTAAGCAAAACAGAGTCTGTTCTCAGTATATTAAAACTGACTGGTGTGTAACTGGCACAGTTTCCCAAGGCAACAAACCACAGCAGATTTTTTCCTTAGGAAGTAGGTTTATAAAAGGCACTTGATTGCCTCTGTTTTTTAGTTTCTTCTACTGGAAAAAAACAAAGAACATAAGTTATGAGGTAATCTTCTTTAACACTGTTTTTACCTGATGTAGAAAACTCTGCTAGCTTGGTACTTAAGCAAACTGATTTTGTGATTTGCAGCAAGACTTCCAAAATTCAGTTAAGTTCTGAACACTTATCAGTGACCAAACTTCTAGTGTTTCATTTTTACTTTTTACGAAGAGGAAAACTGTTGACTCTGCCTGCAAAGTACAAACTGGTGAGGTAATACAAACAACAGCCACAGAACGGCAACTCCAACACATGTTACTGAACAAACATTACAGCAATCAAAAACATTTACAGCTGACTTCAGGAATGTCATGAGATACAAAGGCAGCCATAGCTTTCGCATGGCTCTGCTTATACCTTCTCCTTCAGAGCACTTCCTTAAATCAGACTTCAAACTAAAAAGTACCAGATTTTATTAAAGTTCTTAGCAAGGGACAAAGGTGAGTAGATGAGAGAATGGAAATACAGAAGGATTATAAACAAGATTCTTCCTTGCACATTGTGCCCTTGCAAGACAGTCTTCGTTTCCAAGTTTGGCTTCAGTCAACAGTGGCTTTGTGACACAGAGCACTGTACGCTCCCATTTTGTACTTGGGAAACTTCTTCCCAAGGTTTAGCTCATTCTTAACTAGCTGTTTCTTCCTGATCCTATATATCAGCTTTTCTTCATGCTCTGCACAAGCTGCAGGCTCCAAGCTTCTTGACCAACTCCTGTTTGTGGGGTTGTTTGGTTGGGGTTTTTTTGGGGGGCTGGTGGTAGAGGGGGGTTTTTTACGTGCTATGAGAGGTAGTCTCCAGAACTATTTCCCTCCTGAGCATACTCTCTTTCTTACCGAATCCATGCTTCCAGCCTTCCAGAGATTCCACAAGATACATGCACCCCCCCTTTTAAAGGGAACAGGACAGGAAAACAGAAGACAAATAGAAGAGATATCACACATGAAAGAATCTATAAGAAGCTTTAAATCACTGAACAATTATCCAGAAAGCTTTCTTGATAATTTATTCAACGTCTGATTAAATGACAGCATGCAGTCATATTGTTGAAGTGCAACAATTATGAACCAGACAGACATGACAACATAATGCTTCAAACAGCCTGCATGCCTCAATAAGACATGCAGTAAACCATAAAGACGCCTACATGTTTTTAACAAAGATAAGTGGTAAGATTCTTTTTCTGAGGCTGCCATAGCCTTTGTTCAAAAGTCAGTCTACTCTTTCAAAATTCAGATACACCACCAGTTCAAACTTCTGAATAAAATTTTAAAAAAAAAAGTTATGCTGTACTTCAGAGAGATTAAAACCAAGTTTCAGTGAATTATTCCCTTCCCTGCATCTTTTAAGTAAATGAGTTGTTTTATATTTAAGTAAAATAAACCACCATTACTGTTGGGAGAGAGTTGCAGCAGATCCTTTCCAAACAGGGAGACTGTTTCCTTACAATCTAAAGGTTTCAGAATCTGTGGCAGACAGGTGGCAAATAATAAAATAACATACTGGTGAGATGAATCCACTCAGCTACATCTCAGGAGTAATATAGTGGAAAAAGCTTAAACACAGGTAGAATACAGGCAACGTCAATGAACTCAGGAAGATGGTGCTAGGCACCCACAGTCAAGAAACAGTCTGATTCCCATGAACTGTCTCATTTCAGCAGCCACTTTTAAAAGCAGCCTAGAATGAAATTATGAAATTCCTTACAACCTAAACCATTTTACTGAGCCAAGTACTTCATAACCCTCTTTCTCTCCCCTGTCCCCAGCTCCCCCCCAGGGCTCATGTTACTGCCCTCCATTTGGATGTCTATATCCCTAAAAGCAATCACAAGCTAAGACTGTCCAAATCTAATATGGGGCAGGCCGTTGAAAACAAAAGTTAACTACATTAAGATATATACCCCAACATCTAAACATACCGTAGTAAACTCAGTTTCTACTAAGAAAAGGAGCAAGAATATTATTCAGAATATTTTCTTCTCCTGCATATAAATCTTTTCCTTTATCAGCAGGTGATATCTGGTAGTCTGGGTGTTCATACATCATTAGCACTAACCTAGCCACTTTGATTCATTTGCAAAAACGTTACCGAAACTACATTGATTATCGTACACTGAACCTTCAGATAAGAACTGTTTTCTAAATAGAAATTTAATTCTAAAACTAACTCTGAAACTATTTTTTCCTTAGCAATGGCAACAACCCAGCATACACAGTTAGTTAACATGCAGCAGATCCTCCTGAAAACTATACTAGTTTTCTATATTAGCACTATACTAGCACATGGAAAACAAGGAGGCAATCGGTGACAGCCAACATGGCTTCACAAAAAGGCATTACAGTACTGGGGGATAAGGGAAGAGCGACTGACATCATCCGTCTGGATTTGTGCAAAGCATTTGACACTGTCCCACATGACATCCTTGTCTCTAAATTGGACAGACATGGATTTGACGGATGGACCACTCGGTGGATAAGGAATTGGTTGGATGGTTGCACTCAAAGAGTTGCTGTCAACAGCTCGATGTCCAAGTAGTGACCAGAGATGAGTGGCGTTCCTCAGGAGTAGGTATGGGGACTGGTGCTGTTTAACATCTTCGTCAGCGACATGGAAGGTGGGATTGAGTGCAGCCTCAACAAGTTTACTGATGCCATCAAGCCGTGTGACGGCCCAGAAAAATTTAATCAAGGTCCCAAGCAAAAATCAATTAAGTGATCCATGTGTAAATATACAAAGGCCTTCTGATAACCTAATACATCCCAAGATGTATTAGTAACAAGAACAAGGAATATTGAGAAAAGCAAGATATTGGTGTATCTTAATGTATTTGAAAGGCAGCTGGTCTATTTTCAATTACATTAAGTAGCCAGGAATCTGAAGCAGAAGCCCGGACAGGCTCAAATTATTGTAGACTACCCTTACTGAAAATCTCTTCCATTTAAACAAGTACATTCAGTTACCTTTGACATGAAACATTAGATGCAAACGCAAGCTTTTTGAAATTGGAAGGTAGACGTCTCCATCTTTACTACGTAGTCAGCCAAGTACTATCTGATGCAATGACTGCCTAGATCTGACAATAACCAGGACTGGTGAGGAATCAGAGACTATAAATATAGCTAGCCACCCAGATTTGCAATTGTGCATTTAAAAAAAACAAAAAAACAAAAAAACAAAAAAAACACCACACACACACACAAAGAAAAGCACCACAAAGAAAACCCACACACCAAAAAACAGTCACACACAGTTTACTATTCTGATTTTGGAAAAGGAAAAAATAATTCTCCTCGCTATCAAAGAGACTGCCAGAAATGCAAAGAAGCAGCCCTGAAATCACTTCAGAAGGGAAGACTGCATGATCAGCCTCAGCCTCTTGCACTATTAGATGGTCAAAGTGGACATCTCAGCATTTAATTACTACATCAATGATTTTCACCTCCTAGGAAAATTACACAAAACAGTGCCCATTTCACACACACTGCTGGATCCCTTCTATCCATGCTGTCCTGTCTTCTTGTTCATCTTTTGACAAAATCTAGCAAGAGACCCAGGAACCATATTTCAGTTGTAGAGCAAATACGTAGCAGTCAGGCGTGAATGACTTCTCCTTGAAGGTATTAGTTCTAATTGCCACACTTAACGTTAACAGCAATATCTTATTTTGGTAAGAGTAGTTGCATCCCATTATAAAACTCTGATACTGCCTGTAGCCATAGTAGGTGAAAGTGTGGCATGTGCAAGATCAAACACCTCAGTCAACCTTTGAGCTTGGAGAAACAAGTGGTTAAAGCCAGTGTTAAATTGCTGCACATGAAGTGATACTTACTTAGACATAGAAATGATTTTTTTTTTTATTCTAACAGCATCACTGCAGTACACAAGGAAGAATCTGCAATCTTTTCTGTTCCTTTCTGGTATGACAATAAACCACTTTGTCCTCATGAAAAACCCTATATACTTATTGCCTTAAGCAAAAAAAAAAAAAAATATCTTGCATATTAAATGTATTCATGAAAGTGGATTCTGTATACTAGAATCAGATGCTAGCTTAATTATTTTACAGCGTCTTATTGTACTCATTCTAAGTAAATAATTGGTGAACAGGATTATATGGAATTATATGAACAAAAAAGTGAACCATGGCAAACTGGCATGCACTTTATACACAATTTTAAAGAACCTGCTTAAAAGCACTCTTGCACCTGCAAGAAATCTTGACTCCTCTTAAAAAAAGTTATTGTTGAGTACTTCGGGTCTTCAGGACATTAAAACCAGCTTTCTTTTTCATGCTGACTGGAAGCCTTGCAGCAGCTGAAGCAATAAATATTGACAGCTAGCTGGCAAACAGCAGAGATACCAGTGCTCCTCATCTCCAATTTCACCTGCATCAGCAAAGACAGAGCCTAGAAGGGACAGCACAACTAGGACCTAATATGTTCATCTGCATTACTGCTGCTTTTGCCTGTATTAAAAGCCTATTTTCCCCTCAATAAGACTGGTGTACCTTTGAATATACCTGCTTTCATACACCACCCCAAAAACTTCACTTATCTATTAAATCTCATTGCAACATACAGATATATAGTGACAAAGTTCTAACTCTGGATAAATCGTACGACAAGAAACTTCCAGCATCCAGTTTCATGCTCTTACATAGGTAGCTCAGCTCCTTCTCCCCTAACTGATGCTTCACAAGTTTTGCATGAGGCCACACATTGCTTAACAAAAACTAAACAGCCAACTTACAGCAAACACGGCAAAAGCTGTATGCCAAAATATGAGATACTCCTGACCACACATAAGAAATGTAAGGAAGACTTAGTAAAGTGGATTTTAATGAAGAAATTGTATTGGTGACTCTCAGTTCTCATCTCGTATTCTCTACTTTGAGGCAGTATTACAGAAGCTGTAAGGAAATGCATTCAGACTTGCTTAAAGGAAAGAAAATTCAAAACAAAAACAAAACGCAAGGACAACAAAATTCTGCCTGATTTCCCACTCGAAGAAAGGTATCTTTCCAGCAATTCACTCTGCAGTTCAGACAAACTTCAGACTGATGGTTGCTTTTAGCAGATTTCATCCTGCTGCCAAGCTAAACAGACTTTTAGACTGAGATTTGAAACAAAGACTTCTTAGTATAACCCAAAATGTTGACCACTGAGTCGCACCTAGTTCTCAAAACTTCAGCTTATGATTTCATCTGAAGCTAATAGTTTTTTACCCCTGCACAGACACACCTATGATTATGGTCTATGTTTAGATTTGTAAGAATTCACCAACATACAGTGTCATCATTTTCTCCAGCACTCAGCTTCACTGGGAGGAGGGGTGGAGACATCCTCCACACAATAAACATTTGCCTGCTTGCAAAAGGAAGATATGAATCAAAACAAGCTTACCCTGTACTTTTAGCAGGCACTACTCTTAACATGTTAGATCAACCAATACTTGTGGAAATTATTCTTCCTAGCTTCTTGTAGATTTTGCTTCCTCTTTGTCTACCACTGAATATATTTAATTTCGATGGCAGTATCTGATTAACAACATTAGGAAGCCTTTACAGATGGCAGGCACTCCCCTTCGTATGCATCACTTACTCAAAAAAATGCAAACCCTTTAGTATTCCACATCAGAAAAAGTACTACATAAAATTTTAAGACTACCATAAATGCACAGTTCAGTAATAGATACTACAGTAATAGCACGCATGAACTAGGTCTATCGCATAGCTATACAGCACCTACAAAGCAGCAACACACTGAGCTTTGGTTTAAACACAGTAAACTAAGATTTCTGCTCTTCTGTTTTAATGCTGTCAAGTCAGTCCATTTGCATTATTTGCACGATGTCAGTTTGGGCATGGAAAGGAAGGAGTACTTAGTCTATCTAGTGAATCCTCAGACTCAAAACCTCATTTTATTCAAATGGCCACCCCTGCCTAATTCTTTCAGTACGTGGAACTGAAGCCAAAATATTCCTGAACTAGATGGTAATACTCCCTATAGTCCTTCCATAGAGAGGTGAGATAGCTCTCAAGTCTCACTGGTTTGTTCTTTTTTGGAATGAGTCCAAGTTTGCTTCAGTGAAGATGCTCACCCCATGCAGCTGGAAGAAAGCCATTCAAGAGAAGGGGAAGTCCCCAAAAGCAGAGGAAAAAGCGTGATGGAAGACAACAGCAGAAAGAGTTACCAATAAGTTTATCTATCTGTGGCTTTTTATCCCATTTGATGCCATGAAGCGTAGAACAAAGACATGGCTTTTTAAATTTAGTAGATTCAAACAGACATTAAAGAGAAACTGGTTCTCATTCACTTTTAAGGATTTCACCTCCAGGGAAGGTCCTTCAAGGATGCACATGGTATTCTTTGGCATTCTGAAAGCAAAATCATTTAAGCACAAGACTCAGTTCTTGTAACGAAAATTTATTTAGAAGAGCCATGAGAAAAAGCAAGCTAAATCATGAAACTGAACTTAGTAAGTATTTGTCAATAGCACTGACAAACCCACTAAAAACAAGTCACAGCTTTTGCTATAGATCTGAGTTTCCACTGGTGGTTCTGCAGTGTCTCAAATCCAGCCTGCTATGGAAAAACAAAATGGGAACCGTAAACGGACTTCGTTGTTTTCATATGCTATTAATTCAGGAGCTTGGGCAAGAGGATTATTGATATTTTGAAACACTTAAAAAAGACCAACCATAGCTTCTGACACAATTATATTTTGCAGGGCTAAGAAACAGTATATATGCTAAGCTATGTAACTCTGAGTGCAGAATATTGTTATGCTTTATGGAATAATTTCAGTTCTCTATTATGTTTAAGAAAACTTAATGTTGCTTTACTACATGTGTCCTTGAAGTACCCAAAAGAAAGTCCACTGGGCTTTCTTGTAATTTTTCTGCAAATGCAGTATCTACCAAAGCTAAAGAATTCAATAGAAAATATCTTCAATCTTTGAAGAAGATTACTAGCCCATAATGATAGTACATCTAGAGAAATACCATCAAAAAACAAAATCCAACAATCCATTATCTGGAAGAAAGTGCCTACATAGTCTTCTCAACAGGAAGAGGTACAAAAAGTTACCAGCAGGAAGACATACAATTTAAATCACAGCTGGGGGAGGTGGAACCCTTCATTCCTCTGCTTTTAGCTAAGCCTCACTGGCATGACGTGTGACCACTGGACCTGAAGAAGAAAGGAACTCCCAAAGCATTCAAAACCCACTTGAATCTTCAAGCTTATGGAATGCAATCATGCAAGTCTGAGACAAAGTAAATCCCTTAGCAATGGGTTATTAGAAATATGATGTCCTGTATTCAGTGTTAAAGCTGCACACTGTTGCTCAGATTCAACCTAGGACATTTTTATTAATCTGGGCCTATAGCTACAGTGCAAGAAGAATCCTGCTACTGCATAGTAAATGGTATCATGCAACAAACAGGAGACAACAAATAAGCCATCTCAGTCTTTCTGCTCAGCATAAGACATCAAAAAAACCTTAAACAATAAACCAACATCACACTTTCAGCAACAAACCAGCAGAGAAAATAGTATTAAACTTTATTAGGATTTTGCATGAGATTATATTCCATTAAAGAGATTATCCACCTCGTAACATTCTCTTGATAGAGGACTTACATATACCACTCTTCCTTGCTCATCATCTCCCAAATGGTGACCTGTTAAATCTGCAGAAGGCACGTAACTGACACAGTAGCTTTTAAGCACAGATGATACCAAGAAATTCTGACAATATCACAGCACTGGCAAAATTTACACTTGTAGATTTTCTTAAAGATTAATTACCTGAGGATCAGATGGCTATTTTCAGATTTCATTTAAAAATTAATCTTTAGTCATAATGGCAGCACAAAACTGAAACATAACAGCATGAAAAACCCAAACAAAATACTGCAAAGATTATGGTGGATTAAAAAAAACCCATCTACTTTTGAATTCTCAGTCCTCTCTTACACTGATATGCAGACACAATGCTGCAGTGTTCCAAATTCTGCAGTTGGTTACATCTTAGTTACAAACCGAGTCTCTTCAAACAGTCTGATAACATTTAATCAACAGAACTCTGAAAACATTCAGAGAAATTATAACCTTTGAGAGTTTCACTGATTTATTCACTTCCATAAGATCACACGGTTACTAGACACATGCATGCTAAATATATTACATGCTATCATGGCAGCAGGTCAGTTCTGTACAAGCTGCTTGTATTAAATTTCTTCTATAAGTGACACTAGAGTTCAGCTCTGCTACAGCAAATATAGGAAGAGGCCTCACATTCCAAACAACCATCTGAAGGGAAAACGATGCCAACAGAGTATGCCTGTGCTACTTTGACCCATTTACTATTTTAAAACACACATGTAAGACTTGCATTTGTTATCTATATTATGAATTTTTAAGATTCAAAACTTCAAAGCTAATTGGTTTGTCTTACTCTCTTGCTATGAAAATTTAAGGAAAAGGTCACGAGACTATAGTCTATAATAGGTGATGTGTACGATCGATGAAATTCAAAACAGTCCATTAACCGGATCGGATATTGAACTACATTTGAAATGCTTTACTGGTTTATTAAACCAACTGGGTACACAGTAACTAGTAGAATACATTTTAAATAAGTATCATTGCATAGTGTTCTAACAATTTTATAGTAAATGTTCTCTATAAAAGATACTGACATATAAAAAACCCACACATTGTCTCTACATATATTGACATATATAGAAATATACACACTGGCACATAAAAAGTACAAACAAATCTGAGTTGTCAAAATTAATGGAGCACACACTAGAAATATTGTATCAACCTCTGTCACAATGCTTTCCTATGTAATACTACAAAAGAGGATACTGCTACAGAGAATGCCAGCCTAATCAAGAAAGGAAGGCAATCTCTTCGAAAAGCTGCCTATAGACCAACACAGGGGGAAACGTTGTTTCATGGCTTCAGACTGCTGCCTCAGAAAACACTAAAATAAAAGGCGAATAGTCTTGAACACAGAGGTCAAGAGAGATTAGAAAAGTATCTGTATTCTGCTGGAAGAATACACATTAATCCTTTTCATAAATCTAACCCAAATTCAAATACTTATCAGTAAGAATGTAATCACTTCAGCATTGAAGTTGGAGGCAGGGGCAATCATACAGACCTTTGGTAAATATTTAACCAGGTAGTCCTCATAAAAATCTCAGACTGTTGCTACTCTAGTCAAACCATATCCACAGTGGCTACTTCAAAGTTATCTCATATACCTACTTAAGCTGCAGCTGCATGTTTGCTGCACACTACAAGCACATCCTGACACTGTTCCTCTTAAGTAGAAACTTCGCGAGATTTTTCATACATCACTGGTCCTCCCTTTCCACTGGATGGGGGACATCTGGAAACCAGACAGAACTATCAACAGGTAACTGAGTTATTCACAATAAAGATATGCTATGGGCATATCAAGAGAACAAAGAGAGGCAAAAGTACAGATATGTTGTAAAGAATGGTTGGATTTTGAGTAGATGATACTTTAAACTGGCTTATTATTCAGTCATTCCTTAATTAGTCTGCAGAGAATACTAGTATTTATCAAATAATGCACTGACAGAAAGATACAGAATACCACATTTTTACAGATGAAAAGCATTATAACACTTGCAATTTTAGTCACGCAAAACTTAAGCGCCAAACTACCTGAAGTCTACAGTAGTCCTGATATATTGACCAGGTTTCATTTTGACATTAGAACTTCTGCACTAAGGGACCATGTTGGAGGTATCAAATCATCTCTAATATAGAAGAGGTTTTTTTAATGAACCAGGAGAAACACTTATATTAGCTACCCACAGAATACGTATTCATACAGCATCACATATAAGCACATGATTGAGATACTTTATCTGGTCAAATAGCACCATATTAACTAAGTGCTAACACACAGCAGTGCTCTGCCTGGTAGCTTTAACATCAAATCTGGGCCATCTTTGCACTTACACATTTCTATGCAACTGCTGGTAAGAATTCCAAACCAGAATTCCAAGATTCCAAAGAATTCCAAACATCCCCCAAACCACGGGAGCAGAAGCTGTGACTGCAAAGAAACAAAAAAACAAACCACGTCCTCAAGAACCATGCTTCACCTCTGCATAACCGTCAAAAATGTGAGCCTAGCTGAATTATAATGTTCCAATTGTCTGCTTCTGATAAATTTTGCATTTGACTTGTTACTGCTCAATTATTTAAGCCACCACTTCATCTGCATCAGACTTGAACCCATTTTTTCATTACATCTTATTTGAAAACTTTTTTCCACCTTGATGACTTAAGAGTTACATACCATTCTGACCTGCTATTAGCGAAGTCACAGCATTGAAGAACACCACAAAAAAAAAAAGTACCAGCACATTAGAAGTATACAACAGTTAACACATTTAGCACAGTCTTATACTGGATTCGTTTCACAAAGAAAAACCACATAACTACAAACAAGAGCTACACTGATAAAAAAACCCCAGAAAAGTAGTGAAGTAACTGAACCAGTACACTTCAATATGAAGACAAAACTATGAACGGGGATCAAGAAATACAACTTGTCTACAAAAAACGTGTTTTTCATCCTTCTACTTAACATGTTTCTGACTGCACCACTAAAAATGTAGCTTCCAAATTTCACCAATATATATAAAAACTAAAAACAAAAAAACCACAAAATTTTACTGCAAGCAAATAATATTAGGGTCCTTGAGAGAAAAGTTACAGTCTTACAGATCATATGAAACATATTTTGACTAAAAAAAAAATAAATGCTCAGTATTATACAAAGCATTTAAAAAACACTGAGCTTAGTGGAGGACTTGTAAATAAATTATCTGCAACCGTTTGATGCATTACAGGTTATTCTTATTTCAGAATCAAACAAAAACACAACAACAGAAATCAAAACCTACCTAACACGATTATCAATAAAATCACAGCTTGCATAATGTAAAACTATGCAGATGGTCTGTTTTTAAGATCAGACAGTAATTGTTTTGATTCTCCAAAAGCATTGGTACATAAATGGTCAGTTTCGGAGCTTCTACTTTTCAAGACCCCAGGTGAGAAAAAAGGAACAAAAATCTCAGCTGACTGGTCTGTAACTTTAATCATGAGAGCATTAGAAGACAAATCAAAAATGGAAGGGAAGATATTAAGATAAGTAAAAATGAGATACTGACTGAGAGTAGAATTCACAAGACTTTCTCTTTCCTCCTCAGGAGAAAAACACCAGCACTTTAACAGATAAATCTGACAGAACACTCATCATCCACCCACTGGGAAGTGAAATGAATGAAAGCTCAAAAAAATAGCAGAGAAAGACAGAAGGGGCAAGGGGGGCGAGAAATACTTCTGGTTTACTTGCAACCAACTCTCAAAAAAAAAAAAAATTACAAACAGCTTAAGTCTGACATATTCACTCTTCCAGAGCCTAACACCAAAAATCATATAAAACATAACCTCAATTGTTTACATCACTTCATTTTAGCCCAGTCACATGGCATGCAATACCTCCTCTTCAAAATACTGTTATGCCCTGTCACACTGACAAAGAACAGTACATGAGATTGTTAAATTGCACTTAGGCAGGGAGACAAGGATTAAGGCGTTTGCACCAGGGTCAGAAAGCAATCAACCGACTTCAAAGACAAGGCACCAATCTTAAATTTCCTCAACAGCAAAACACTCAAAAGGCGGCAAGGTTTGCCAATAAAATAACACTTGCTGCTAAAGCAATGGATTAGTAGACAAACTTTGAGGCACAGACGTCCTCCACATCACAATTTAATTTAACCTACAGGTATCAATTGGAAAACTGAAAAGAAATAAAAATGCATCACTCTCACTAGAAAATTATTTCTAATTTTTTTATCTTCCATATTTGTAAATAGCAGGAGCTGATGGAAGTTATATTTGGCAGAACAAAGTCCGTAATTAAAGTTAAGGCTTCTCAGAGTCAGGCATCCATTCAGTGAGGTCAAATTACAACAGAGCAGAAACTACCTCCACCGTCATCCAACCATTATCAACACCACAAGATCTGTATGCTGGACAGTTCAGAAGTCCTGTCATACACACAGATCAAAACAAAACAAAATTTTCTACCTCCCTAGTTTTCTTTATTTGTTAAAGGCCACTTGAGCCAAAACTTTCTTCTTAGAACAGAGGCATGAATCTAGGCCACAGAAAAAATTTGTACCAAAAGTCGTCCTGAAAGCCACAAACTTCATTGTAGTCTAATCATCTAAATTAAATATGTAAACAAAAATAAGATTATTTTTTTTTAAGGACGACACACTTAAGTTTGTCACACAATAACAATGAGGAACTTCAAGCCTACTTTTGAAAGCATTTCAAGCAGTAAGGCTTGCTAAATCAAAGAATCTTAATGTTCTTACAATATGTAAAAAAATAACCAAACCACATTTAATAAAGAAACAAATGGAAAAAGAATAAAAGTTGGTGGGTGCTGACTGTCATCTGTCTTACTGGAACATACCAAGTAAGTTTCAGTACTCTTCTGCTAAAGATACGATGAAAAGCTGAAACAGGAATTCACAGCTACAAACCACATGAGACCACGTGATAAGACATGCCCACCTCAAAAATGCAGGTGCATTGCCATCCACATCTCGCTAGTGAACAGTCGTAACTGAACATATTAACTTAGTTTCTCAAGGACTTCATAAATGACAAACATGACTCTCTACGACATGTTCTCCATTAAGAAACAGGTTTGCCCCATTTATGTACTACAATTAAAGAGCATTTTGTGACACCATGGATTTTCAAGTGGTAGGCGTAAAAAAAATAAATGCCTTCTCCGTGTGGGTATCCTAACATGCCATTGACTTACACAGCTACATTAAAGAAGTTTAAAACTAGCCTGCATACACCTATCTACATACATCTATCACAATATAGCTTTACCTTTGATCTAAGAGGGGATCTGAGGAATTCTAGCTAAACAGACTAAAAGGCTGTTTTCCTAATTTGGTCTCTAATCTGTAAGACAGATGTAATTTGTAATATTTTTCCCATCTTATCTTGTTCAGTATGCTACCTCAGCAAGTCTTTCAAATGTGAGCATTAAGATAAACCGAGGAAGTTGCTCTATAGGAAATACAGGTAAGGCCTATAAGCTTGTAACATGTCTAAGCATATGGCACAGACCTATCAGATGCACAGGTCTAAGGTCTGGGAGAAGAACATTCTGGTTTTAGGAAATTCCTTACATTAATTGCCTGAGACTAGCAAACCAGCACTTTAACCCAGAAACACCTTTTCAAGAAAAATTATTAAAAAGATACAGACGTTATCTTCCCTCATTATCCAAATGACTCTGAGCATCTCTAGATCCACTGCATCTTCCCCTGGGCAGAGTATGAACCCTGGGCAGTAAAACGGCTGAAACCCCCTGTGACAGGCACAGCAGACAGAGCAGGAGAGGACTAGCCACAGGCTGACTGGGCTGGGAGGGCAAATGGCACATGCCCTTCTCTGCCACTAAACTGCAGCCAGAGCTCCCTTCACAGACGTCCTGAAATTCCAGAACAGAATTCTCAACCCGCTGGTGCATTCTGGAAATTAAGAGTGGCAATGAAAGTGCAGATCTAGAGCTACATTCGTTAGATTGAATAGTGAGACTTCAATATTTATTGTAGCTCTCAAACAGAAATGTAGTTTCACAATGCATGATGGCAGACGTGTTCTCCAAACAATGATAATCCAATTAGGTATCACTCATTTAGACAGATACATTACTTTAATTCTGCTCAAATTGTCTCCTATTGCTAAAATAAAAGTTAAATAATTTAATTTAGCACAGGAATACAGCAGAGGAGAAAGAGACAAAGACTTGGATTAACGAGCTTATGTGAATGCCAAAAAGAGGAAAAGATGGTTCCCTACATACTCAGTAACCATTAGAACTCTAGCATTTTTTGCCAAACATGGTTTTATGTATTATTTTTTTATAGTGTTTTAGAAAGTTTTGCTAAGGCAACTTGTGTATTGACTACAATACAGCCAACATGCTGAATTATAAAGAAGGCAACAGCAAGATCTGACTAATGTGTATTAAAGAAGACACATTTACTACCATGTGAACCCCGTTAGAATTCACCACTATTTCAAGTAGTCTACAGGAAGCTTTTCTGTGCTGGACTTCCTCTCCTAATAATCTCTCTACTAATACTTCTAAGACATAAACATTAATAGTGTAACAGGGAACAAGCACACAGGCTTACAGCATTTTCATCTAAATAGGTCTAACAGACACAAGGAAACATGGTAGAAAGAATACCAGAATAAGATCTTCACCACTTACACCATCATCACAGCCAAGGACTTAGCTGGAGCATTGAAACTAATTCACT
The DNA here is from genome assembly GCF_028500815.1 of Rissa tridactyla. NCBI lineage: Eukaryota > Metazoa > Chordata > Aves > Charadriiformes > Laridae > Rissa > Rissa tridactyla. The sequence continues at coordinate 4,757,660 of NC_071474.1, forward strand.
GAAAACTTCATTGCAAGCACAGTTAATGAATGTGGGAGAAACGAGGGAAAAAGAAAAAAAAATCCAGACACAACACAAGAAAAGCAAGCATTAGAAGACTGTAAATACCAAATTCAGCTGAAAGCTGACTTCGTCTAATCTGTTCTAGAAGTTTCACAAGAATAATTTTGTTGTAAGAAACTGAATGATACTAAAATAGTGCCTGTACCAAGCCTTTGGGATGCACAGATCTAACAGGAAAAAAGCAAGTTCCACCTCCCAATCTTCAGTTATACTACAACTCTATCTGCATATGTAAGAGGACCAGCAACACCAGCAAAGTAAAACTAAGGTTAGTTTAAACATTAAACTACACATAGGACTTGCCAAGTTATTGCCATTTACAGGAAATGCTCAAGAAATCTTGCAAGATGTATAGTTAAAACTACTTTTCTCACTTCCTGCATGGAGGTAGTATGTGAAATCCACCTGAAAGTAGAACTCAAACATTATCAGGAGTATTTGCTTTTAACTACATCTTACAGAGTCCAAGTTAGTCTTTCAGTGACGGTCTGCAAACTCAAACACTACATAATAAAAGCATTTCTTACAAGGGTTTTTTTTGCAGGGTTTCAAAAAACAAAACAGGACCTAAAAATGTCAATACGAAAGTCTTATTAGACTTCCAAATGAACATTTATCAATCCAAAAATAGAACAAGCTTTCCCTAAAAAGTGTTTTACACATTGAAATAATAGAACTACATTTTCTGTTTAAAGTCAAGAGCAGCCAGTATATGTATGCATAGCATTAGCTACTGAGGATCTGAACATTTCACCAAAGGGCTAGTTGCATCATACTAAATGCTGAAATCCATTTTTAACCAACAAAAAAAAACAAAACATGGCAACTTGGCACCTGATTTGGGGGCTTTTTTTTTTTTTTTTATGAACTTCAGAAAAAGAGCTACTCTTCTACAGAAATCCATATAAAAAGATGTCTTCCAGAAAATATGGAATAAATCACATCACAGGCAACAACCTGAATGTATTGTAAATCAAGTTCCTTCTCCTGCATAGTAACAAGAAACAAAAAGTATTCTAATCCCTTGAATGTTGTGACAACCACAAAAACTGCAGCACAAGATCTTCCAACAATATGCATTTTAAAATACAGAGCTTACCCTTCAGAATTAACACACCTACAACAATTTTTTTCATTAATGTCTGCAATTCTTTCCTTGCCCAAGTTTGTGCTTGCGTCGAAGGAGATGGAAATAGAAAAAGACGACAATCACAGAAAGTAGTCAAACCCAGATACAGAGTCTCAAAAAGTAGATACATTAAGGGTAGGACTCTTCAAAGTTTAAAGGTCTGAGACCAGAAATACTCCTAAATTTGAAACAAGGAATCTGAGGCAAGAGGAGAGAGGCTCACGCTCTCTCAAGCATTGAAGTTGACAAACCTAGCCAGACACACTCAAGCTACAAGGATAAAAAAACAACCTATGCAAAGGAACACCCATGGAACTGAATTTTAGATCTTCATTCGACTTTACTTGTATCTCAGTTGAAACAAAACAAAGAATGCTTTCTAGTTACTTTAACTGAAGGAAAGTATCTGTAAATACTAACACAAGTGGGCTGAAGCATTCATGCTCAAGATCCAGTTATATCTTTGAGAAATTCTCACCTACTCCTTCCTTCCTCCCCTGTGGCCCAAACACTGACACATCTCTGTGGGTGCACTACATGAAACCCAATGATTGTTGGGCTGGCTGTCCCTTTACTGTTCCAATATTGCTAACAGATCAGACTATTTTAAGATAAGCTAATTATGCCAGTGAAGTATCTTATAAGCCATTAAGATCAAGCAGAAGAGACCATGAAGAATTAAAAGCAGTGAAGTACAGATAAGACAGAAGCAAGAATTGTGATCGCAGCTATTCAAGATAAGCCTGGAGGATTCCTTGTCAGATCACAACTCCAAATTTTAGTCTGTACTTACTTTCTCCTGCTTCTAACAGTTGTAACAAGCACAAAAGAAACTTCACGTGAAGGGCTGCTTTTCCTTACACCTTGATAAAATTAGTCATTCAGGTCTTAGAACAACACACCAAAATCTTTGTGCCTTGCTTGTAGGCATTATCTATATGCACGCAAGACAGACAGCTACAGAAACAAACATAGACGCCTTAAAAGAAATAGATCTGAATAAAAATCCTCAGACTGAGTTTGTTGCACAGAAAGTTTCAAGAAGTTTATCAGATCATCTTCTCATTAACATTTCATTAAAGGAATGCATATTGGAAAAGCAGGTTGAAACCTCTTTTGACAACTAGTCAGCCAGTATCTTCGGGAACATTGTGGTAGGTTTTATTACTGAACAATTCAACCTTAAAAATGCCATGTTTAAAAAAAATAGCATCTAGAAAGTCCTCAATGAAACACAGACATAAGCCTCACATGGGAGGGTGGGGAGAGGGATTTTAAATAGATTTATTAGTATCTCTTAAGAACAAAAGAAAATAGTCCCTCCACTGCTCTGTTCCTTGGGGAAGGGGGGCAGATTAGACACAAGGTGTTAAAATTGAAAAATCCAGACGGTTTCTAGACAAACAGGTCTTCTGACTTTCTTTGATGCCAATAAGCTCCTGTTCCCCCATCTCCAGAAAACAGGCGTAAAAGTAAACTGCTGTCTGAAACTACATACAATTATGGTCCAAAGTCTGGCAAGGGAAAAGCAGGGGACAGGGAGTTGCAATCACAACCCCTTGAGCTTCTATTCTAGATAACAAGAATCAAATCCTGAGTACAAATGCTGCAGAGTCAATTCTCTGCACAAAATCCCCAAACCATTACAGAATTTTGCAACTTCCTGACCAGCGCTCTCTGGGTAGGAAGAAATCACAAACGTTCTACACAACTATCTTTCCATATACTTACAAACAGGCATCATCAAAACAAATATCTATTTAAAATTTAACTTTTATTCTGCTGAACAAATGAATCACAGCCTAATATGACATTTAAATCAAATCAAATACATTAACAGAAAAGCGAATTAAGAAACTGAACACAGTTTTAAATCATCCTACCTTTAAGAGTTTATTTTCACAAAGTTAAGTAAAAACACTTAAGAAAATAACACTGTTTACTGATACAAGATTAGAGCTTTATTAATGATGGTACTAAAATCCTGAAGACGGAACTGTACTACCCACAGCTTTTCTAATAAAATGAGGTTTACATGATCACAATCTATTCTCCCTCATTAACAGCTTCTGGTTCAATTGGCCAGTTTCAGCCAAGCGCATTGGTAAAACTAACAATTATTTTGAAGACTTTATATAAAAGTGCTGCAGAACTTTTGACCTGGCAGTTACACACAGCCCCCAAGCAAAGCACCTGACCTGCAGCGAGCAACCAGTGAGACAGCAGGTTCTGTTGGATCACTCAGGCAGTCAGCAGGCACCTGGACTCCAACTAGCCACAGCTAGCAGGCCATTTAAGATATTTAGAGAACTTGAAGAAATACACTGTGTAGAGGTGATACTCTGAAAGATCAGGGAATAACAGAAGACTTGAAATATAAGGGAAATGGAAGTTCTGTAAGTTTTATTACTTGCAAAACTACTACTTTACTATTATTGCTCAGACTATTTTTAAATTTATCTCCACCACTTCTCCAAGCTATATTTTAATATCATAAATAAAATGGGCTATAGTACACAGAATAAAAATTTTCATATACATATTGTCTTTGTTCTTCCCTCTTCCCCATACCATACCTGAATCGCTCCTGAGCAACCCAGCCATAAAGCTGGAATCCTTTTATCTCATGCAATCACACTGGTTGTGCTTGCCTAGAGCCAGTATTAACAGGACAGTCTACAGATCCTTTAATGACTTCCGTCTCCTCTTAGACAAAAATTAGAAGGTAAAGAGAAAAAAAAAAAATGGCAGCAAAACCCAACAGCACCCATTAGTAACATCAAGTTGGTTGTAGCCTAGGCTTGTTCTAAAGTATTTCCTCAGTCCTGTACCAAAACCCGATGGTTTTGCTCATTCAGGAGCTCAGCCAGGACCCCAACTACTGCACAAGCATGCCTGGATCACCAGAGGGTGCTGCAGGGGCTCATAACATGACTACACAGTAGATCTGGGCTTGGATCATAACCTTCTAACATTGGCCAAGTCCTTTTAGCAGCTTCTTTTAAAAAAAAAAAAAAAAAAGAAAGAAAAAAAAAGAAAAAAGGTTTTTACTTGGTTCTCTTCCCAGTCACAGCATTTCAATCTCCGATCCAATCACCTCTTCTGAAGTGAATGACCACTGTTTTCTGATAAGACTGGTGCAAGCTTTGTATAAGCACCTTGTGCTAACACACTATTCATTGTAAACACACATGTACTTGACAACAACAGGATTCATTGACTAATTCCACGGCATCTTCAAAAGATAACTACGAAAACAAGCATGTCACCACCAGACTTAACTTGACAGTACAAGAGTCCATCAGCAAAAAAACATATGGGGAATCTACAAATAGATAAAAAAAGACTGCAACCCCCTGAACTAGAGAAGTCTCACACATAGGGCGTGCTAAAAGCATCTGCAGGAAGATTTACTGAAAAGCAGCTAGTGGGGTAATGGTGGGCTATCAGGTTGCATTTCATCTTACTGTGAATCCAGGCCTCCTATGTAGGTAAGCCTGTAAAAAAAAAAAATTTCAACTAGAAGTCTCTAGGAGCATCCTTCAGAATACTAAGGCAGTTAAAAATTTCAACTACTGTTACTATTCCATGACCCTATTACATCTCTTAAACAAATCATTAGGCTTTTAAAGTACTTTCCTCCTATTTTGCAGGAAGCATCTAAATGACTCCAGTATTCAGGAACATTAATCACTTACGTTTTAAAATCCAGAACTTTCAATCATTTAAACACCACATTTTACTAATTCTTTGAAGCTACTGAATTAACAGTGATAAACAGAAAAATTCACCAATAGCTTTTTAAAAAAAAAAAAAAAAGGAAAAAAATCATTTTACAATTATCTTATGATAACTCTTGTTGTTCCCCTCTCCTTCAAATTTCAACTTATATTAAACCAATAACAATGTCTGGGGGACTTTCTGAATGTCTCTGTGTCCTTCACTGAACGTTCTGTATTTCTATCCAAATTTGTAATATAGGTTCGGTAAAATAAAATTTTTTAAATGTTACTTAATTCAATATGTAAGTTTCCCGTTACTTTTTTGATGGCTACTCACGTTAGCAGTTTTCGTATTTGTGACAAAGAAAACAACAAGCGGCTACTTAAAACTGAAAATTATTCTTTGATATTCAACAATCTTACTCCATGCTCTACATACTCCTCACAAATTTTTAGACTATTTTTGTTAATAACCAAAACTTCTGCAAAGATACCCATATTCTCTCTATCCAATATCCAGTTAATACCTGCCTGCACCTACTGATCACGTCTCTCTTCAGCCATGCAGGATTGTCTCCTTCCCCTGAAAGAGTTCTTCTAATTTAGTGCTTCCTAATGGAAACCATTAATACTTTTACTGATTGCACTTTTTTCACAGTCAAGCCCATCATCTCTCAAAGCAAACATCTTCACACGTGTTTCAGTGACAAAAAGTTAAGACACCAACAATTGGAATGCCATGAACAAAGATAAGAACAACAAGACAACAAAACAAAAAAAAAAAAACAAAAAAAAAAAAACATCACACAAACCACAAAAATCCTAATGCTCCAAAAGAAACACAAGAGGATATTAAGGAAGTCTCTCAGAGGAAATCCTCCCGCACCTGAAAGCTTCAAATCCCAAAAGCCAACTAGCCAAGCTAATACGTGCATTATCAAACCCAGACTAACAAACATAATTTGACAGCCTACAGGCTCAAAAATTTTACCAGAAAGTGCTTTTTACTTGACGTGTACAGAAAGGGAGCAGTGTATTTCTATGCCATACCTTTTACTGTGAAACCAATGGGCTTCTAAGCATAAATTTAATACACCTGAATTCCAATTGAAACATTGTATCATTACACAATAATTTTAACAGCTTCAAGGAAAAAATAAAAATATTTAGTTACTGAAATATTTAGTTTATTACCCTCACTGCATGACAAGGTAATACAAGTGCAGTGATGATGGAACATACCATTTTCTCAAATATTCTCAAAAGACTCAGTGCTTTAAAGCTCACACTGGAAAAAAGTAACATTTTTTAATTGTTCTATACACCAACTTATTAGCAGTCATTCTTGTCAGTTTACAGTTTTTAAAACAGGATGCATGCAGTCATATCAGGAAGAGGGCAGTTGCTGTGAAAGAATGATACCAAAAACAAGATGTCCTTAATGTTGATAACCTCACACAATGTTTCTGAGCTATACTTCACAAGTTTTACACAACAGTAAGATGGTCAATTAAATACAATTCAAAACATCTGGAGAAAAATGACCAATTAAAAAAACTGTCACTTTTTTTTTTTTTATATCTGAGGGGAAAAAAAACCAACCCTATTGCAACTTCTTTCTCAGCCTCCTGGACTCAAGTATTGCAGATTTTGCGTGATCCAAGGGGGGAAAGTCCCTTATCCTAACACCTTTACACAGTTTCTTTAATCAACACTGCCAAGGCAAGTCTCTTCTGCCCTTTATGACCCCTCATCTTTTTGTATGTGTGCGTATATCTGTGAGTCTCTCAAAGTTCAACTACTTACTTACTCTCTTACAACTGTAATTCTTCCATATCCCAACTTTTTACAGTTACAATACCTTCCTACACATAAGGGATACTAAAATCACCTCTGAATTCTTTCTCTCAACTCTATATGCCAATATTTTCAAGAAAGAAATGTTTAACTGCAGAGCCCCAGCACAGCCCAGTTATAGATATGCTTACATAATGACATAGCTAAAAGTTTAATAATTTATGCCCTTTGACCTTCCAAACATTGTAAGTGATTACAGAAAATTACAAGCTCAGGCCTGTGTATATTGCTACAGCACTCAATACTGATACTGACCACAGCTTGCAAGTATTACTGCAGGTATCAAGATGACATATCCATTTTACATATTCTCACAGGTCTATGGTTAGCTTTCAAACAATAAAAATAACATTAGTCCAATCCATGAAATCCTAAATGATGACGTTGGAAGCAATCTGGTTTTCAAATTAAGCTGAGTGTCAAAAACATTTGAAAGGATTTGAAGTAAATGGAAAAAAATCCTTCTTCCCCCCTATTATCACCATAAAAGTACCACGAGCACAAACCCATCCATTCTACACCCCCACACCCCACTCTTTTAGGTGACCTCCAACCACCACAGTGAAGGCAAACACATTTTTCTCCTAGTTATTTAGCTCGTTATTAAAAAAAAAGAAAAAAGTAAAAAAAAAACACCACACCAGTAAAAGATGCTCTGTCACCAATGGCACAGATACTTAACTCAAAGCATGCACCTTTCCACAACTATGCTTGGCTGATAATTCCTAATATGTTTTATCTTGGTATATTTAAAATAGGTATGCAACAATACTTAATAACTACTAGTGAAATCCAGCTGAGCACAAAGCAATACAGAATGCACTTTTAAGTCTCTAGGTTGGCCCATAAGGACTTTGGCAGAATTCAAAAGCTCTTCAGGGACAGAGACAAATATAACTGGGAGACCTACCTAATTAAGCATCACTAACATTTTGAATATAGAGTAGTTAATTCCCTGCAAAATAATTCAATTAATCACACTCTTATTAAGACGGATGTATTTTCTTCTCATTATATAGGCACACTTGTACTGTTACAACACACAGGGAACAAAAACCACAGTGCTTTCTGTAAAAAAGGTTCTAATTCCCCTGCATCAAAATTTTGAAAAAAGACTGGCCACAAAATTTATCTGTCTTTACCCGATAGTCATTTCTACCTAATTCTTCACTGCAGCCTCAGATTAAGGAGAAAAGGAGAAAGGAAGATTACCATATACACCACTTAAAATATTCCAACTCGGTGACTGTTTTGGCAGGGGGGGATTGAAATCTCAGGAACAGAGTCATCTTCCAAGACATTAATTCCTCTTTAGTGTCAAATGGAAATGAGAGTATACAGTACAAGGGTTTATGTTCCTTAAGAAAAACATATTTGAGTTAAGGATAAAGAAATCTAAAAAAATTCTCACAGAACCACTAAACATAAATCTACACAGTACAGTTGATAAATAAAAATAGAAGTCCCTTAATATGGAAGAAAAAAATCCCTTCCTTTCAACTCCATAAGCAGTAACTTGAAAAAATCAGGTGTTAAAATAAGAACGCACCGTATGAGGGGAGTTAAGAGGTAGAAATCTAGATCAGATACTTACTTTGAAATAAATAAAGCAAACTACACTACTGCAGGCTACAAACTTAACCCTCCATAGCATTATTTATTAGCTGGTACTCTACCACAGAACACATGCTGGGGGAGGGTAATTGTCATATTATGTAGTTGGAGTCTGTTTTTTAACTCTTGTAATACTACTTTGTTCATTAGATACTGTATCAGTGACCTAAAATGTATTTTGATTAGCTGCCCATAAGAGTTCCTGAAATCTTTTAATGGAAGATGAACAAAACTAACTTGGGGGAAAGGGGTGGGCAATCAAAATAGTGTCTTGCTGTAATCTTACAACCTTTGTAAGACACCAAAACATATTGTAAACATTCAGGGGAAAAGTCAGCTATATTTAGTTATTTCAGGGTCTGACTGCACCTTTGGAGACTTTATTCACTTCACATGATAGGAGAAAGAGTTAAACTAAACCCACTTTCAGTACCACATTGGCTACTCCACTCAAATAATTATTGCATTAGTCTTTCAGCACTAGCAGTAAAGCATACAAGAAAATAGAGGAATACTGCAATTTTCCTCGCTTACACTACCAGAGCTGAAGAAATCAAATTTGAACGAAAGGCAACGGCACCAAAAATCACCCGTATTAGTCACAGAGAGAATTGGACTTTTGTTCCATTTGATCAACAGAAGAACACGTTATTACACATGTGAAATAAAGCTTTCAAATACAAGAAATGTGAAAACTTAAATAAAGCCATTTTGCACATTAAGAAGCTATGCGGTATATACATTGACACATAATGTTCAAATTAATTCAAAGTAAGGTTTATTTCAATGTCAAGGAAAAGTATTTCCCAGTTTTTTACACACAGTATCAGGCTGCTCTCATACTGAATGGGCCCAAAGCCTAAGAGTATTTAATCCTGTGGCCTTTAAAAATAAAAATAAGAATTTAGTGAGGTGAATAAAATGTACTAATGTTGATTTTTAGAAAACATATTTTTTAAAAATTGAGCTGTAAACAAAGATCTCTCTCATGCAAGGCATAACAAATTAGTTATTACAACTGCAAGATATTTCTTATTTAGGCAATAAACTTGCTTCCCAAACTAATACAGATTTGCACATTACATAGCATTATACTACACTACTTTTATTACTGTTAGAGAATTAACCAGATGTGTTTTGTTATGCATGGCATGACTGAGAGCAGGCAAGGTACCATGGCATTGTTCGCAGACTTGCATGGTGCTTCTAGTCTCTCTGAAGCAGAGCTTAGGCCCAGAATACACAGAATGACATCAACAAGTTATCCAAGAAACTTGGCTAACATTCTAAAATAAACCCCGTAAAAGCTTTGCTGCCCACATTAACCAGTTTAAGGTAAACCGCACACACTTCAGCTCAAATAAGGTTCCTAAATAAGATAGGTCTTCTGCCATAATGAGCCATTTTATTCTCCAGAATTATTTCAAGTTTTAATTCCACCAAGTCCTCCTTATCTTACTAATCCACATGACTCAATTCTGTAGAATCAATTTACCTAGTTTCACAAAATTCAGTGTTAACTTATTTATTCATCCCTTGTTTCGCAGAGAAAGCGGCATGTTATGTGAAATTATAGGAATTTAAATCCAGATACCTACGTATATGCAAAGCATTCTATGGGCCCACTCATTTATAGAAGTGAGGTATAACCACATTGGTTTAAAGACACACTTAAAAAATGGAGCAAAACAAGCAAACATACAAGCTAAAGGCTAATATATTTCTACCATAGTTTACAATCTGTAAACGCCTTCTCACAAATAAATCATGAGAAATGCTAGAATATTAAAACTGGTTTAGATGAGCTGCACCGGCAGAGAGACCGCCATGTACAGTAAAATTGTTCTGAAGCAGATCCTGTCCCTCTTATTGAAGGATTCTTCTTGTTTATTGATGATACTCCTCTACTACTTCTGGAAGACTATGTCAACTACAGATTTAGAAAAGAATTATGAAGAAGAAAGATAACTAAGCAGGGCACTGGGTTATTTTCCTTCCTAAATCCCAAACTGAACACCTTCAATCAAACAAGGCTTATCTCCAACTCGACAGCACTATTAAAATCCCTTAACATCAAGGCAAATTGTTCCATTCTCTCATTTTTGTTTTGCTAGCTAAACAAGTATAGAATTTTAACATATCATGTTGTAATTATGCCCCTTGGTGACCAAAGGTGTTAAAATTGCATGCTTTATTACAATTCTTCTAAATTATGTAACTGAAAGACGTCATTTTGCACATCTTCTATCACCTAAAAGAGAAAGATAGTTCAAAAAAGGAACCTCACACTTCTCCCCCAAATGCAAATCACTTGTTAGAGAGGAGGAAATAACCAAAGATTACATTCTTACATGTAAAAGGTAAACATTTTAAATAATTTTAAAAACAGACAACATAGACTATAAGAACGTTGCACTGACACCTTTTGTGCAGGTTGTTTAAACACTAGCTAGCAATAACAAGACAACAGAAATATCTATCAAAATATAGATACCTAGTTCCTAAAAATGAAAAAAAAAAAAAACCACTTGTATAAGGAACAATTGTGTATAGACAGTTAACATAAGTAAGTTTGAAAGCTTCTAGCCCTCCCTCATGCTACATAAAAATTCAGCAGACTGTGAAAAAGGTTTAAAATAAATACTGTCTATATTACCAATTCCATACCAAACCACATTTTTTTTCCTTACTACTGTTTTTGTTGCTTCCTTTGTGCTTCCCAGAACCTCTTTTCCCCACTGTTAATAATAAATTTAGTCCTTACGTTACTATGGGACACAATGGTTTCACACTAAGCATTAAAAGAAACCCTCTTCTTACATTGTCTTTTTCCCCCTACAGAACTCCAGTTTCTCAACTCTGAAATTAATCACTTGTCAAACAAGTCACTATGGCTCAGTTTTTCTAAGCAATTCTCTTCTCTTCACCACCTACCATCTCGAAAGCAGGTAAAAATTTACTGGAAAATACAGCTCCACGAACTCAAAGAATTTACTGTCTTTCCAGTCAGAAACAGAACAGTCGCTTTTCCTTATCCTCACGACTTCTGCACAGAGGTGCCGAACGCAAAATCCCACTTACAGTACAACACAGCTGTACCTTCAATCTTTTCCTCCCTCTGGACAAAAACATCCTCTAGTTTACACATTAGCGAACAGTTTCTCCTCCCCTTCTCAACACACCTTTATGCAGCGTACAACTACTTTAACTATCTGTACCTTCACCTCCTCCCTCCCCGACCCCCGACAGTTTTCCCCAGCGTATACCACGGATAGGCTCCTGGGGCGGGGGGGGGGGGTGGTGGTTTGTTTTTAAACGTGATGTTGCTTACCCAACGTGGCTGCCGAGAAGCAGGACAAAAGGTACTTTTGCTCCCCGCCTTTCCAGTCACACACACACCCCGGAGCGGAGCCGGCCACCCAGGCGAAGACGATCTTACCTCAGTGTTCCCCGAACGCCAGGGCCTCATACCCCACCCTCTCTCCCCGGTGCACCAGCCCTCGGGCAGACTCCGTCGGCCTGGTCCATAAATGTCCATCCTCTCCCTCCAGCCAGCAGTAAGGGAAGTTCTGGAGAGGCCCCGGCCGCGGGGAACTTGCCCACCCGCGGGACCCCGGCACCCCACCGCCCCCGCCCCTCCCCCGCCCGCCCCCCGCACCAACTTCCCCGCCGGCACCCCCCGCTCCGCTCCTATCAGTACGGCAGTGCTGGAAGGGGATGGCGGCGGGGACCCTCCTTCTCCCCCCCCACTCCCGCCCCGAGCCGCCCCCCTCGGCGACTGCCCCCGCCCGTCACCCCCTGCCCCTGCCGCCGACCTCGCTCACTCGCCTTCCGCTCCTCGCCTCCGACCCTCGGCACCTTCCAGAGCCGCGGGGCTCGGGGGACGCTCCCCTGCCCTCCCGCTCGCCCCCAAAAGCGGGGACCCCCCCTCCCCGCTCACTCACCCGCCCGCGTCCCCTCGCCGCCCGCCGCCGCCGCTCCTGCCTCCTCCCCGCTGAGGCTCCTCAGGAGACACTGACACCGGCGCACGGATACCCGCTGGGCGCTATTTTTGGGAAACAAGGCCCAATCGGGGCCGGAACTACTTCCTCTGTCACACTCTCTCTCCTCAGGCGGACGGTCGTCTCCGAAAGATATCCTTCCGCTCCTTTCTCCTGTCACCTCGGACGTCGCTGCGGGCGTTCACCCGAGCCGGGCAGGGGCGGGACGAGGGGGAAAGCGTGGGGGAACCCGAGGTGAGCCTACGGCCGGCGGCGGGGCTGCGAGCGCCCCGCTCTGAACATCCAGCATCGCCGGATTATTTTGTTTTACCATGGGGAGCGGCCGGGTCTACATTCTTCACCGCCGACCCAATCCTGCGGCGCAGCGAGCCCATAGGGCAGCGCGCCGGAATGAAGGGGCGGCAGCGCCAATCAGCGCCCGCAGAGAAGAGCAGCGCCGGCCAACCAGAGAGCAGTTGGTAGGCGGGGCGTAATGAAACGTGAGGGCCTTGAGTGACAGGCGTGCACCCAATCAGGGACACCTCGAGGGAAGCGGCGGCCAATCAAAGCCGAGCGTGCGCGGGCCTACCGCGCAGGAAGCCCTTGGCCGTGCCCCCTCCACCCCAACCTTGGCGACAGCGCCTGCGCACAGCGGCCCCCGTCCCTCCCTCCGCCGCCCCAGTGACGCACGTAGCCGGGCCCGCCCTACCGAGAGAGCGGCGCGTGCGCCCACGCGCCGGGCCCGCGAGGGCAGGGCCGCGCGCGCCCGGCACTGAGGGGTTGCCGGGGGCAACGGCTGCAGGGGGGCCTGAGGGACACGGCGGGGCCGCAGCCCCTTCCCGCAGCCCGCCTCCCTCCTCAGGAGGAGACACCGTGGTGGGAAAGCCGTGCAGCCAGCAGAGCTGCTCCCCCCCACCCCCTTTCCTGCCCTCATCTCTCCAGCAAGGCAAAGCTTTGCTCTCAGGGCCCAAATCCACGTACTTGAGTTAATTAAAACAAGTCGCAATTAAGTAGTCCCTCATCCTCTTGCAAGGCCTGATCACTGGAGGATGCAGCGGGAAACCAACACCAGCTCTTCCACCCACAAACTGCCCAGCTACCTGTCACCAGCGCAAAAACCACCACCACCTCCCCACTATGCATGTATATTTTTTGTTACTATGTTTTTCTCACTAGCTTTCTGTGAAAATCACTGTTCTATGAGGACATGAGCTCCGTCTTCGACTCCAGGCTAAGGTGACAGCCCACCTTGGCTCCTCCTCCATCCATCTCCACCTGACATTATCTTTGTCAGAGTTCCCATTAATTTTGCTGGAAGTAGCAAAGACTACTCGGGAACACATAATAAAAGACATAAAATTGGCGTCTTTCTCCTTCACAGAAGGCAGCAGCTGAAGAATGACCCAAAAATAAAATTTTAACGATAAAAAGATACTTGCCAAAAATCATCTGCGCTCTACAGCTTCTCCAGATTTATCCTGCAAGATACCGGAGTGAAATGATGGGAGACATTTCGAAGCACTAAATCACTGATGGAGAGGGCCCGTCTCTGCTTCTGGGCATGATAATCAAAAGTACTTTCTCTGGAAAATCCAAATGAGAGGGTGTTCTTTATGTTTGGAAGACTGTATCATTAACTGAGTACAAAAAGTAGTTCCACAAATGGTTAGAAAACAGGATGCAAGAAATGACGACGGAAACACCCAACTGGCAGTGTGATAACCACAGCACTGGAAGGGAAAAGGTAGATCCTCCAAGATCATTCCCAAGAAATGAATGTAAATTTCTGTTGTCTGTTTCCAAACTTTTAGCTCAAACTGAAGCAGTAATTCACAACTCACAGAAATTTGGAAGTTTAGGATTTATAACGTACAGTTTACTTGGGAGTTAAATATCCGGCCAGTAAATAAGTTGAACAACTTATGAAACACCCACCTTCCCTTCAAAACAGAAATGCAAGAGTATGCACTTCTTACTGTGGATCTCAGAAAAAGCTAATAAGAGGTGTCAAAGACAAAGACATAACAAAATACAGTAATTGCCATCTACTGTGATATTTCCAAGCTGACTGTTATTGACCTATAATAATCGGGAAGAGATTTAAATGCATACAGTTTTCTTAAAATTCTCAACATGAACAGTCCAAATGCCATTGATTTTTATATGAATATAGTTTATTCTCTTCTTCGTCACTATACCTATCATCCATAATATCTGTGAGGTCTATTACTATAATCTAATGATTAATACCATGAAATCCTCTCTTGACAGCAATATGCTGAAAATATGTTAGATAAAATCCTGAATTCTTCATTTAAGTTACAAAAGTCAGTGGGAATCTGAGTAAGACACCGAAGCAAGGCCTAAGCAAGGACTTCTGGATATACTCATGAATTATGTTCAGTGTGAAATCATATTATTCTAAGCTGGCAAAAACAGAGCAGGAAGCCAAAAAGATAAATAATTGGTTCTAATCTGTCCTTTTCAGTGGCAGTACAAGAATAAGCATAGTATGTGTTGCTCAAGGGATTTCTATGTATGCCTTACAAACAATAGTTAAGGGGTACAGAGCAGCGTCTTTCCCACTGAAATGCATCCCTCCCTCAATTGAACACTGCCCTGTGTAACAATTGAGAAAAGGAAGTGCAAAATACGGCATCCAATTGAAATTACAGATGTTGTTTTCCATACGCGATGATGTGCTGTGACATCTGCCTCTGCAGACCCCTCTTGGGACTGCTAGTGAAAAAGAATGGGTGGCGGGGAGGTCACAGATGTTCTCACATGTCACAATAGCGTAAATGAAAAATATCACCCCTTAGGGTGACACAAAATAAAACCATAGAAGAATGCCTAAAACCACTCCATGACTCAATGGCCCTGTTCTGCGTTAGGCTTAACTTCCAGGACAACTGCAAAGGCCAAATGCACCTGGATAATCCAAAGGATGCAAAGCTGTAGGTGATTAAGAAAAATCCACACTACAGAGAAAAATTATGATCTTTATAAGAGCGTAGAAGCACCAACATGACAAAGCCTTAGAGAACATCACACTTTAGTGTCAATATGACAAGTGAAAAATTATCACAAGCATCTGCTAGGATCACTCTTGACATGTAAGAGAACAACCACTGAACACATTTCTGCTCATCTTACATACAACCCAGAGACTGAAAAGAACCACCTGAAATCTCTTCCCTTGGCCAAATAGCAGACAGTGTAATTTCTGTGATATCCAAGGAGAAATAAACCCTGAGAAACAGCAAATATGAAGAAAAATATGGGAAAAAAGACACGAGTATTCTTAATTTTAACTAAATAGCCTCACAGTTGAATATAGTCATCATCCAGCAGTTGTTATGGCAATAAAGCTCTCCTTTGGATCTCTGTTCCAGTGCATTTCCACCCACCCGTTCAAGGTATTTTGGAGGCACTACCACCAAAATCATATCTCCACTAACTTTTAACTTACATTTTAGGACCTTCTTACAAAACATTCCAGAGATGTACCATGGCTGTTCCTCAGGCGTCCTTTCAAATGTTCCTTATAGTCCAGAAATCAGCTTTTTTCATCTTGTTTTCTGGAGAAAAAGTCTTAGTCACATGCTTCTAAAGGTGAACTTTGTATTAAAACAAAATGCAGGACTTTTAAAATTCTAGGTAAGAGGAATAGGGGATGTTATGTAGCTTTTGCATATTTGCCAAACAATTAAGTTATCCTTCATAGGGAAGGAAGGTCTAAGAACAAGCTTGTAAGAACAAGGTTTCTTAAAATTGCAGGCCAGATTAATTCCTAACATTGTTTCACTTACAATGGTGGAAGTACTCTATGAATGAAGATTTTGTGAGGGACTGCTTATTGCAACAAAACCAAATTGTACTCACAGCATTTCAGGATGGGAACTTGCATTAGAAACAAAGGAGACGGGGGGACTCCCACCTAGGGAGCAGGAAATCAGAGAGGAGCAAATAATGGTTCCTTTCCATTAACACTTTGGGTAACCCTGTTAACCCCATAATGACCGCTTCAGTACAGACACAGACTTTCGCTCTCCGAAAGCTGGCTTAGAACAAACTCCCCTGACATCCCTGTCCCTGGCTGGGAGCAGTGCTGTTACCCTACTATTTGGCTCTGGTGTTCCACTAAAGACAGATAAAATCAAGAAAAGACTTCCTTATTTTAGTTAAATCCAAATTACCTGACAATGCATGAATTAAATTCACTCAATCCATTTCATAAACTGCCCTCTGTAAACCACTAATATTTCCACATCGTTATATGGTACGTTCAGTAATCTGATTGCCTTGGGAATATTTGTTTTTCCAGAACTTGTGGCCAAGGTACATAAGATTAGATCAGACGCAGCTTGTCTAAGAATGCTGTAATGTGGGTGTACAGTATATTTGCTAGTTTTGAGTTACAGGTAAAAGTTCTCTTTCAAACTTTTCCAGCCAGGGGTTCGAGCTAAGTTATCTGAAGTCGTCTGTTGCAGCATTGGCACTTTTCGTTTTACTTTGCTGTTGGCCTTCTAATACCGGAGGATCAACACGGGAAATATTTATATTGCATGCCTCGCTGACTGCACGCCTGATCCATACCTCAGCAAAACTTGTGATATTTTATAGGTCCTCACAATGACAGAACACAAGTCTCTCTGGGATTCACGCTCTTCTGCAGGGATTTTCTCACCATTCTACATGTTAACATGAACCAACAGCTGGGTTTAAGAGATCTG
Organism: Rissa tridactyla; assembly: GCF_028500815.1. Classification (NCBI taxonomy): domain Eukaryota; kingdom Metazoa; phylum Chordata; class Aves; order Charadriiformes; family Laridae; genus Rissa; species Rissa tridactyla. The sequence continues at coordinate 4,774,761 of NC_071474.1, forward strand.
ATATAAATAGTAACATCATGCTGCGAGCGAGCTTCTTGGAAAGTAGAAAATACGTTATTTAATGCACTCTGACATTTGCCGTTCCTCCCCTTATTCCTAAGCTGCATTTCTGTAAACACCCATAATGACAAATGCAAAGAAGCTGACTTCTTCACATAGACATAAAAAGTGCTGCCTTGAGCCCAGGAGATGATATCCAGAGCAGCTTACCTCTCCCCTTCGCCAGACAGCTGGCAAATTCTGCACAGTAGGAAAAGGAGTCAGAGCGTGGATGGAAATTTCTGCTTCCAACAGTATTCAAGATTACAACCTTTGGTATTTTATTTTCATGGTTGCTCTATGTTGCTTCAGAAACTCCCTGCTTTTGCCATATCTTTCCATTCATTAACATTGCAGCTTGCAATTAAACATTCTGACATAACATAGCTGAGATTTTTTGGCAGCTGCCTTAACCAGAGGTTTTCAGAGTTTCCTGCAGACAGCTTTAAATTTTCATATCCTCATGAATGCTTGCCACCTTCTTTTAATAACTTGAAAAAATAAGCCTCTCTTAGGAACTGCATTGTTTCTGTATTTCCCCAGCACTCATTTACTGCTTTTAGAAATGTGTCATGCACATGTATATTTATAGAGAGAGCAAAGTGTACATATGCACAGTATAGTTTGACATCTTATACAGAACACACAGATTGCTTAGCAGATCTAAAGAAAAATAGTTACTTTCAATATTTTTGTTATTAAAATGTACTTTTCTCTTCTGATGGTATTGTATGATTTCACCCCTCTAAGAAACCGATCATATTTACTACATTATTCAAAAACTGCAGGTCTTCATGTGTTAATAATTTTGTAGCTTTATACATATTATGACTGTCATATATTGCAACACTAAACTATTTTTATTATTTTTATGCAAGAAAGTATTTCTTAGGATAGATCTTGCCCTTTTTCCGAAGAGCTAGAAATCACTTAAAGGGATTTTAAAGTTAATTGCATTTTTAAGGTGTAGAATATATTTGGAGATCTGTTCAAACACTGTTTGCCATTATCTCTAATATAGATTTGAAACTGATTTAAAAGGGTGTCTTTTTAATGTTCAAACTGACCTTAAAAGTCTTTTTTTTCTTCTAACATTACCTGGCAAATAAATTCTTAAAGGGATATTATCAATTTAAGAACTGTGCTTTAGTCTGGAAAATTTTCCAAGAGATTAAAAAGAAAATGTCTCCTTTTTTCTGTAAGTTTAATTTCTATATTTGACAGCAGTATGTGTGGTCAGTATCACATGCTGTTAGGAAACAAAAGGGACAGAAATAGATATAGGAGACCATAATACCTGAAAAGTCTTTGAACTACATTTTAAAGTAGATTTGAAGTTGATGGAGCCTCTTCAAGTGACAAAAGACTCACGGAACTCTTAAAAGCCAGCTCCTGACTTGTGCAGAGCACCCTCAGCTCCCACTGCAATCAGCTAGCGCTGCTCTTAAAATGTAAATTTAAGCATTATTTTCCCTGCATTTTTTCTGCTTCACTGTAAACTGTTGACCAAACTGAATATATGAAAAGGCACATTTTATTGCCCTGATCCTGTAAGCTTCATATACAGAACCCACAATGGCTCTGCATGATCTGTTGTAACGTTCAAGGCATAACAAAGAAACTTTTAAAGCAGTTAACTTATATAGATACAGTTTAATTCTTAAACTTGGGCAGTTTACAAGGTGCATTTTGGGTCTTTTATAATGGTGTCCAGACTCCTCAGTATGAATGTGTCGTTGATGTATCTCCCATTGATTTCTTTGCAGGTACTTGTAATACGATTGTTCTGTGTCCCACAGGATAAATAACAGACATCAGCTATCCCACTCCCTCTGGCCCTTCCAGGTAAAGGCAAAAATGCCTTTGATTCTCTGTTGTAGGTTTGCTTTAGTTTGGAAAACAAGCCTTAAAAATTTAACCAGAGTGTTAACATGGATCAACTGTTCCGCGATTCTGAGTTCTGTATCTGAACAGGCATTTGTTAAGGGGTTTATGGTTTTCTTGGCTGTGATTTAAGATTATTGCATACTTTCTCAACCCTTTACTAAAAATATGCTCATGAAGTGCGGTAGCACATTTGTTGCAATCTCTGAGGATGGTTTCTTATCTGTCAAACAGTTTAGAAGACAAACTGGCAGTGAGACAGCTCACCTGTTTCCTATGGTTACTCGATGATAAACTATTTCACAGCCCCTGCTGTTGCATCTAGGACAAGCGTTTTGAGACAGAGCCCCAATGCACATGTAAACAGGTCACCTCACGCTAAAATGCCATTTCATTTCCAAGCCAAGCCAGCTGGCTTTGGACAGAAAGTGCTTTTCTACTTGCGTGGGCAAACTTTATCACCTTCCCATCCTTTTTCTCTTGCTGTCACATTACTGCAGAGGTGGCGGTGGCTGATAGCAGAGTGAGAAGCAGTGTTCAAAATGTGTCCACGTTAGCCGGGATAATAACGCCTGGTCCTGCAGCCATGTGTTGAACCAGTCCACGTGATCTCACATAACCTAATCAAATATTTTTCCTTTCATTATATGGAAGTAGAGAAAGATTAACTGAGATTGAGGTCAAGTTATTGAATAAAAAGGAAAAGCATCCAAAGTTTTTGTGTTTGATCCTATCTTTCCTTGGCCCCAATCATAGTTTGAAAGGGTCCAGACTCATCCTGGATTTGGAACTTTTGTATCTCCAGTTTCAGTTTAGCAAATCCTGTTGTGTTCCTTGTTGGAAAGAAGCAAATTTCTCCTTAGCTCTCCCACAGGGTGGAGTAAGAAAACTAGTGTCATCTGGGAGGAAAGCTGGAAGTTTGGGATTCTTGGGTTTCTTTTATTGCTCGTCCTGGGGGCTGTTTTTTAAGAAAGATGCAAGTTCATCTTTAAATTAGACTCTAAAATGAAGGGTCTTCAAATGTCTTCTAAAATACTGCTCTATAAAGTCTATGGAAAGTCTCTTATTAATTCAAAGATCTGACCTGCAAAGCTGCACCGCCTAAGCAAAGAGTAAAATACGCAATAGGGATAGTTTAACTGGTGTAGAAGTGGTTTAAATCTGTTTTATTACACTTTAGCCAAGCTGAACTGTTCTAAACTAGGTTAAAATCATAACTGCAATGGAAGCCAGGCTCTGAATTTACCATGCCCTAGCTATACCTTCCTCCTGGGTAAAAAAGGATGAGGCTACCTCAAATCACATGGCATTTCATGCAGGTATGCATATGGAAAACGCTGACGCACAAAGACTTGTTATTCCCACGCTAATTTGTCCATGTGTCCATATCCATAGTTATACTTGTTTATGTAACACCAGTTTAAAATGATACTTGCAGGGTCTGAATACATGAATGAGTGATCTCATTCACGTACTGACATGCTTGACAACTTACCATGCATCAACCGAGCCGCGGTAATTGACCATGTGTGTTTGCTCTTCGCCCGTGGCGATCTCGGATGGAAGAAACCAGTTTAGACTTTTCTTTTTCTTGGCCCTGAGGTTAAGCTGACACGTTGAACCTCACGTTGGCTGCAGGCTAAAGAAAGGCATGCTGCAGTTACCGTGCCTCAACTGATGTGCGGTAACTCGTTAAGTTGCTGGAACCGGACAGCATGCCTGAGCCGTTGGTTAAAATGGGATAATTGAGGGCATAAATCAGGTGTTAGTTCAGTTCAGTGTAAGTCAATTAGGAATGGATTTAAGGTAAATTGACACAAATCATTTTTAGTCCAGAATAAAAGTGTCTACCCAGAACAAGCTTAACTAAATCCAATACAGCTTAATCTAACGTAAATGGAAAGACTTTCAACTAGCCATAAAAAGAAAAAAAAAAAAAATCTTATGTGCATCGCCTAGGGCACGTGCATTCACTTCAAGCAACAAATACAATTAGACATATAAACTAAGAAAGTGTGCAAAGTGAGCCAAATTCACAGCTATCTCCGCAGACAACGTAGAGAGAAGGACAGAGGTAGCTGTGAAAGCAGCAATACTTTCTCTGGCTCTCCTAGCAGATTTGGTACACTCTATCATTTTCAGTTGTAAACTGCTGGAGGTAAGAATGGGTATTCCGCATTGTCTCAGAAATGTGCACTCTGCCATCATTTAATAACAAGTATGTAACAATGCTGACATGATCCTGGTAAAAGTCAATTGCGAACAAACATGAAACAGCTGAATTTGCTTTCATTCCTTGAGCTTGATGAAAAGTACTGAGGATCAGAAGATGATATAGATACTGAAAAGTAAATCTGGGTTTCATAAATTTTAATAAATGAAGTGTTATTAGTAATTCAATCTAGCAGAAAAATCCCTAATGAATAAAAAGCAAATAAAGCTTGTTTCTCAAATGGCTTCACCCTTCATCTCTAGAAAGCGTTACTGAAATTAGGGAGGCATAGTTGGGATTAGTCATATAGGGACAATTTTTTTAAAATCCTTTACCAATGGGAGACTGCCTTGAATGAAGGAATTTGGCCCCCTAGTTCCCATTTCCTGGCTGAGCTCTCTCTTCTAAGAAATTCTTTTATGGAGAATGTCCGTGGGAAACTAATCTGAATTCTTTGTGTTGTGTGAGATTTTAGAAGACTCCGTTATGGATCAGCATCCCACTAGGGAGGATACAAGATGCATATGCACAATAAAATTATAGTCTTGCCCTATACTACATAGTCCTAGCAGCAGGCTGTGCTTCAAATTTATTCCTATGTGGCTGTTGAGAACCAGTAAGGAGTCGTCCTGCAGCCTGTGGGAAGAAATGCAGCCCCTTCTCATGGCGGTTACTTGGCTCATCCATCCAAGGTAAAAATACATTGTCCTCCATGTTTTGGGACTTCTGCTGTAAGTGCCCTTTGCTGTGGCATGAATTTTATTTACTGTTTTTCTCCCTCACTCCAAAAAGCACTGTACGCACACTGCACAGTTGCAGCAGACCACACATTTTGAACACAGGAAGAAAATAAGCATATTATTATCAGGATAATTGCGTGTTGGAAAGAAAGTTGCCTCCAGCACTTTGTCCAGATTAAAATCTCAATCAGTACCATTATCTGGGAAGTATCTGCAGTGACACGTGCATGCAACGCGTCTCAGTCAGCAATCTGGCCTATAGCATTTGCAGAAGCTTTAGCAATTTCTTTAATGACCCTTACAAGTCCTCCATTTATTCAAAAGCTGAAATGCTAGCCTATATGGGACAGAAACTTCTAAAACAGCAGATTGAAGTACTCCGTATAAATTGAGCAATTTCTGTTAACACATGTCGACTAAACCAGAGCTGCCAATCAGCCAAGCTGCTGCTCTGTGACAACAAACATCTGAGGTACCGGAGCTTGAAGTTAATCGAAGTTATTTATTTTATCATGCAGAACTAAGCCATTGCTCTCAGAGACATGGTTTTCATCTTACCCCTCAACCAGAGTATACATGCTTTCTTCAGAAGAAAATAAACGTTATGTACTTAGCCTTAATATTAACCTTAAAAATTCAGCTATTACAGTTGATGTTTATTCTGCCTCTAGTACCAAATTATGCACACAAGCATAATTTGGGGATCACTGAAGGAAGAAAACCTAAACCACAGCTATTGTTAATTCAAGACCAAGCACTTTTGTTTGTACCAACATGAAGTAACCACAAATATAAGAACTGTAGCTAATACTGTTTTCCTCTCACCACGTTAGCGATCTGAAAGGTTCCTTCAGAGGATTTAGTATTTAAGAAGGGGTTCAATGGAAGAGTAACTGGTTTCAGAGTGTATACTACAAGAGTCAGAATTGAGGGAACTATCAAGTAAAGCAAAGCCATTTCCCCAGCACCATTTCTATACCCTACCACCAGTTGTTTCTTTTTTTCTGGTGCACATTTTTGCTCCTCCATCATCAAGAGTGAAATTATCATACAGTTACATTGCTATAAATTTGGACCGGTTCCACTGACTGTTGATAGTCACTGCCTCCAAACGCCCTGGGGATGCATGTTATAGTGTGTGCTCTGTGTGGCTCCTTCTAAACAATGTATAGCCGATCCCTTTCTTCATGCCAGCTTGCTCATGAGCCATGCGGCAGTGTAACGGTTCCAACTTCCTTCTGTGTCCTGAAGATTTTGGCTCGAGTCTTGCTTGTTTGCCATGAGAAGGTTCCAAAATAAGAAACACATTCACTCATGCTCCCTTCTCTTCACATGGTTACATTTAGTCTTTCTTTTAGTGCTTTCCTCTGCTTACAACACGGGGAGTATGTGCTACCTTATTGCTTATGGAAAATATAATTTATGTACTTACTGTCCCAAAGATTTGCTCATATTTGAGCTCTTCTTGACTGATCTGACTTTATAGCCTATAGCTTTAGGTGCATCTGATTATTCCCTTTTTTCCCCCTCATTGTTTTGGTTTGTTAGTTTTAGCACTGCTGACACAAACAGTGCATTTCAAAAGGCATCTTTCCTGTGGGCTGTGTTTACTCGTTAATGTGGCTAAGTGTCATCTGAAGTCCTGGGTGACAGCTCGCTTTGCTTTAGATTGTGGCATTCCCATATATGATTTATTGTATCTGAAGGAAAGCACAGCTACATCTGTAGGAAAGTGAAGAGGAGTCATGGGAAAAGGGGAGTTGTTGGAGTTCTGGCTGCGAGGGGGACTGGGGAACTTGACATTTAGGTTCCTGCACAAGATGTAATTTCCAGCTGAATAGCTCAGGCACTTACACAGCTTCACTTTGGCCCCAGCTGTGCACTAAGTGCAACCAACATCTCTCTTAAAAGCCGCTTACAGCAACCTGACTTGATGTGACTGTTTTGTTTTCAATAAAAGGCAGGGGGAAAAGTTGCTGTAGTAAAGTAGCTGATAGCCCACATGAACTGCATTGGAACATTTCATCCAGGCCACTCAGAAGTGAACCAAAGTAGCTGGGAAAATGGCAGATGAATCTGACAGCTTGCAAATAAAGTTTTACTGGAAACATTGCTTATTGAGTCGATGTCTGTGTAGCTTCTGGTACTGAATTATTGGTACAATCCCAGTGCTTTCCAATGAATCACATTTTCCTCAGTTCAGGATTAATCAACATGTCACTTAGATGTAGTCTCAGACAATAAGCACTATGATATGGATGTCAAACTATTTTAGGTCAGACTGTTTTCTATTTTTAGCTTATATCTGTTCTGTTATAGGACTAATGCCTCAAATTCAGAAAAGGCAAGTGTTACAAGATACGAGCAAAATCCTGACTCCATGGAGGAATCAGTGAGTTGTGCCATTGACCCTAACAGGGCCAGAATTTCACCCGATCGGTCTGTTTTAATTAAAGCTTCTTCCTGTTCAAATTGTGGCTCTATCCTCAGTAACTGAGACAGTTACTCAAATTCCTGCTTTTAAAATGCCTTAATGTTCCAGAAATGTCGCAGATGGGGAAACATAAGAGCCGGAGAGTTTTTGAGCGACAGGTAAAAGAGGCCCCTGATTCACTGCACCGTGATGCTGCCTAGTACACAGTAGGCTGCATTCTTAGTTTTTGATGTGGATCCTTAATATCTTTATGTATCATTCTAAGATAAGCAAGACCGAATTTGGTGTACGTACTTATATATAAACATACCTGCTTTCTTGTATTATACATAGCACGTGTACATATGCACAGAGATGCACATGCACACACAGCGCTTCCTTCATTAACAATAAATAGTAATACATGGTGAAATTTCTTAAGCAAAGCAGTCTTCAAAATTAAGACAATGAAACGGTTTAGGAGGAAAAAAACAACAAAGATATCCATCCAAAATGGAGACAGCCTTTCTTCTTAGTTAAGAGTTGGACTGCACAAACACACTACACGAGCACGTACAGCTTCACAGCTCGGAATTCAGTGTGGACAATCAGGTGTCACATTATACAGCTCATGCAGAAACTCACAGAGCCAGTGAAGACTGAATTCAAACCCTCCCTGTCCATAACGAGTCACTGCCATCCAAAACAGAAGAGAAACTCTGGGTATGCCTACGACAGGGATAGCCAACTGGAGGCCCACAGAATTTGGATCAAGCCCACCAAGCAGTTTTCTTTGGCCATGAGAAGCTGGCTGGCTCCGAGGCCAACCACGTGGTGTTGCTCTTTGTGCTTGGGGCAGGATGCACAGTGAGCTGTGGCTGCCTGATCTTCACAGGGTCACCTCACCTGCCCTAACTGATGATAAAAATGGCTTTCCAAATCCTATGCAAGCAGGCTGTCCTTGTCTACATGCTTTCCTGCATGCAGACGAAAACTTGCTTTACTTATGGTCTGAGCTGGCCAGAGCCCCGAGCCCAAGCTAATATCCTGCCTCTCAGCAGGCCACAGTAATTTGGGCATGTAGCACATTAGCTGCAGCTACATGGCTTCTGGTTCTCTTGGACAGCAGCCAGAGTAAGCTCATATCTGCCTTCAAAAGACCATGTAGACATCGCTTATGTAGCTGGTAGTCAGAAGACCTATGACAGGAGTGGAAAAATACTGCTCCTGCACAGTGGAAAGCAGGAGCGTAGCTTGTGCTTTACAGTCTCTCAGTGCCTTTTCCAAGTCCTGGGGATCTTCAGTTCTGACCCAGGTTGCAGAGCCTGACTAGTTAGGCCTAAAAGTCAGCAAGTTCTGCCTTTGCCATTGTATGCCAAATATCCAGTGCCCACGCAGCACATCACGAAGTACCTGCCTCCTTGAGATTCGATCACTCTGAAAACCCTGCCTAATTTCTCGTATTATGTTTCCTAATCTCCAGGCTATCATTCCTTTTTAAACTGCCCCATTGATTTAGTAGCGTCTTTAAAAAGAGCATTAAAATTATTCCCCCTCTGCAGCGCTGCTCTGGTTCATTAATTATTTCACATTACCAACATAAAACTTGTAAAGTGAAAGAAAATTGCAGCACTGACTTGCAATTGCTATCACATTTTCTGATCCCAGACTCGGGGACTGGCTGTACTCTGCAGTTACAGCCCCTGCCCTCAACGCTCGCTGCACAAACACACTCGGAGCCATTCGCCGCTTTGAAAATAATTACAACACCACATTGTGTATTAGGGCTCTTTACACTTCGCTCATAAGAAATCTCTTTCAAGATGTAACAAACTGAGCGTGAATCAGCTTTTAGGCTCATTTTGGATTCTTTTACATTTTCTTTCCTCCTTTCTCAGAGGAGGAAGAAACCACGTGGCCCTCTGATCCCTTTCCTCAGCCATGCAGAATTGCTCTCCTGTGTACACAAGTAATAAAAAAAGATGTATTTTCTTTCAGAAATCTGAAGATACTGCAGACTAAGTGATGGCTCTCTTCATCTGTTAAGGTGTCCAGAGCCGGGCAGGAGGTGACACGCATCAGAACCACACTCCCATCGATTGTACTTAACTTCAAACCACAGCAGAGGTGGGTGGCACCTCTCCCAGATGGCACGCTACGAAGTCTGGCTCCAAGGAGTTTCTGTGCCTCGCTGGCAGCAGCAGTGCTGAGAGCACCGGAGCCTTGACCCTGCGGCAGAGGGAACACAAACAGGTGTTGAAGTCTCCAGGGCAGAGCCTGGCTGTAGGAGCGGAACTGCTGCTCCACGTGCAGCCCATGCACCAGGGGGTTCTCCCCTCCGGCTGCTACAGGTTCCTCCGCAGATGTGTCACCACTCAGGCTGCGCTTGCCAGGGCTCACCTTTGCCTCTCACTTCAGTTTCCCATGGTATCCAGCTTCTTCCCTTCAAAATCTCACTCTCTAACCAGGGAGCTTGCAGAGTAAAGTTGAGTGTCAGTCTTAGCAGAAAGGGAACAGCAGAGTGATCATCTCCCCCATGAGTCAGTGCTTCTTGCTGGAGGATGCGTGACTCACCGGTCCCCACACGGGCTTCCTCCCTCCCCCATCGCTCTGCCTCACCTCCAGCCTCTCCTGATCCAAATCCACCTTTGCAGAAATCATCTTTATTCGTTAGTCCTTCCTGCCATTACCTTCTTTGCTATAATAGGCCTGGAGTCAGGGAAAACTTAACAGTACTCCTGTTTTCATGCTAGAAAAAAGTGTTACTCATTTTCGCCACTCAGATATGTGTCTCCTGGCCCCTGTGGACATCAACGCAAGCTTAGCCACAAACCTGTCTGCAAAGTGACTTTCAAGAGAGCCTATTAGAAACAGCAATTCCCTGCTCCAATACATTTGTTCTGGGCCACAGGTAAGATCCCAGTGTTCTTCAGCTCCTCTGCACCCTGTTGTTATGATTTCTCAGGGGTATTTCTGTTATGAACCCACTCCACTAAGTACTTATGAACCTGGAATAAGGAAAAGCAGTAACTGCTGATTGAACAAAGAGAAGAATCAATGAGCCAGTGTTAGAAATCAAGGAACAGAGTACTTTTCCCCCCATCAGTTCCAGTGCAGTGGTGTTCACTTTTTGCTTCCTGACTTTTACAGAGGCCTACTTATTCTCTTTTTACCCCACTGGGCTAATTTTTTTTCCTAGAAGCAAAGTACTGTCTGCTCAGGATCACACCGGGAAGCAGTTGGGACGCAAAAAAAGTGCCTGGATTTTATGCCATAGGAAGGACAACTGCCTGTAACGCAGAAACGGTGACAGGAGAAACTAGTAGCCTTTACAAAAGGAAGTAAGTAGCGGGGTTCTTTACCTTTTCGGACCTGCAGAAGGTACCAGTATACAACTTTTTGAAATCCAAGCTCATGGATTAGTCCTGGGTGCCAGATTTGCAACACAAACATGCCGACCACGGACTCCAACCCAAGCAGGGTGACAGTTAGCAGCCACCATCAGCAAGTATCTGATAACATCTGCTGGGTGGACTGGGGGAAAAAGCCCTTACCCCATTGTGGTGGGGTCTTTAATGGATGTGCTTATCTGGAAGGAGGTCCAGCAAGAGTTCAAGCTCTGCCTGGGGACTCTAGATGTGACTGCCATGCAGACAGTAACTGCAGCATTCGCTCCGTAACAAAGGTGATTCCTCCACAGGGAGGGAGGAACGTGCCCTGCCTCAGCCCACGCTGTGTTTTCCGAGGAAGAAAGGCAGCTCAGCATCCCCTGCTCTTTGGAACACATTATCTTTTGCTGGCAATAATCACACGTTGCCATCGTTAAGAGCAATGACATTAGCCTGCCAGGCCTAGTTCCTCTAGAAAATAATCAGAAAACAGCTAAAAAACAAAAGCCTGGCACATTTGTGCGACATTGTAGTGATGAGACTTGGCGACAGCGTGAGCTGGACCACTCCTGCCAGTTCCAGCACATACCCCAACAGCAGACAGGACAGACCCTGTTGGTGAGGGATCCGTAAGAGGACAAAAGCCACAAGATCAGCTCATCCAACCCCAAAGCCGGACAGTGGTTACAAGGAGAGGGCATGGCCAAGGCATCTGGTGGACAGAGTGATTCAGAGGAAATTCCTCAGCTTTTAAAACTGCCCCCGACCAGTGGAAATGCCAAATTGGTAGCAATCCTGCTTGCTTCTGTCTTGCAGTGAAATCTTTTGCCTGGAGCTGATTGGGATTAGCTAGTTACAGGGCAGCATGCATGACACATCTTTGCCGCAGCTTGAGTGAACCGAATGCACTCCTTGGGGCAATCCCTGCCTCTCCCCCAGTCTTGTACACCACCACACTCACAGTATAAGACACGATATAAAAAATAACTCTGTCTTCTTCCAGCTTTAAAATGCAAGCAATTTAAAACAGAAGCCTAGCTCACAGAGAACAGCAGAATGCCAGTGTTTTTAAGCCACTTTCTTCTCACTTGTTAACATTAAGCCCAGCCTTCTCCTCATAAATAATGCATAGGGCCTCTTTTTCCTCAATTACACAGTAGTGTCAGATTCCACACTCTGCCTTCCCAGAGTCACTTTCTGTCTCTTCTGGAGACAGCAAGGCCCACTTGGACGTCTGCAACAGCCACAGACTCATTAGACTTGAAGATGATCCTTTGCGTACACCAGTTGAAAGATACACAACACCTTTGTCTTGGAGTTTTGGTAATTATCCCTTGCTGGACTGAAATGCAAGGTAGGAATGTATTTACAGTAAATAGATTTTCCCTTATCCCATCATTTGTGGCACAGGTTCTAAACACGCTCCATGATGCAAAGATGAGCTGGATAAGAGGGTCACTGCATAGCTCATGAGCTGGAGTGCGCACAGAGCTGAGAAGAGAGGAATTAAGACAGTGCTTCTGCAGGCCTAGCAGGGAGACAGAAAAATCATGGGGAATTCAGCTTGTCAGGTGTGTCAAAGATGTGAAAACAAAAGAAAACAACCCCTCTTTCTCTCCTACCCACCATCTTTTCCGATTAATTTAAACTTAACTTGTTGAGATGAGAAGCCAAGATTTCTTCTTCGCTATCAACAGCTTGCTGTCTATAGATACCGCCTCATTACAGAGAGGCTTTTATGCCCTAAACTAGGCAGCCAGAAAACGTTAGACTGAAGTATTGCATGTTATAGATTGACAACATTTAAAACCTAGATGGCCAAGCTACTGATATAATTTCCATACTCATTAACCGTGACATCTCCAGTTCTCCCCCACAGCATTCTGTCAGATTCAGCCGGACCAAGAACCTGTCTCAGCTGCCAGAAATCATTTCTTTACTCTTCCATGGATTGGCATCGCCTGAATGTACTCTTACCCCTCAGAGCAGAAGTTTATAGAAATCTCTTCCCCATTTCCCAGCTGTGCATCTTGCCTTCCCTGCACACACACACGGTCTATTAGCTGTCCACAGCTATGCCCGTCTAGCTGGCAAGCTGCCTGTTCACAAGCTGCTCCAACGATTGCCCTTGAGCACAAGCCAGTGCCAAGTCCCGTCTCAGGAGTTCATGCTCTGTGCTTAGCGCTAACACGATCGTACTGCATGGCTTCGCCCCGCACACTGCTGACAACGACCTCTTAGGGACCCCAGGTTTGCTGATGGCAACAAGCTCCTGAGTGTTTTCCAGGCTAATATTTGCCAGGTTGTATTGTCACAGCCGCCTCACAGACCAGCAATCTGTCAATAGCAGAGTTAGGCTTACAAATGCAGTGTGACACAGGAATCTAGGGCTCTTGTAGTTCTTGGTATGAAAGACTGTTTCACACATGATGTGGCACTAAAGAACGAGCACAACCACGGAGGCAAAAGGTGGGTGCTGGGCCGGGCCAGGAAACCTTATGTGGGCATTTTGAAAGGGAAAAAGTTTAACTGGTGTGCTTTAAAAGGGTGAGCGACAGCATTTCCAAATAACATTTCTTACAAGGAGAGTAACTTTACTCACTAACAAACCCCGCTCAGACTCCTGGATGTGGACAGGGTGAATGCCAAAGCATCAGAGGGTGGCTCACCCTCTGTGCTTCACGGCTGAAGTACCATTTGCTTTGTAAAAAAAAACAACCCCAAAACATTGGCTTCGAAAGAAAAGAAAGGAAGAGAAATAACTCTGTCCTGCCACCCTAGGGTATTCACCTGTAAAAGAGCACAACTAAATTCTGATCTTGACACTGCAGGCGTATTATTATTGCTACCAAGTGCAACAGCGTCAACAGGAAAAAAATGTCCTCACCCACCTTCTATCTCTCGGGAGAACAAATCATGTCAGCCTGTACAGTCAGCATCGCCACAACACATACGCCAGGCTATCAGGATGCCTGAGGTGAAGCTCTCGCTCGTGCTGTTTTGCCTCACAAGGCATGTTCCCTGGCATAAGAGGAGCAATATATTAATGGCACATATCACGTACCATTGATAACTGCTGGCCATCCCACACACAGGCTCATTGTAGGTCAAATTACTTTTGCTGGTGTCAACGTACTCTGCTCATGTTCAACAGGAAATAGTAAAAAGATGCTTTGCTTTACATTCTAAAGCTGGATGAGAGAAAAGACATGTGGATCTTAAAAATTTTGCTTAAAATATGAAAACGGTCCAAATGCTTCAGATTGAAGCTGCTCAAAGGAACAAAGAAGAAGTCTTTCTGAGAGACTCAGAACCCAGTCAGGAACAATGGGGCTTAGATTTAAAACACAACCCAGAACTGAGTTCTTGCAGTTCCTGGAAAATATGAGTACTGGACTGGTGCATTTTTTTATTCACTATTATTATCTCCCATAGACATTCATCCTGATCTTAACATCTTTATTGTCCACATAGAGCAAGCTTCCTCTCAAACAGAAATGAATGTTCCAGTAAATTTCCTTAGACAAAACCACAAAAATCAAACAAAAAAGACCCCTTTATAACTTCTTAAAAAACATACACTTCATGTTGTGATTCAAAGTGCTCTTTGTTTCAGTTAGTATAAATACTGAATTTTACAAAGAAAAAAAGCAAAAGTGAGAGAAAGAAAACTTCTGTCATACATGGGTTAAATAACAATTGCAGTCTTAGTTCCAGACTGATTACTCCGAGAGGCAAATACTAGGTAAAGTCAGGGTTGTCATTTTGCCTCAAGGACAATAGATCTTTGTCCTGAACGCTGTCATAAAATTTTGAAAAACCTCTCTATCAGGGACACAAATATAAGACCTGCTTTAAAATCATCGCAGAGTTAAGTTAGAAGCTACAATTCACTTCTTAGAAATGGAAGACAATTGTTTTGCATGCTATTCATCTGATGTAAAAGATCTTTTTGTCTGCATTAGTCTTAAATCCTTTTAGCTGAACTCGTTAGCAACGGGGACAGGGAGAGCAGCATTATCTTAAAGCCCTCCGCATGCCAACCTCTACCAGGAAAGGTAGACCCTCTCCCAAAAAGAGAGCATCAGGGTAAGGGCTCCCAGCCCCGGCTAAGCAGGGAGCCCAGGCACCTCTGAGCCTTCCATGCCTCATCTTTAAACGAGGCTCAGTAAATCAGCCCTCCTGCAAAAACGTTGTGTGACCTCTGGGGAGAGATGCAGTATAAATCCACATGAACATTTCCTTTTATTATCAGTAAATACTCTTGGATTGGTTGAAATTGTTCCTGCCACTGATATCACTGATCTCTGAAGAGATAAACACGAGCTGATTGATGACTTGTCTGCAGGATCTATTTCAGCCACCTCCAGGCAGGATATTTTCCATGCGGGTAATAATAAATCTTACTATTGAACGGCATCAAATGAAAGCAAATTATGGTAAAAATAGGCACAGATATGTATTTCTTATTATATAATATTAGGGAAGATTTTTCAAGGATTGGAGGATCTTGCATTTGCATGCACAATTTTTTGTAATGTAATCCTTTTGCCTACTTTTAATGTACATATTTTTAAAAGCCTTGTACAGTCAAACAATGTAAAGCAACTATCTCCTCAAAACAGCCTGTCGTGTAGTCAGGTCTGCAAGGTACGTTTCTCATCGCAACTGAAACTGAATAAGAGCAACGTCCGTTCTCAACAGATACTAGGGCTGCCTTTTACTACCACTTTTTACATGATATTTTCAGGTATCACTAGTACTATTTTATACATTTTATTTGCAAAGGAAGCAAATGGCATCCTTTCTTGTCAGTTAATAGAAAAGGTTTGAGGGGAGAGCTGTCACTCACTCTTATTGCTCCCAATTCTTTTCTAAAAGTGGTTGTAGAGTTCCAGGGAAAAGTTATACCTTCATAATGAGAACAGCATTGAAAATGCTCGTGCCACTTTATTTGTGTCAAGCTCAGAAATAAAGATCTAAGCAACTTTCTAGGACCTGTTACATACAATAAAGCCAATGCTTTGTACCAGGGCGGCTGTGCTGCAGGGGAAGGAAAATGTGCAAATCCAAATCTCACATTCGAGATGTAAGAATAAGAAAAAGAGCTGTGAAGACAAAGATTACAGGTGGTCCACTTACCAAATGTTGTATTTCACCATCGTATTATCTGCACAGTATCAAAAAATCTTTGTCCCCAAATGCAATAAACCAGACAGAGAAAACGTGGAGATACAGAGAAAGGACTGGAGAGAAAAACTAATCTGAGGCAGCATTTTCCTGCTATCTCTGTCCTCAGTCTATGGAGGCCAGGGAGAGTTTGGGCTACAGAGCTTGGGGAGAAAAGTGACAGTGAAAGAAGCAACTTGAGGGAGAAGCAACAACTTGGTAGATTATGCCCTCTGGGATCTCTCCTCTATGCAAAACCTACTGCTCCATTCTGGGTGTAATTTGTGCAGAGCAGAGATGGTGAGGAGGAAAAGAGGAGAATAGAACAGAGATGGGAGACCTGTGTAACTTCAAGGGAACATACTGGCTCCCTTAGGGACCAGACAAGCTGCTGGATATGGCCAGCAGGACAAGTGCATGATTTTTAGAAAGACTGGGGAAAGCCAGGCCATGGAAGAAGAGACTGGTACTGCCAAAATGCCACACAACCACGGATTGGTCTCATGAATGGAACATCAATTCATTGCATAGTCAATTTGGCATTCATTTGGGGGTGCAGAGCACATGATTCATACAATAAACAAGAACAAATCAGCCTGAAGAAAAGGACAGTCATTTTTGTGATTTTCCATGGCAGCCTCAAGGCCAATGAAGTCTTATTTTCCATAGTTGAAATGGGGCCTGTTTATTTTGATATGAACCAGAATGCCCATATAAAAATTTCTAGGCTTTCTTGTTATAATGCAAGCACTGCTTCAGCGTCCAGGTGATTTCTAGCACCATAAATATATGTCAAGCTCCCTTGGAAGGGGACATTTTACTCCTTAGGTTTGAACCTACAAACTGCCATCAGAAGGAGCACAAACCACACTAGGTAAGCTTGGAGTCCTCTTACTAAAGAAGAACACCATGTGCTGTAGCTTGAAAGAAGGCACTAAATTAACCCCCTAAGGCCAATTCTCTACCATTTACTCATTAGCTTTGTGCACCTGCACACTAAGAGAGAATCTTCATGTTTGTAACAAAGGTGAGAGAAGCACCACAAAACTCTCTATGGACCACAAAAAAGCTCTTGAGTTAACAGCTTTACACCCAAAACTGGCCACAGGAAAGCTAAAAAGACACCATGTGAAAGGGCAGAGAACAGAGGTGCTAAGTTCTCTCAGACAGCAAGACCATCTTCTTTATATATATCTCAACAAAGCATTGGTGTTCTCCAGGACTGCGTTCATTGTATACAACCCGTGTGTGAGAGGCTTGAGGAAAGCTCTCTTTTGTCTTGAGCTCACTGGGAAACTTGCAGTGTGAACAATATCTGGCCACGCTCAGTTCCTTTTGGGCAGCACAGCTGGAGATGAAAGCAGCTTTCAGATCTCTCAGATTTTGCTTGGACTTCCACATCTCGGCAAGCAAACCCAGGTCCTCCAGACCAGCCTGGTCCCTCTCTGTCTGTCACCATTCACTCATCTCGTACAAGGCCAGACAAAACCGTGCAAGCCCAGTACGCGCAGCCGAGTCACAGCTGCTGCCTACGGCCACGTGGGCATGGCAATAGCTCTGTGATGTTACACGGTGCTAAATATCCAGGGATAACTACAGACCAGAAAGCCTTCAGGAGACTAGGGAGCCTCAGTAGGGTGGTCAGCAGCATCCTCGTCTAGAGAGTCCTATTCTAGACAAGAGAAAGCTACGGAAGAACTTTGGCCCTGCCCAAGTAGATTTAAAACCCACCCCAGCTGTGAGCTTCCAGGCAAAGCCAGCAAATATTTCTCCTTCAGCACATCTGACTAATGAAAGCTGTAAGGTCACCTCTGCAACTAGCTTGTGGCTGAGAGACAGAGGCACTTTTCAGAAGCCTTCAGCATACGATCTACGAGAAGGGTAGAAATAAAAGACTTTGGTTTATTAGTTTGTTATTCTCCAACCCCAACTATTACAGGACAGGCGCTATGTTTATGATGGATTCATTCAGAGAACATTTTCTCCCTGCCCACAGAACTGTGCTTCCGACTGAAGCCAAAGCTGTATGGGGGTTTAGAAAAGCTGCAGACATTTTTCAGTACCATGTACAACTCAGTGCTTCAAAAGCATATACGAGGAGATGAGCCAGTGATGAGGAGCTGGCTTGACCTGTGGGAAACTACATCAAATTCCTCATTGTACCATAATGTTCTCATATAGCTTTGGCAAGCCCCGCATTACCAGGTACAACTCTGAGAAAGGGGCAGAAAATTCAGCATTATTCACACAATCTGCCATTTACTCTTCCAACAAGCAACTTCTGTGTTCTTGGAAGGGTTTACTTTAGCCTCAGCCTGAATAAAATGTGGCGTTACACCCTGACCATTTCTGAGCAGCTCTCCAGAATCACTGACACGTACTAGGTTTCCACGTACCTCACCTTCACCTGCAGTTCATAGCACATCGGACTCATCTCTAATACACACAGATAGTCAAAATCACTGTGCCCACAGGGACCAATTTATTTTTCCGTTACCTGTAGCTTCCTTCATTTTATGCAGGAAGAGCTGGCAGCTTCTAACGAGGAGTGTTATGAATAGCGTGGTAACGCCTTTCTTCATCCCTGTTAAATTTCTCATTTCAGCTTGTGAAGTCAAACCCTGGTTTCTGCAAAGTCCCTAAAACAACCTACATTGATTATAATTGGATCTGCAGTTGGACTGCGTCTATTTTATCTCCAGTTTTGCAGATACATTGCCTACTACTGCTGTCTGCCTACATTTAGGTATTTATCCCACTGCCCTAAGGTTGTTGTGGCAGCTGGCGGTTGTGACAGTCCTGACACAATACACAGGAGAGATCCCTTCAGTACAAAAGTTTCCTTTCATTCCTATTCATACATGAATTCTGGCTTTTGCCTTGTCCCTATATCTATTATCATCCCCCCTCTCCCATTTGGAGCTGAGCATTCAGATAATGGCCAAATTGCAGGGGGAAAGCATGGTGCACAGAATAGGATCCAATGTCTTTGGGTGGCCTGCGATTTGTATTCTGTGTTCTAGGAGTCAGTAAAAACAAGCCAGAATATCAATTTATGACTTAGGTCAGGCCATTTGCATATAATTTGAAAGCACAGTAATTGTGAAGTCATGTCTGACTCCCTATGCTGTTGGTGTGTAAGGAATAATATCACAGAATAAAACTCAATGAAAAATGGTGAGGCTTCACCTCGGCAGACAAAGCTGCAAGTTCCACTAAGATGGATCGAGTCACAGCGGTTGAGGATCTCTGAAGTATTCAGACACCCTTGAGAACCCTATGACGAATTCGGTCTGTTTTCTCCAACTGAAAACAAAAGCCAAGCAAGTTTCATTGGTATGAATACTCCTTGCATTCCTGTTACTTACATTTATAGTGACCAATGTGCATTTCACACGGGGCTTCAGAAGGGCAGATGCTGCTGCCCAGCTTGGCACCCTTGGCACTACGCCATCAGTAACTAACTGAGGCCACTTTACAGATTAAACAATGCCGTTATGGACCAGCACACCCTCTACATGTTGCTTCACCATGCTATACCAAAATCACAACTTTCTAGAGGACCACAAATTTGTTCCCGTGTATTTTATACTGCTTTGTCACAAACATATCACAACACTGCGTCATACAGGTTTCTTATTGCTAATGCATCCCCTCATGGGATTATCTAAGTGCTCTCGGTACAAACCCTCTGATAAGCCCTGGACGCAGCCAGCAGCACATCTAGTGCTATCAGCAACGCGTTATGAAAGGAATGTCATGGCAAAGCGCTGCCCCAGTCACAAGACAAAAACCACCCTGGTGTTTACAGCAGGGTAGGAAATACCACACTAAAATAAAAGCATGACAAGGGAAGAGTGCACCCTTTGGGGCAAAAAAAAAATAATCCAAACCACCTCTAAGCTCCTGGTTCCTTTGTCATCAAGTCAGTACATTACAGAGAAGATTTGTCTGGAGTGAAAGGCTTTTTGTGAAGCTTTATCTTGGCCTTTAGCAGACAGAACTGACAACCCTGAAGTGGCAAAAACCACTTGCCAAGTGCCATGTTCAGGGAACAAAGGAACACAACACCATGCACCCAACAGCAAACTATCAGCTTCCAGGGGGAAGTGTCGTTTTCACATCCAGTTTGCTATACCAGAGTGGGAGAGAAGCTCCAACTGTTTTGAATTCATGTGTCAAGTCAATCACAGGAACAGATAATATTGGAGTTATATAAAATTTCGGAAGGAACCCCCACCCACCACCTGTAACACTCACTCGCCACTGTCAGAACAGCTCTGTAACTGAAGACAGCACTAAAGAGAAGTCATCCTCACAGCTTTCTGCAAAGCAGATGATGGGATCATTACAATTTCACTTCACATATGAACCGAGGCAGAGAATAAGCGTTTATTTTTATTCCTATCAAAACAGCATCTAAAAGTCTCCACTGGACTCTGACTGTAAGTGCTAGTTGCTTGGTTTAAGTTTAAAAAAATTTGTATCCGATCCTAGAAACTTGAATTTTCGACAGACTCAGCAGGATCTGCATGGAAGGAAGGAAGGAAATACTAGCTGTCTGCCCTACAGATTGCTTCAGCCTTTTTTGCTGCAAGGCCTTGCTGTCCCCCCTAGGGAAATCAAACCAGATCTTTCTAGTTTCCTCCAAGTATTTAACCAAGACCCTCCAAATGGAGCGATTTTTATTCATGTAAACAGACGGCATCAGTGTCAGAGCTGGGAAGTCACAAGTCAAAAGTTGCCTCCAAGAGGAGAGTGGGTCCGAGGAGCCACAGCCTCCACGCCAGCAGCCAGGGATGGTCTCAGACTTTCTGCTGGGTGCTGTAACGAAACAAGCTTGTTCCTGCCCACACATAATCCAGCCAAACAGCATTAACAAGATCTTGGGCATGCACTGAGGAGCTGAGGCTCTCCAATTTTTCTCCCACAGAGAATTAGGAGCTTACACATAGGGCAATTTCTGAGCCTAGGTGTGAGAGCTTAATGTGCTGGTACCCAAGAGCATTGATGCCAAACTCAGACCCATGGTCAGTGCACAAACTCGGGGCTTCCTGATGCTCTAGTCTCACCCCTCCATCTTCCTAACAGCCCTCCTATCTTCCTTTGTATGCAATCAGCGCTAAAATCCCTGGACTTGAGTTTTACACTCTGCTATGTCGTGGTACACCGAGGAGGAATCGCACCTGCCCTGATTTCCCCATCCACCATTACCCAAATTAAAGCTACGCCAGCCCTGTCCTCTTTCACAACCACTGTGTGAGAGCAAAGGGAGAAAACCACAAGGGGAACAGATGCTGTGGTTTGAAGAGAAAGAGAGAGAGAGAAAGAAAAAGATATCATTGCTCTCTGAAAGCATCCAGAAATGCTTCTATTCAATTCATTCAGGCCTACACAAGATCAGGGAGAGCACAGGACTACTGTGAGGAAAATCTAGGTCACATATGATCACAGCAGCACAGCTGCCATCATCTCAGTGGCCATGTGAAGCAAGGACTGCAGCAAGGACCTCTCTTTGCTGAAGAGGGCTTTTTTTTTTTTTTTTTTTTTTCAGGCCAGTTTTACAATTTCCCCTCATTAATGTGTATTTTCCGGCAGGGCTGTGAGTACATTGGGTCTTCAATTGGGGTGAAGGATTTAGCTATAAATCCCAAAGATGATTCAGTAAGTGGAATTTCTGTAGGATCGTTTAAATAGTTTATAGGCTGCCAGGCAGGATTTTAACCTTCTAACAGTGACAGGAACAGTGTTACTTTCCTGCTCTTTTGAATGCCAACACGTTTCTTAGTTCTCTTTGTTTCATATCTGTTGTGGAAAGATACACATTGCTCCCATTTTCATTAAGGAAACAGGAATCTTATGCTATTTTAATACACCTGTGAAAACTTGAAATTTTCTCATTCAGTGCTCTCTTTTTGTTAAATACACAGGTCAGACCCTGTGGTCCCCCTGTCCCTTCAAACAGAAAAGTTAAAATAAATGCATGGATGCACACACACAGAAAAAAAAAAAAAAAAGAGAGGGAGAAAAAAAGAGGAAGAAGTAGGACAAGGTAGCCCCAAACCATTATCTCTTTTCTTTATATTTAAACAGACCCTCCATCACCCTCCCTTCTTCTTTTTTCTACACCTGAATAAAACCAGGAAGGATCTAAAGCCCAAATACTGAACACTCCTGCAATTCAGAAGATTAGAGAGAAAGGACAAATGTTCATGGGTGCCATGAAGTTAAGCCAAGCATCTTGGAGCAGCATTCGTTAAGGAGCTCTGCCAAAACTCCTGGCGCTGGCAGCTGCAGCAGGAGCAGCTGCGGGGCTGGGGAGCCGGAGGAAGCGATACACGGCACCAGTCAGGAAAATAATGCACAGAGGGATCCCCTTGGTGGAAGCAGGGATGTTATAGATAACACATTAATACGGATTTGTTCCCCAAAACAAGCAGCCCAGACAGCAGAGCAACAGGAAACAAAATCACCTAACTGCAGAGCGACTGACTCATGCCTATTGTTAGACCTGGCCATTTGTCTCCCAAGGTTTCCTAAAGCTGATGATGCTGCAGCCCTTCCCAAGCCCTAGGACCAGTACAACTACTTCCAAGCTTAGGGGAAGAGCGGCGACACTTGGGGCTTCAGGCAAGGACTCCTTTGAGTCATAACTAATTAAATACTTTCGTATGTGTTGAAAAGAGAAAAGACAGGCATTTTAAGGCATGGCAGTTGCAAGAGCAAGGACTTATCTTAGTATCTTAGGTAATATGGCTATTATCAGGGACTAGAAATAGCAATGTCCCTGCTATAATATTAAAAAAATCTGAAATTGATCCTGGATGGAGATCGTGTGTGCTAACTAACCCTGGCAGCATGGCCCCTCTGCCCTGGGTCAGCCTCCCCCTGTGGAAATTTGTGGGGATTCCAGTGAACTTTCCAGCATTTGCCTCTCTGAGATTTGGGGGGACTGGATGAAATGGACGGTTAATCTGTTCCAGTGACTCTTACGCTCAGATTTCACAAGTAGCTGAGGAACGCTGTGCCTGTGCGTTAGCTGGTTTGAATTCAGAATTCTAATCAGATGAACTAAGTAACTTTCAATCTAATTAGGAGAACAGTAGGGCTTGTTCTTAATCCACAACCATTTAATCTTCCGACTCATTAGCTGTGCACAGGCTCTATGAATATGTATATCTGAAAGGAAAAAAAAATGCTTTGACCTTGATGAGAATGATAACGCACATATAAAGTAGGTGTGCACTCACCTTTCATCACACGCGCTTTATTATGTAGATTCGACAGTTCCTATCGCTCTGAATCAGGCTATCGAGAGTTATAGGCAATCCCGCAGCCAATTAGGCACCAGAGTCCTGATGAACCATGGAACCTGTAATGATTAGCACAGTATTTACAGGCAAGCTGCCTCCTACCAATTTGCATGCAAATAAAAAAAAAAAACATATCTGTTTTAGAAGGCCGTACTAGGCAATGTGACTAGCTCACCGACAACTGGATTGAGGAAGGGAGGAAATACACTCAAAGACAAAAGATTCAGAGCACTAAATAGGATTTTGTTTAGGAGCTTGAATATACTGTTTCAATACATTGGTGTCATTCCTACAGTCACTTACGAAAAACTATTCATACAATTTTTTAAAGAATTTAATTTCACATACACAAATACTTAGCTGCGTTATTTCTAGTGTTGAATGAAGACCTCAACTATCAGAAATATTTCCTCAGTTTATGGAATTATTCCATACCCCTAAGAAAAATAAACTCATGGGCAAATTCTCTGATTTTCCTCTGATTTCCTGATTTATACTTTATTTCTCCTTTTATTGACATTGATGGGGGACCTTTCCTTTGACTGCAATAGAAATAGGATTGCAGAAAGCATGTCTTTTTTAAGTCTGTTTTGCTCCTCTCGCATTCAATTACAAAATCTCCCAAAATTGACCTTCACACCTGTCCGCACTTTCTGCGGTGACAGTTGCATAACTCCCACGGAATTCAGTGGGAATTAGGGCCAAGTACCTGATATAAATTAGGCAACTACACCTGGAAAATATTTCAACGCAAAACATTTGTGAAGCGTGGACACTGGTTCAGGCTAGAGACAATCCTAAAGATCAGGGGCTAGGAAAAAAAAATAATCTGACTCAAGCATCCAAGTAGGACTGTTGTGTAACTGTTGCTGAAAATCTCCCTTTGGGAGCCGTAACAAAGCTGGGGAGGGATCAGAGAAAAGCTGGTTCCTGTTCCCTTGCTCACTTGGGTTTTCCTCCTAGAGGAGACCAAGCTGTCCCATCAGAGAGGTCCAGAGGCAAGAAATGGGGCAAACCAAAGAACCCAGCAAAGGAAGGGACCCTAAACCCTGGTCAGAAAAGAAAGATCCCAAGAAGGACCATGTCAGGGGACTGCAACCTCCTGTTGCTTGCAAAAGCTGTGAAGATGAGGGGAAAAATGGGGATCTCTGCTATGTGAATAACCAGGCAAAATCCAGCTAAAATGGGGAGCACAAGGCGAAAAAGTCAGATGACACTGTAGACTGACATGTAGAAGAAAAACAAGGGCTACATTTACTTAGTTTTCTTCTCCTGTTCAGCCATTCTGTTTCTAGCCATTTGCTGGCTCCATTGTTGTTTATTCAAAAAGCCTCCGTGGACCAAAAATTCAACACGCATCCCCAGCTTGTGACGTGAGACCCTGCAGAAGTGACTTCTTCCCTTGGCAATAAAGCAAATGCCAGCAGAGAAGAGGGCTCTCCCACCGCAGAGACAGCGCTGCCCTTAAGTGAACCAGCATCTACACGTGCAAAGCCTTCACCCCAAGTGGGGAAGACCTTTTAACTTGACTCTGCCAGAATCAAGGGGATTAAGGGTACCATTTAGCTCAGTCCAACTTCTCAGCTAACAGTATCCTTGCACGCGCCTCCACTGCTCTTTTGCAGCACTGGGCAAGTTCACTTGAGCCAGCTCTTAAGGCTTTTATCTTCAAAGCCAATGTAGATAAAAAGTTTAACAGGCCATGGAGATGCAACCCAAAGCTGTCCCTCTAAAACAACAGGCTCCAGCTGCACAAAGGAACAGTAACAGCCAGTGCCCTGCGAGGTCCAGTGCTTTCACCGAGGGATCACAGCCAGCACTGGCCCCGTTGAGCTCGACCTGCCACGTCCACAGCATTTGTCCACCTAGCAGCATCCCAAAACCCCGGCTTCTGTAGAGAAGTTGCTCACAAACATCATCTCTTTCCAAAGGATGGTTTGTGCTGGGGTGAAATGAAACAAGTCCAGTTGTTGCGTTTCTTTTTCCCCGTGGAGCAGGTTCAGGCCAAAGAAATTTAACCGCTACTCAGCTGTTTTCTGCTGACATCGCTTGCATTCCTCTCTCTTCTCAAATAACATTTGGAACTCCCTGCCAGATAGTGCAATTTGATATATGCCCTGATGATAGAGGGTGGAGGGGAGGAAAGTACATTGGCTAATATTTTTCCATTACAAATCTAAATGGACCAATCTACAGTTTAATCTGCAATAAAAACAGCAATTTCAGAAGGCTGGGTTACTGACTCAGGGCCAACACTTGTACCCAAAACCTTTATACCCAGATTACTTTTAAGAGGTTGTGATAAAATTACTATCAACTGTATTTCCCAGCTACAGCTTTTGAAGCCACCCAATGAATTTTAAGCCCCGGACTTTTGGATCTCAAGACCAGATTTATTCTGCTCAGAGACATGCAGCTGGCACTCAACAGTACTAAAATCCTTACTCAACCCCGATGAGATTTTCCTTCCCAGGTACCTCTGAGATCCTTCAGTATTGAAACGGATGGTTTGCCTTTCATGAACCCAAGTCTCAGTGGCTGCCACCAACGGAGGAAAAAGCCGGCATTTACCACACAAGGGTTTTCCTATACTAATGGCAGGAAATACCACAAATACCAGGATGAAATAAAAATCCACAGCCCCTCCAAATGCCACATGAATTAGCAAGGTAAGGGCTTAGAATTTTTGGTATTTAGAAGTCAATGCCCCTCTATGTGTTTGGAAATTCAGGGGTTTATTACTGCCTCTTATCCACAAATATAAATTTGCTTATTTTTGCCTCCCGATCATGACAACAGTGCTCTCAGAATTATTGTACTTCAAACATACGCAACAGGGATGATCACATCAGGAAAACAAGAAAACACTGTTTTGGCTGTGCCCCTGCTCTGCAAAAGAGAAAAATTTAAAAAAAAAAAGTCCTTTCCTTTCTGCTGGGACTGAACCATGCTGGGACACTTGGCTCCATTTACTTTACCATCTCCCTGCGCTTCTCTCCCAGGGCTGGGAGAACTAAAACACGATGAGAAATTTTACTGCGCTGTCAGCTGGCCCGAGGACAAGGAGGACAGATCTCTCTGAGGAAAGACAGTTCCCAAGGGGCTCACAACTAAGAAGTATTTCAGCTGCCCTGCTGTAAAAGCCTTGCTCTCCCCATAAGCACGGCCGCGGCTACTGGACGTGCAGCTGGAGCACAGCCCCTGTGAGCGGCACAGACAAGGGAGGGACAGACTGAGGACGGGCTCCTGGATGGACAGACAGCCCCTTTCATTCCTCATGCCCATGTGTTAGTGACTATTTGTCGAGCTGTGTGTCCTAAGAGATAGAGTCTGAACCCTGGTGAAGGCACTGACAGCATAAATACCCTCAAGCTAAACAAAACCGAGTAAATCTTAGACCACAGCAAGTTTCCCCTTTTTATATTACTTGAAGACTTATCACCTAATCTACATTATACTATCACCAATCTCATTTATTCTGCGATCACCTCTCACTCCGGGTGTCCAGGGGCCAAATATCACTGGAGCGTGACAGAATGTGCCAGCGATGAGTCCTGGGTCCGCCCTGTCCCTTTACAGGTCTCTTGGAGCTTCTACTCATGCTGCCAGAGACTGCTGGGCTAACCTGATACAGACATTGCTTCGTTCCAAGCAGTCACTAAAACATCTCTTTGTAAGGGATTTCCAAAGTATATTTATCCTGAGGTGTTCTCCAGTCCTTCACCCCTATGGGGACATTCTTTGGGACAGCCAATATTCAGTTCTCTCTATGCTTTACAGACAGGAGGCAAGTTAGTTGGCTTGGGGTTTCTATGAATAAATCAGCTTTTAGAGAGGATGAAAGAAAAACATGACAGAATTTGGTCCTTCTCATTCAAAAGACCTTATGTAGCAGCAGAGGGAGTGAGTAGGGCAGATTCACCTTCAACATGATAATCTCTTGCTAGCTCTCCTTACAGCATTCCCAGCTTCTGCCCTTCACTGGATGCTGAGCATGAATGTGGGAATGAATCACTGCTGATCTTGGCAAAATACCAGTCTCCCTCCCTTTGCTCCAGCTTGGAATAATCCCAATTTTCCAAATGGCTTCAGTGAATCCAGGATTTAAGTTCAGCTATTAAAAAGTAGCGGGAACCCATAAATCACAGGCTTTATATCAGCAAGCTCTTTGATGCATTTAAAACAATTACTGGGAAATATATGATCTTCCTAAAAATAACTATTTGCATGAACACCAGAAGAGAAGCTACTGTCAAAACATAATACACGGACAATCTAATCTCCACTCTCAACCCCAAAGGCAGGTGTGAAGACTCTCTTTACTCTCTTTTGCTGCTCACAGCTGTATTAGAATTGATAATATGCTGAAATGACACATGCTTACGATGATGTTAGAGCAGTATAAAAATTATGCAGTAAATTAATGTATGCCTGCTTTCAAGTCCAAGAGGATGGAGATCACTAGCGCATAGGAGGCCATTTTTTCACTCACATTGCTCACAAAATGGCTTGTAACTACAAACTTTTACACCAGGCTTGTATCAAGGGTGATATTTCATTCCTGCCACTGATAGGGACGTAGGAATGCTAGGAACAGACAGAAAGAGCTAATCTAGAAACAGGTCAAAGAAGAAAGCAGATTAATTTATTCTGCTGTCCACACCTTGCTAGAAATTTTCACCAGCAAAACTTTTCCAGCCTGCAACTGACAACGTTGCTCTGTCATGGAATGGGAATACACAGTTTTCAGCTTTTACTGATGTTGTTTTCTGGTTTACACTATTGCTATCTCGCTATAGCATGACAGAGTTTGTGTAGCACACGGATGTGGTTCCCATAACAGCATAAATGGGAGTTACCATCTCTGCTGCACGTGTGGTGACAAAATATGACTTGTATTAATTAAGTTTTAGAGCAGAGAACAGGCTTTAAACCAGTGTATCAGAGATGCCCTGCCAAATAAGTTAGAGCACACCTACCACCTGACCTGGGTTCGGACAGATCAGGAAACCACACACCAGAAGTACAAGAGCTCCAGGTCACAGGAAGCACCTGTGCTCCTGTGGCACCAGATGCCTACTCAATAAAGTGTTTGCAATGGCAACAGAAACACATAACCTCTCTGCTGTCACCAATTCTTTTGCAACGAGACAGGACCAGCTTCCACCATTGAAGCAATTTCTGTCACTAAACCTAACAAACCTGCAACTCAGCCGCGAATGCTCTGAGAACTAACCCTTGAGTGGCGGTGTATGGTGCAGCAGAGCTGGTCTAGTGAACCCACACAGGAAATCCATGCTGTCCTGTGGATCCCCCAGTATGCAAATCCATGCTGAAAGAAATATACTGCCTTGCAGATGCTGGGACCAGAGACACTCCAGCCTGTGCGGAAGGCTCTTTTTCTGCAACAGTTAGAGCAGGCTGAAACAGGAAGAGGGAGCTCTTCCACTGTCCCCTGCAGAAACCCAAAGACAAGGGCGTCTTCTTGTCCTCTTCTTTCCAATCTCGTCTGCTCTTTCCAAGCTCTTGATCCCTTCACTCTGCTGCTTCCATCACCCCTTCCCCAAGAAAGGGCACATGGCTCACGAGCTCACAGTGCAGCAATCCAGCAATTTGCACTCCCGAGCCTCCCTTATTGCACCTTCCCAAGGCTACACGTGCTCTATGGTCCTCCTGGCAAGAAGCTACCAGGGAGAACAAACACAGATTTACCCTGGTGGGGGGCATCCAGGTCCAAATAAACACAAAGCTGGGAAGTAGGATTTACTGCATGGAGCACTGAAAGCCTTTGGGTTTGGCTTTCTTATGCATCTAACTTTTGACTGTATGCTCTGTCTACACAAGATTAGCATTATTGGTACAACCCACTTAGAAATCTCTGAAAAAAGATTCAGCCGCTGCAGCATGATGAGGGAAGATGTCTTGATTTAAGAACACAGAGATTACTAGAAAGGGAAAAAAAAAAAAATAAAAGGGTCCCTTACTGTTCTAACATATCAAAAGGAGACTAATGAACCACCAGTTCATAGAACGACCCTGCTCTTCATTTCAGAGCCAGGCTGGCCTTTTGTGTTAAGGACACTGAATAACAAGAGCAAGAACAAACAGAAAGAACCCTTTCCCCCTGCCCAAAGTAAATTTTGAAATGAAATAATTTAAAAACTACACCCTTCTGCCCTACTTTAAGGTCCACATAAGAACAGATGAAAAGTTTTGTTCCATTGGCAAAACGGAATCAAGGCTTTTGATCCTCAAAGATCTCTTAATCGCTTTGCACATCAGTCCTTTTCATTATTTCAAACATACTTGAAGACAGCTACTTTTTTTTCCCCCTCTCTCTCTCTTTTTTTTTTTTCTTTTAAAAAAAAAGAAAAACACTTTTCTGTGTTTGGGCCATTTCCCAGCCAACTGTGCCAGTATGGCAGACAGATGTTGGTTCTTTACTCGCTGTAGGTTTCAACATATACACACGTTGATCTGCCTTAGTAAAGTCTAAAAAAGCATGATCTTTGCCACCAATTGTGCTAATTCACAATATTCACCTCTTTGCCCTTCTGGTGCTTAAGAAGAGTTCCAAAGAAAATTATATGCTTCTGGTTAAAAAAAGAAAGTAGTTGGTGGTGGGATGATTGCTGTTTTTTAAAAAAAGCTTGACTCAGAATTGGAATCTCTGTCACAAACTGAATTTAAATCAAGGTTTCTCCAAAATTTCACGTGTCTGCAATTCCAGTAAGTCAAATCCAGCACCAAATCGCCAATTCTTAAAACAGGGACAGAATTTGCAATAAACCCAACCGTCTTAGCATCCCTGTAAGCGAGACAAGTGCTTAACTGGACTCAGTTTTCCAACAAATATGCACAGTATCCTACAGTTTTTTATTAAAGTCTTGCTCCTGTTTTTTGGCACATTGACCAACCGAAAGGGCGGAGACACTTTCTGAAACGAAGACTGTTCTTTGTCTGTGCAAGAATGCACAACAAGAGCAGGCTCCCGAAAATTATAATACAAATTATAGACAGGAGAGATGGGAGGTGGAGTCAGAGTTAGCCGGCTCACAAGCCATCGAGGGGGATGGATAACATCAAAAACAAACTCCACCTGGAAAGCTGCATGTAGGCAGCAGAGCAGAGCAACCGTTTAATGCGTTCAGAGCCTGAGGCATTGTTTAGCAAGTGGGTGGATGCTTTTTGAGCCAGCTTCATCTATCCAAATGGTGTCAAAGCCATTGTAAACTGCCTTGTTAAATTCTGGTCACAAAGCAATTGAGAGCCAAGGAGGGCCAGCAACAGAGGGCTTCTGGCAGCACCAGCACAGAACAGGCCTTGTCATGCTACAAGATGCAGGTAGTAACCGTACGGTGCTCTGCAGACAACCTTCGCATTCGGTCCAGTCAATACAACCAGCCTGAGACCCTCAGCTGGGCACTGACTCCATCTGGTCTGGGCTATCAGTCAGACTCCTCCATGTTTCCTTGTCGTCAATAAGAGGAAAGACAGTCTTTCTGGTAGGCGTCAAAAGATCTGAACTTCTGCCCCCTGCACATAGCTGTCAAACAGTCCAGCCTCTCTGAGCCTCCTCTGCCTTGCCTACTCTTTCTTTCCAGTGCTTATCCCCTAAAGGCAGGGGAAGTCTCTGTCTGTAAATAAATAAGGTAGCTAACACAACACTGTTTTGTGATATTCGGGCTTTCAAATTCAGACACAGTAAAACAACATTTAGATCCTGGTCATTTATTCCACTGTACCAGATGAGTCAGACGAAACACAGCTGAGACCACACCAGCCACCGCTGCCCCGCAAACCGCTTCATCGGCATTGAACGGAGATGAAAAAAACCAGACCCTCGTCTGACAACTGTCCTCCCCGCAGGCTTGTGGGTATCTCACAGGCAAAGAGCAGCCCCCAGCACCGAGCCCACACAGACCTCACAGAGACTGTCCACATCCACACAGCAAAAGGAGAAAGCAGACCTGCTTTTTGGGAAGACAAGCTTTCTCCTCATTGGTTTTTAGGCCCAAACCACTGCCCAACATAGCAAACATGTTTTCCAGCGTTCACCAGAGCACAAAGCTTGACGAGAGAGGACTAAAAGGAAACCAGGGATTCTAGCCACCTCCCAACTAGCCTTCTGTAACAGGAATGCCAGACATGGGTTGGCAGCTTGCATGTGGCAAGAGAGAATTACTCCTAAGAGCCTCCCTGAGGACATGGCTTCCTCACCTACACAGTCACAGGGGGCTACTGGCTGTAGGTGGCTGACATTCCGTAACACCTTCCTGCAGCTCAGGTCCCGTATCTGCCCCAAGCCACTGCTGAGTTCAGCGCTTCACATGGATTTCTCTGTATTGTACGTCTAGTGCCTTGGTGCTTGCAGAGTAATTACCAGCTCTGCCCTTCCCAGTGCACACTGTAACATTAAACCTTATTTTATTTGGCAGCTAGAGCTCACTTTTCAAGCAGCTGTGAGAAAAAGACCCCTCAACTGATGCAAATAAACACGGTTTTATTTTTAATTTGTAAATTAAAACAAACAACTTGTGTTCCAGGCTGTGCAGTCCACATCCATCTCAATAAAACCCCACACAGAGCAAAGGAGACCTTCTGGCCTCCCTGATGCTCTAATGAGATGCCTGGTTTTACCCTTACTATTGCACATTGATAAGGACAGAAAC
Organism: Rissa tridactyla; assembly: GCF_028500815.1. Classification (NCBI taxonomy): domain Eukaryota; kingdom Metazoa; phylum Chordata; class Aves; order Charadriiformes; family Laridae; genus Rissa; species Rissa tridactyla. Next base: position 4,806,592 of record NC_071474.1, read on the forward strand.
TTCAGAGGCGTCTCTGACTCCTTTTTGCATACCCTGCGAGAAATCTGAGGCCAGCTGTGCAGACTACCATTTCCACTGAAATGTAAGTCTAGCCAGAGGTGGGAATTAAACCTAGAGCATAGGTTTAGCCCACAGAGAATTGAAACTACGGAATAGATCTGACTAGTTTTTATCCGTGGTCTTACCCTTCATGGTGAGGGCAGGCTTGTAAAGATGACATTTGGGAGCTAACCCACAGCAACAGCAGTTTGCTGCTTCCCCAAGAATAGCAGGTCTGAATGCCCAGTGAATTTTTATCCTAGCTAGCCTAATTGCCAATGGCAGTGGTCGTATTCCTAACAATCTTAAACTATTGAAGCCCAGCACTCAAATGCAAGTTTGTGATGACCTCACTTAGCATGGGTTATTGGAAACACACAAGCAATGACAGATAGACTGATGAAGCGTCTGCAAGCCTGGCGTCGCTGAGTTGCCACTTCACACACAGCTACAGTAATAGGAGCAGTAGCAGCAGATGGAGGAGGATTGTTCAAATGGCAGAGCTGGTCCTTCCTTCGGAGACATACGGCTCTAGCAACAGATGAAAACAACCAGTGAGGAGGTTTGAGGAGAGCAGTCCTGGAACACATGTGAGAAACAAATGCAAGGCTGAGTAGTGACTCTATTATCTTTTGTTGTTCCTGGCATGGCAATATGTTGGATATACAGGTTCTTTTTCAAGTAGAACCAAGTTTAAATGAAACACCTGATGAGTATTTTGAACTACGTCCTCAAGACAGCCAAAAAGCCTGTGTCCTACAGTCTCTAAAATGTTACAGGTCTCTGCCACAAAGTAAACCCCAAAAGGTGAAGATGCATTAAGTGTGTACAAAGCTGCCAACCTAGATGTGCCCACACATGCTGCTGTACTACAGAAAAATGCCAAGAGCAGAGCTTTTTGAGTTAGACAGGCATGCAGGCAGGCAATGAAAGAACTTTAAATTTGTGCTGCTCCCTTGGCATATAAATTACATATACACACACACTGTTTATTTACATACAGTAAAGGCACAAGGACTCAGGAACACTTGGCTCAGTTTATGAGTTTATGTCCCTCCCATAGGCTTTGTGTTTAGGAAACCTACTACCCATGTCTTCCTTTGGGTTGGGATGTTACATTTATAAAACAAAATGTTAATTCTTCACCTGTTTCTGATTAGGATCCACTTGCATCAGCATCTGTATCGATGGAGCAGTTCAGACCACTGATGTCTCTGTAAGCTAAATATTGCTACTAGCACCACTGGAGAATGGTGAGGGTTGCCATTCTGCAGTTGCTCTTTGATATCGTATTGGATTACTGTGACTGGGGGAAAGAGAAAAATCGCACTGCAAATTCACAAGCTCAGGATATTGTTGTATACTGAAGCTGATCAGCGCAACTGGATGGATTGGAAAGCTTTGCTGTGGCGTTTGGAGATACGAGGCCAGAGTTTTCATTAGTCCCTCCTGCGGATGCTTTAACACAGCAGAAGATTGTTTCCAGTACCTCTGCCCACCAGCTTTTCCCAATTCAGCCCATTGCTTGTGGGAGATTTATGCAAGAAGCCAATCTGCTATTCTAATGCAACTCAAAGCCAACTCCTTCAGCAGGCAAAATGCAGTCAGAGCAAATTTCGTATCTGCTTTCCCAAGGTCCCTTCTCTCAAACAAATAAACAAAAAAAAAGTTTGTTTTTATAGAGCTTGGGTTAAAAAGCCAGTCTTGGAAATGTACTGAGTGGAGCAATCCTCCAGCACCACCCAAAACTAGCCAGCAAATGAAAGCTCGCCAAGGCTGTTAATTTGACGGCTGGGGGGGAAACGAAACCTATTGCTACCATCTGTACAAAAGAAACAGAGGCAAAGAAAACCCCTGCTGTGTGAGCAGAAAGAAAGGTTCAGCATAGCAGAGACAACACAAACCATATGAGACACTTGTTAAGCCCCCTCCCTGCTCTTTTTCTCCACCACTAAATGCTGCAGGACAATGATCAATCTATTCAATAGAAGCTCAAAACAAGACCCTCAGGACTGTCAGTGGTGCAGGTCTCTGTTTTCTTACAGATTCTGGCATATTAAGGCCCTGCTCCCTGGTAAATCTTTAAGACAACATGAATAGTTTGCATACTCTGAGCCCCCACAGATGGTTTGGATCTAAAAGACCTTGTGCAGACTGCAGTGGTCACAAAACCCATCCTCACAGCTAGAGTTTGGGATGCATCACATTTTTACTGCTGTTTGTACTGCTCAGTTTGAGAACCAGAATAAACAAATGAGCTTTCAAAAAAGAAAGGCAGTTTGAAAAGAGCTTGATCTACTGCAAGCCCTTTATTCTCCTAATTTTACCCCAAAGGCAACCATGGCTATAGTGCGCGCCATTTCACAGGTGAAGAAAACATCTCTCTCAGTAATCCTCCTGCTACGGTGGGGGTTAGTCTGCAATCAGCTCTATCTGCAGAGCTGGCCCCTACAGCTGCACCAACATCTCGGGCTGGAAAGCTGGCAAGAATACCTTGGTAGTGCACCAGGAGGCTCTGGGAATTTCATTACATTTTCCACTCACCCAGCGTGTCTCCGGAAGGCCATCTACGGAAGAGAACAGAACTAGCATGTTGCCGCCCAACCCTCTGGAGTTTCTCCTTTCACACCCACTGCCAAAGCACAAACACCCTCACCCTAGGCCAGATTCTGATCTTCTTTATACCAGCAAAAAACAAAATCCAGTAATATCAGCTACGGACTCCTGCTGCAAGATCTAGTGACCAGCAATTCGGAGGGGGCAAGCCCTTCCTCGCACCTCCAGCAGTCCTGAGCACTGATTCTCCCTTGTCTCAAACTGAAGTTCTGAGAAAAAAAAACCGTCCCAGTGCTGTCCATGGAGCAGTATGGCTGGCATCCCCCCTCCCAGCCCGGGCAGCGACGCCGGCACATGCCCAGGCTTGTTGCAGCCTGTGTCTCAGCTGACACTTGCCCCGGTGCTGTGGCAGCCCAGCACTTTTATTTGAGCTTTGAAAGAAGCTGCAATTCACAGAGGTGGCAGGGGCAAGTGATAAAGAAGTTATCAGCTCTGCAGTTCATTTTAGAGAGGGCACACAGAAAATGCAGCTCAGCTGGATTCACTCATCTCCTCATCTGAGCAGATGTGAGGATATCCGGTGACCTTGCTGAGAACAGACTCACCTGGAGAGATTCAGAGGTTTGTACCAAAACCAGAGTTCTTCCAAGGAGCAGTTTTCACTTGGTGATTGCAAAATTCTCCTTGTAAGAAAAAAAATCCTTCTGCAAATAACAGATCACTAGCGGGCTCTCACGCACAGAGGCATGTCTGCGCTGAAAGGACACATGGAATTTCTGTAGGTGCCCAAAACAGGAAGAAAAGGTGTAAGATCCAGGAGTCCTGACTCCAATGCCCATTCCCCCATTACAGGAGGATATACGTCACCTTTTCAGTATGTTCACAAGACATGTGGGAGCTGGGGGACAACCAGGCAGACACCCTGCCCCAGGCATCAAAACACCACTTGGCACAGTAATGAGGGGGTCAGGGTTTGGTGTAATGCTGTACCCTACTTTAGACCTACTGTCCAGGAGAGAAGTGGGACCAAACCCCAGGGGTTGCCATTGCGCGAGCAGTCACGGCGGTGTGCCCTGAGATGACGGACAGTTGTGGTGTGAGCAAACTTCTCTCGGCAGGACTGTCTAACTCCAAGTTAAAATTGAGCTTCTGTTTCAAGTCAGATTTTCCCCTGATGTGCCTCATCCTGCCCAGAGACAAAAATAGAGAAAGTGAGAAAACAGACCTTTATTACCAACTCCAATCCCCACTGCCCAGCAACCAGCTCTAAACTCCATGTTAACCTTGCATAAAGAGAAAATAATAAAACCCAACTACCCGCGCTACCCACAAAATAAAATATAGACAGCATAAGCCATTTATGCAGCTCAGGCAGCAATCACCATGTGTCTGCAAGCTGAGCAGAGGAGAGCTGCAGTCCTTGTCCTAGACACTAACCTCTGCTCCTGCTCTGAACGTGCTTCAGCGGTGCTGATGCAGGAGGTGAGCAGGCTGCAGTCCGCACCGTGTCCTTAGCTAAACTGGGGCTGCACGGTCAGGTCTCCTCTTTGTCCTGCTGAATAGGATGATCCCTTTCCAGGATTCCTCATTTTTACTTACAAATAGTGGACCCCATTTGTAATTAATTTTTTTTTTTCCTACTGGAAAAGAAAACAAAAGGTAGTGGATACAGCCATGACTATAACGAAATCGGTACATCAGGGTTAAATTGCCAGCCTGTGTGCAGTTGTGGTGGGGAACACGAGAAGGACTGCAGCCTGCTGTTGGCATTGCCTACCATAATTACCCCTAACCAAATCATGGTTACACCCTGTTCCGTACAACACTTTGGATTTCCATCAGATTCAAACGCATTTCTGACAGATATGGGGCCTGTTTCTATCCCTCCCGATGTCTATAGCGAGACTTCAAGGGTCCAAAGTCCAGACAGGACAGCTTATGCAAACTTGGTATTTAACAAATGATTTGGATAAGCCAAGGTAAATAGGCAATGCAGACACCATGGAAAGCAAAGGAGCGGTTTTAACTGAAGGAGCACATTATGCCTTCCACATTACTTTATGAGGAATACATTAGCCCTGAGGGAAATGTATGAGGAGACAAATCTCAAGTCATTATAAAAAGGCCTGGTCTTTATTAGGAGATAGACAAAAACCTCCCCAGTCCACCAGATACCCATGTTCTCCTGCCATCCACTGAGGAGGCAAGGGTAAAAGTGTCTTTAACTGTCTCCCATCGCTTCTTATCTCCAACTTCTCCCTGCCCTGCAACAGCCGAGGGGGACTGTCCCCAATCCAGGGCAGCACTGCAGTTGTGGACCCTCCAGTTCCCCAGATGGACCAGGGAAGCAAGTAAATAAATGTGAAAGCAGCACTGCTCCCCCCTCGGCAAGTTCCTCGGGACAGACCAGCACGCCACTGCCGCGCAGTCGCCGTGACACTGGAGCCCAAGAGTCTGGGCTCCGAGGAGCACGTTCAACCTCTGGCATATAACCCTGCAATATGATCTCCATCATTTCCACGTGGGGCATCCCTTTCCGCCTCCCTCGTTGCCTAGCATGGGCACAAGCTTAACCCACCTGCTGTAGGCTGTTAGTTGGTCAAGTGGACTCCGCTAACATGAAATTTATATGCAGCTTCTGGGATGCTAAGCGGCCATCACAACCTTGCCAGCCTAGGATTTGTGGGAAGAAAGCCTTCTGAAGCCGCTGCAATGACAGGCTACAGTCCAGTCAAGCATTAACCCCCGCGACCACTCCCAAAACTGGCAGTAACAATCCAGTTAGGAATTTGAAAGCCAGCGAGGATCTTCCCACAAACAGGCCAGCCCTTTGGCAGATGGGGGCAGGAGGGGCAGGGCGGCACACAAACACAACTCACATAACGCCATAAAGAGCTTCTGTTTCCCGACACGCTGCAACAGAGGGACGGCGGAGGCAGAGAGCAAAGCAGCAGTCTCGGGCCACGTGGCAGGTCAAACCACCGCCCAGTTTGTTGGCATCCTCTAAAGTTTAAATATGCTTTGAGCCAGCAGTGAATCATCCCTGGCAGGTAAGAATGATGTTAATTTATGACATGCCAAGTGCAAGCAGATCTTTTGGTGTCAGTCCAAAGGTTTTAGTCTTATTAACACACGGCGATGGCTCAGGTTGCAGCTGTGCACATTAAACTCTGGCAAGTGGCATTTTAGACAATGACAAACTTCAGAACAATCACTCCACACATGGAGCCAGGCCAGGCAAAACTGAAGGGTGGCAGAATAAAGGTCAGGAGGGTAACCTGTTTGTCTGGGAGAGGAACAGGTGGCCCGCTTGGGTTGCTGCAGGGTCTTTAAACTGTCTGAAGGACACAGTCATGGATCATTTTAACCCATTAAGCTGCTTAAGCCTTCCCTTACACTGGTTTGAACTTCAAGAGGGTATTAAATCTTAAAAGAGCTTAATAATACATCTTCAGGAAAGCTCTCCCCTGCGTTTATGCATTCACGGTGCACATGCTGCACTATGGAAGTGCACATCCTCCCTTTGACAGCAAGACCCCTCTGGCAGCTGAACCAGATCCACACAGCTAAAAAGCAGTAAGCTTTAAACTAAAATATTGTACCAGAGCAGCAAGTCGCACTGGGAGACAGACAAGGGGGAACACCACGTCACCGTCACCACCACGCAACTCAACAGGCATGAAGACACTGCGCTTTTCAGAGCCAGAGGAGGAAGGCAGGTCAGAGAGAAAACCATCCCCTAATCAGTTCCTCCCTTACCAACCCCACGAGGGACACAGAGCGAACAGCAGTGGCTGAGACCCCACCGCAGCCTTGGATTGTGTCTAAGGAACTCAAACCGCATCCAGCAAGGAGTGACTTCTGAAGGCAGCTTCTTACCTTGCCACCTGGGCAGAGCAAAGTCAGGCCAAAGCATTCCTGCCAGTCGCGTCTTCATCTGAAAGTGTGATGGTGGAGACGTAAGAGACATTTTCACTGCAGAAAACTGAAATATTCCAAGCCATGTTTCAAAGCTGTATTTCTCAATTTGAAATATTACATCAAAATAAATTTATTTGAAATGTCAAGAGACAGATGTTTCAGAATAAAACAGTAGGCTAAGATCTGACATGTAACAGTGTTTTCCAGTGTAGTGTTTCCAAACCAATTTTTTGTCAGAATTTTCATGTTCTCTTTCCCCCCGCCTCCAATCTTACCCTTGCAAGCAGAAATTTTATTTTCCAACCAGGTACTTCCCAAAAGAAAGAGTTTTAAGCAATAAATCAGGTCTTGTTAAATGAAAACAAGGATTTAGCTACACATGAGATCTGATCCAGAACACAGCAGGGTGTAAATTCATAAAGAAATAGTTGTCTCTGATTTAAACACCAGGTGTGTCGATGCACTTATTCCCAAATGAAATTAAAGGAATTAAATTCTTTCATAACAAGGCACTTTTATTCTGGAATAGGAGCGTCCACATATGAAATTAATCAAGAATAGCTAAAGCCACAGTAAGGTCTCAGGCTACTGACTGTAAATGAAAACAGTAAATTCATTCTCCCTCTTGCAGCTTCTTGCTACGTAACACACTAGATCCCCCCGGATAAATGTTCCTGTAAGTAAGGACTAGTCCCAGCATGTCTGTGAACACCTCATGATAATACTTCAATGAGATGGACTGGAATCAATATTTTTCATCTTTGCAGCTTGGGGCCAGAGAGCAGCGCGCTGGGCAGGGATGTCAGACACGCCACTCGGCATGGCGGGGAGGGGAACCGGCTCAGCGCTGACCTAGAAAGAAATGTCTAGCTGGTAGGTACCAGTTCCTGCACCATTTGAGCTTCCTTGAGGGAGGCAGGAAAAAAAAAAAAAAAAAAAGGAGATAATTAAGGAGAGGTTTTCAATTCAAACCTTCTCCCAAATATCCTTATAGGAGTCAGACGTAAGTTTGGCTACACTTTAGATAGAGCTACTGGAGAAATTTGAGCCTCCGTGTTTCATAACGGAGGCTTTAGAGCCAGGATTAGATATTGCTAGATCTAAAAATCTGATAAGAAGTACTGATTTAATATAAATGAATCCATTAATTTAAGTTAGATAGCCTCTATTCATCTTCAGCCAGAACAGAATGCATATTTGTGATCTAGATAATTTTACAGAAACACGTTCAGGTGCTTTTGCCTGATGAAGAACAAACCCGTGTCACTGTGCATGTAACACACTGCTTTAATATTAGTAAAAATGAAACCATGATAGAGTTTGTGTACTGACTAGAGAATGCAGTATCATTTTCTATCTAGGAGTAAGGCCCAAGAGAGGAAAAAAGGGCTGTTATTTGCAACTATATAGGAAAAGAAACAGAAGAGGTATTAAACTGTGAGAGTGATGAGTGTATCAGGAGAAGTACGAAAATCAATCTTAATTCCACAAAGACATAATATACAAACTAACTCCCTATCATGGCAGTTACTCATTTTTTATAGAAACAAAGATATAGAACTGTAAGGTGTGAACATACAGAATAATTAATCCTGGTACTTTTAGAGATGGGGCTCTCTACTGCCTGGACAACTCAGTGTTTTTCACCCTACTTTAAAAGGAGCACTTACCTAGAATTCATATCGGAGACCTTGCCAGCCCTATTCCAAGCTAGGCCTTTTGAAGAAAGTTAAAGCTGTTTTTCTTGGGAATTCTTCTCTCTTCATGTATCATCTACATTGATTTGGCTTTTTGCAAAATGAAATTAGAGAGCCAACAGAGACAGGGCAGAAGCAAAGGCAGCCAAATTCAAGTCCATGCTCAGACTGTTTTCAAAACTTCAGTGCCAGCAAAGCAATCACAGTTATCACAAACCGACCCACGAATATTCAGCTTGATTCTTCTAATTGCTTTAACAATAGAAATCAATGCTTAGAACTCTAAAGTATAAAGGAAACATAAGGTTGATATAATAGCTACAACTACAGAATTATAGGAGTCAGAAAGTGGATCAACAAAAGCAGAATGGGGCGTATTCGATACCACCATTAGTTAATACTTACCCCTAGAAAGAACATCAGTTATCTTTTAAAACATATTTTTTCATAAGATCTACACAGTGTCATCAGTATCTTCAGACCATATCTCCATTTTATCATGGATTACGTGCCCTAGTTGTTTCTCATTCTTAAATAAAACGTTAGACTTCCTGGGGACCTTACCTGTACCAAACTGGACTTTTACAATGTATTTTTTGCTTTCTTCCTAGGATAGCTTGATTCACTGTTATAAAAGTGCACTTAAAGAACATTCATATCACCAATCAATAAACAAACTCAGTATTGCACTTTACATTACAAGAAAGCTTTCTTAATTGATCTGAAGAAAAAAAAAATAATAATTAAACCTCGTAACTTCATGAGGTTCACAGAAAATGACAGCAGAACACCTTCAAGGCACTGGTCCTCATACCACAGTTGTAGTCATATTTAGCAACAGAACAGCCATCCATGACTGACAGCTTTCTTTGACAGAAAGAGCCAGTCAATATTTACATTCCTCATGAACATAAAGAAGAGCATCAGGGTACTTGAGAAATTAGCCCTTGATTGCCACTTGGAAGGCATCATCAGAAAGTCAAATCACTTCAGCACCTCCGACAACAGAACTGCTTTCATTCTTGAGACTCAAGATCTCTCACAGATGTGTCAAGGTCTTTTGCCTGGGAGCAGGAGATGTCTGAAGGGCATAATGGGTGCTGAAAAAGCATGCTATGAGGGTTTTTTATTATTTAAAATGTCAAAAGATAAAGAAAGAGTCACTCTCTGCTCTCTTTCTTGCTGAAGTAGCAGACACAAATCTGACAGTCATAAACGGCCACTCCCAGACTCCTGAGCCAGCTACAGGGAATACTGCTAGGATTCCTCAATGCAGAATAGAGGGCTCTACTGTAATATTAAGTGATCACTGAAGTTGGGGGATGCAGATGCAGTAGTTCAATTCGGCTCTCAAGTTCCCAAAACGTCACCACATAGAACGGCCCTAAATCTTGGCTTAGAAGTCACAAAACATCCAGTGCCTTTCCAAGTGAGATCTCAGCTCCTCTCATTTCCTGCATACAATAGCATTATTCAGCCACTGAAGTTTCCACTTAGCTTGCATTTATGCCAAGTACTTTTAATTGCAAAGGAAAAGGATGTTAAGCTCTTCCATTTGTTTTTTTCTAATTCATAAGGGACACAGCAGTGGCTGGTAAAAGTTATAGGTTAAGGGTTTTCTCCCCCCCATCTCACTTATTAAGGGACTCGCATCCTCCTCCTGCTGCCTCAAACAGAGGTTACCTACATTGCAAGGGTAGGAAAAATTATGTTGTCATTTGCAATATACTAAAACGGCAAGTCATTGTAAACTTACTAGCAAACAAGCATCAGGGAAGTCTGAAGGGTATCTAAACCCTTCAAGGCATCCATTGTAACTGATGTTCAGAGTCACCTTGACCAACGCAGGTCTCATTTAAGACTAGGTACGCTAGTACTCACCCAATACACATACAGTAATTCAGACAGCATCCAACTCAACTCATCAGAACAGATACAGAGCAGCGGCTCTGACTGAAGCAAAATGCTGCACAGCAAGGAGTGAAATAACTGGAAAAACAGATGCTTAATTTCTACTTATTTTTGGCAACCTTGTTTCTATGATATCTGTTAGATGAGGGGGGGAAAAAAGGTTGCTGAATGCGGCTTAGCAAATAATACATGAACCACAGCCACATGTATGGACTATCAGGGTGGCCCTTAATACAGCCCTATTGAAAGTTGGTTTTGTTTTGATCAATACATAGAAGGGTCTAAAGTAATGTCTCCATATGGGTTTTGTTCCTATTATGCAACACCTGATGAACTACATTGTCTGTGACAAACGGGTTAAGTGAATTGAAGTGGTGTTTTGGGGTTGGTAGTGTTTTAAGAGGTGTCTTCACCTCACCTCTTCAGCCTTGGGACAAGAGACTTATAACTAATTACTATGCAAATGAAATGAAATGTAAATTAAATACCACATCCTAACATAGCTTAATAGCCCCAGGAACAAGAATTTAGTTAACTTTAATGGACTGCAATTCTATCCAAAAATATAGTTTATTAACAAGCACATACAATAAATTGCACCACTAACTTTAAATAAAACATCTAGCAAGCTCACCTTCACACTAAGTGACGTGGTTAACACAGAGCAAAAAAGCAATACACAAATGCTTTCAACAGACATAGAATGAACTCAGTTGCAATCAAAGTTCAAGTTGTAATCCAAAGAAGGACACATAAAAGCAAAAGCAATGAAGACTTCACATGAACCTTGCCATTTCTTTCCACCAGACCTTTGGTCTCTTACAAAATAGGTCTGTAATACAAAAAGTAATAAAAACTCTGGATTCAATTTACTCAGCCTCTTCCTTCACAAGTTAACTATAATATTTTGCAACAACGTGAGTAGTATTAAGAGGGAGGTAAGAGGCAAAGATAGTTAAACTTGGAATTATGTTAAGTTCAGCTGCAGATAGAAAGGCTGCCTAGCAGCAGATATGGCCTTCAGTGTCATTGTCCCAGTTTTTGCAAGAAACAAACACGGTAAAACGCATTCTTCTCTCTCATCATTTAAAACTTGATCCAAGCTCCACTGACATCAAGGCAAACGTTCTTCTGTTAACAGTGGTACTCTGATGGGGCCACAGTGGCCTTCGAAAAGAAAGTCATCCTCTCTAGTGAAAGGTTTGTCACTCTCCAGTCTTCAACTTGGCTGTGATGTCAGTAAAACCTGACACGCTGTTACCACACGGGTGTTCCCTTCATGCCAGAAAAAGGGATTCAGCAGAATTCGATATGTAAGAATTGAAGCCAACTTGGCAATAAACAGCTCCGCTCTGCTCAGTGTAAGATCTTAACCTCACCGCAACGAAGTAAATAGAAGGTTTGTAATTAACTTCAGTGAGAGCCCAAGAGAAGTATCAGGCCAAAACAGAAAAAAACCCCCACAATTCTTGATATTAGACCTTGTTCTTTGCAACGGAAAGGACATTTGTATTTCTGATCCTTTGGGGGAGTAACAGGAAGGTTCCCAAGAAGAGTGCTCCAAATCTAACAGTGTCCATGGTAAAACCGCTCAAGTAATATATTTAAGCAAAGCCAGAGATTCTGTTTCCTTTGTGGTAGAACAAAAAAGTTATCTTTATAAGCAGTAGGGCCCCAGTTTTATTAACATGGTGCCTGTTATCACAACATAAACAAAAATTATGCCTGTGCCCCCTAATCATATTAAGAGTTAATCTTTACTGCGAAAAATTTTATAGCAATATCAATGGGTTAAAGACTTATTTTCACGCATTTCTCTCCTGCATCTTTCTCTTTATAATGCTTAGAAAAAAAACCCAGAAACTTCTGCTCCCACCCTAAGTGAAGAGTTAAGATCTACTTTTATGACAAAAAACCCTTTAAAAATGGTCATTTTTTTCAACTGCTGGAACCAGACTTTTAACCAAAAATTACCTAGAAACATATGCATTAAAGAGAAGTCCAAGTATTGTGACACCTCCTATTGAAAAACAAGTGATGCACAATTCAATCAGCAACAAGCTCCCTCTCCCCTCTACAACTTGCATAGCTGGCTCCCATGTTAGGAGTTATGAAATTCTTTTACAGTAGAACAACTTTAGAAAAATTTGGACAAGTAAGAATGGAATTATTTTAATCTAGAACAGTATCACCTAAAGATACAGATGAATACAAACACGGTTCATATAAAAAACATCAGAGGAACATGAATTTTAAGCTGCATTTTCAGTCTATATATTGGCTTTCCTCTTCCTCGTTTTATAAAAATAGGGTATGACATTTCAGCTTCAATTGCGTGTTTAAGTCATTTATTCATTGAACATTCCATTCTTGAAATATCATCTATTAAAATGTTAGTTAAGATTCATCCTGCTTATAGAACAGACTAAATTTCTCCTGAACTGCACTTGTAGACAGTAATAAAGAGACTGATATGAACTCAATAAAAAAATAATCAGATTATGGGAAGAAGGAAAATAAAAAAATAATAATACAAAATCAAGCTCCACTCTTATCATCTGGCTCCTAATAAAACAAATGTCAATGTCTTTTAGCTGATCAAGAGATTTAACTGCAAAATAACTTTTAGAGCTTGAATTCAGAAGTAAACTGTGTTTTAAAGTCTGTAAGTTCCTATAAAAAGAGGACTAAAACTTCCAACAAAATATCTCCATAGACAACGGAGGAAGCCACAGTAAAAATAATGCTGAAAATTCCTGATCAGAGTATTGTATCAAAAATTAATATTCGTAACACTACCATAGTTTTCTTATCCATTAAAAAAAAATGGATTCTGTGCTACACTTGCACATTTCTGATACAGGTATAACTGTACCTAGACAATTCACACCTCAACTATGTACTACTGAAGAAAAAGAAAAAAGCTGAAGACTTATTTTGCTGCTTCAGCAGTAAACCCCCCTGGGTGGGAAGGCGTGTTGGGGATACCAACATTGAAAAAACCTGGTGAAACGACAGAGTCTGATATCCAACAGTACAAAGTCTGCTTGGACATGGCTCTTTCCCCTACTGCAAAGCAGATTTAATAAATGGGCTTTATTTTAGAAAGTTTCACAATTCTTAAACAGTAGATGATACTTGCATTCCTGAAGGATTAAGTTCTACATTTCTTGATGCTAATTCAACTCTCTAAAACCAACCCAATAAAACCAGCAACGTTTTTACAAGTAACATGCACAACCTAAAAATTCTACCCTCAAAAACTGCCTTTCTGGTACTCTCTTAAGCTCTTAAGATACTCTATTTATTGAAGAAATGCCAGGAAGCCTGCAGCGGGAACAAATGCTTCTTTGGCAAAAGGAAAACATTTTAATGCCTCCTCCCTTCAAAGTATGTACACCTCACCACAACATATGCTAATATACTACCAAATAAGTCTCTTTATCTTGCCATTTTTATAACAAACTGTTTCATTCATATCTATTTCAGCTTGTAACTACCTACTGCACAGAGGAGCACACTGTGCTAAATCAACAAGTAGTTTATACCTAAGAAATTGAAAGTAAAAAAACCAATAATATATATTCCAAAACAAGTCAAGAGGGGCTAATTTTGTATAAACTGTTTCAGTGTAAAATAAAAATATAAAGTCATGCAGACTTTTTGGGCCTTTTTTCCATCCTTTGTCCTTTATTTAAAATGAACAAAGTCTAACAAAAAAGGATTCCCACAAATATGATAGCGAGTGGCAATTTGTGCTAAATCTGCCATTAATATACAAAACCAAATGTTACAGCCCTTCTGTGAAGATATCTATGTGTTCATGTATACCTAACGACATGGAGATACCATGGATTTCCAGCCTTCTCTGAGATTAACACAGTCCACTGACACACCTTCACAAATCAGCCGAATGCTGAATCTAGAAAAAGATGAAAACCAAGTCTTTGCAGACCTACAGTCTGCAATTGTAAAGATATAATAAATATAGTTAAATATTTACTGTCATATTACTAGGGTGTTTTTTTTTTTTTCAAGTGAAATTCGTACTTAAACTCATCTTCCTGAAGAATTCAAAGAAGCAAAAGGGGAAGCGTTTTTAAAAATAAAAAACTCAAGTGGTGAAAAAAAAAAGAAAACACACCCTTGAACATGCTGGAACAAGACCACTTATTGGAGACACGGCCTTCCTCACTGAAACACGATCTTTAGTCTCCAGATATATCCTAGTTACTCCAATGAAATCAGTGTGGCTTCTAATGATACCAGAAAGAAAGATCTGCTTTTAATACGCAGATTTAAATAGCATAGTTAACTGTCAAAGACCTGGTACACAACTGGGATAATTCTGCTAGGGAAAATATTATGAGGGGGAAAATAAAGCTAAATTCCATGTGAAAGTCTCTGGGATCCTTCAAAGGTTTCTGTAGGCTTAGATCTATGTACCTGAATCCAGCTGTAGGGGTGATGAGGATGAGGGGGGGAGTAAGTGAAAACTGGTTTGCCATAACTGGACCTTTTTTCTTCCCCCCTGTTAAAGGAATGAAAACTGCCTCAAATGATGCAATGGGTCAACCTGAAGACAGCCACATCTGAAAAATACTGGAAATCCTGAAGTCAGAGCTTATGAATTTGTTTGGTTTGTATGCTGCCTTAGAGGAGAGAGAAGTTAATACTTTTAAAAGCTTGGTATTTACACTTCCGAAAAGTTTCTGCAGTTCATCCAAATTTGATAGGATGGGATTTAAGTGCCTCTTAGTGTTCCCGACTGGGCACTTCTGCTGCTTTGGCACATGCGCGCACACAAGTATTCCAGTACCAATGGGATACGACGTCTAATGCAGCTTTAAACTGGCAGCGCTCCTGAGTAGTTTTAAATGTTTATCAACTCAGTAGGTCAAAAGTCTGCAGACACTGGGTGGAGCAGCAGTATGCCACAAAACTAACAGTTGTCCTCCTAGGAAAAAAAAAAAGGGGGGGGGAAACAGTTGTCAGTAAAGGTTAAAGCTCCTGGCCCCATTCCACAGCAGACAATATGCTAGTTTGTAAAACACGGGATTAGCCGATCCCAACACTTCAGAAAAAAGAAGGCTCATTTGCTCTATATGTGTGCCTGACACAAAGGCAGCGAAACACTGCAGGGGTTCTCAAAAACCTTCCTGGTTTCTTATGCATTCAGCTTAAAAAAGCAGCATGTGGTTTTTCGTTCTGTGGCGGGTGTGGCTGGGTGTTACAGCCAGTAGGTTTAACAACTAAAAGGAAAATAGCGGGTAATTCTCTGCTTCACCTTTGCTCATGTGTTTCTTAAATTACTGCTTGTAGGCATGAAATAACTGAAGTCCAGTGTCCTCCTTTGGTTCAGCCGAGTGAACAAACTGGGCCCCGACCTTCAGAAAGGAGGATCGACAGGCAGTGCTGTTGCATTGTGCCAGCTATGACAGCAGGGGTGGCAAGATGAGAAAGAGTGATACTAGCCTCACTGTGCTCACAGTGACCCTCCTCCTGCCCCCATCCTGGCAGGGACCTAGATAGCTGCTTTAAAAATGTTAAGATGTGTTTCTTACTAACCCAGAAATCACGCTTTACCCAGTGCTCATGCCATCTGTGCTTTTTCAGATACAGAAATCCAGTTCAACACTTCACTATCCTTTCCTATAAGAGGATACAGAATGATACAAAGTCCAGACAGAAGTTACTGGCATGGATGTGGCATGTGCTAATCAGTGCTGTTCAAAGGTTCAGGATCCCTACCCTGTGCGCTTTCGTGGTCACTGTAAGCTCTTTAGAACAGAAACCCTGTGCTTCACATCTTTCTAAACCAGCTATCACACCTCTGCAATTCCACGTAATCTTACCATGTCAAGTGCACGAGCTACAGAGATAAGGATGACAGGCTACCCTGTTTAGATCTCATTTTCTGTGGATTTGCATCAAATGTCAGCTACTTAAGACTGCATTCATTATGGCATTTTGCAGAACACAGTACCTTCTTGTTTAAGGGAGGGAATGCAAACCATTTTTTAAACAAGTGAAAACCATGCAGAAATAAATATTTTCAATTAATATATTTTAGAACATTAATATAGTGTTCTGGGAAAATAGCCTTTAAGTATGCTTTGAGTCATAACTTTAATAATTCCTAAAGGTGTCTACTTACATGTGTATCATCTGATAACTTTTAAGTTCTACAATGAGCAGTGCTTAGCAATCAGGAAGTAGAGCTCTCTACTCTAGTCCAAACTCTCCCGTTGCTGGATTATTTCTGATAATATAAGGATTTAGTGACCAGCAAGTAGTTCTCCATCCGTTTCTTAGAAAATTAGACTGCTCTAATGGAGCTCAATGCTTGAAAGAAATACTTTATAGCATGATTATAACATTTTATGCCACCCTGAATATAATGACTGTAATGTGGAAGCAATTAATTTAACTCAACATGAAATCCATTCAATTTCAACATACGACTGAAGTGTAACAGAATGGCAAGTTGAAGTATGCAATCTCTACAATCAGATCTTTCTAAGAAAGATGACTTTTCCAAAATAGCATTTATGCAGCCTTCTGGCCGCTGTCCAGATTTAGCATACCTAAGTTGTTTTCATTTCATAAAGTTGAATTGCTTACAAATCAGATACCTCTTACGCCACAAAAATCATGGGAAAATAACCTGTGGTACAGCTCCGGAAAACAGGTACCATCAACCTGAATCACCAATTAGTCTGCTCTTTTTTCGTACGGATCTTCCTATTGAAAAGCAGTTTTTTATTTTTATGGAAGATAACGGTCAAGTCAATGGATTTCAGCAGGACAAGAACTAAGTGGCATTCTTGTGCATTATATATACCAACAAGTAATTTCAGAAACACTCCTTTTTAAAGCACCTGTCTTTTCTGCTCCCCACCTTTAAGCAGATGCTTTATAAATAATGGCTTGAACATGAATTCCCTACAAAGAACCTGAGCATCACATTTGCTTAACTCCAAATGACTTTTCTTTAAACCTTATTTATTAGGTTTCAAATGGTACTGTAGTTTTGTCCAAGTAGAATGAGTTTAAATTTCTCTGAGGATACTTTTCCATTGCAGAAAGTGGATTTGTTGGTACTGTGGCTCATGGTGTACTACAGTATCAGCTCAGACTAACATGGGTTAGGGAAAGAATCACTGGAAAACGATCAGTGCTCACCTTAAAGGCATTGTAAATCTTTATCTACATGAGGGCAATATTCCCTGAACCATATCCCCATTTTGAGTCCCTTCTATGACTGTACTGTCCAGCAAGTCAGAAGTCTGTATAGGCTTGTCTACTTGTCTTGTGAATCCTGCAGACACACTCACATCTGCTACAACCATAAAAACTGAAATATTTTTGAAAAGATGTATTGCTACGAAACGTATGTTACAATGCAGAATGTTTCCACAGCATATCTCAATTTAATTAGCATGGAAAGAAAAACAAGAATATGTTACTGCAGAACACTTTCATTAAACTCTGGCTTTAGAGCTTTTTTCTGCCTTTAATCCTACAGCACTTTTATTTGGTGGTGGCATTTTCCTGACGCTCGGGTTGAGACTTAACTCGGGAAGTATTGGAGTTAGGTAGTATTTCCTTCCCAAGGCACAGCATGTGCTGCACTACCACGAACAAGTCAATCCCATCATATCAAAACCCTTCACTATCTTACAGCAATCTGAAACAGGCAAGTGTGATAGTCCTTGTTAAACAGTCTAACAGCGGTATGCTGGTTGTCTTGCAAATAAAAGATTTGTCAACTTTTATATGCAATCAGAGGACAGGGGCTTTAGATCTGAAAGGCTGCTAAGTTAAAAAAAAAAACCCTTAAGAATATGCTTTGTTCCATAAGGTGTTTTTCTTCCTAAATGAAACCCCAGTGTAATTTCCTGTATAATTACCCTTGATGCAATCCTGCCATTGGAGTTTCCCTCAAGGGAAAGAGCTTTGGGTAGACAATGGTAAACATAGGCTGGCTGCAGCGGTGGCAGTGTCCCAAGGGACAGTGCAGCAATTCCAAGAGGCTTTTGGGTAGTGAGATTGGAGTCAGAAAGTTCAAATCTAGAGAAGAAAAGAAAAAAAAAAAAAAGGCTTGTAACAAAACAATTGCATGATAAAGTCAAACACAACAAGCATGATCCATGAACAATTCAGAAAATCAGCTGTCAAACATTCTTAAGACTTTGTGAAAAGAACAGCAAGGAAACACAAATTACCACAATTAGGGTTGGGCACATGGTACTTCCCATGTATAAACTCAGAAAGTTGAATGTGTAAGTTTAGAATCTGTCAGTATAAAATTAACTGGACCTAAATACCCAGGTGAAAATATTATAGCTCAAGCAAATAATAAAAAACAGATATCATAAAACATTTTCAGACACAAAGATGATCTAGACAGCTCACTAAAAAAGCCCAAACTCCACCATCAGCACAAAGGGATCTGAAATATTTAGAATTACTTGAAATACAATCCAACCTAGCATAATTCTCACCGGTCCAACCAAAGAGACCACTCTACAAAGATCAATACATTCATAATCCCTTAAGTGTGCCCCCACAGTTTACAAGACGCCATCATTTTCACCAAAAGGGACTCCAGGGTCATTTTATAGGAAAGAGCAATTATTTTCTCAGGCTTGGCCCAAGCGACATAGTGTTTTATAAAAAAATTAAAGCCAACATGCTAATCTCCATCTAGAAACTGAGAGACAGCCCAGACAGGTGAGTGAGTTTAGGTGCTGAGTAATCAAGACAAGATGCAGTACCCAATAAATCAGTTTTGCAATATCACACTAGTTTCAGCTTTCAAACACTGTAAGGATTAACCCCATACACAATGTACCACAACAGCCTCAACTGAGACGACAGGCATGACGAACAGTACATTTGCGTCAGAAAGAAAAGGTCACATTCTGTAGCCAAGCAAAGATTGAGGGAAAGTAGTCTAGTCACTTCTGTCATACTTACCTAGCAGCCGCCAAGTATTTAACAGCACCCTTGAAACTGCAAATTTAGGCAATGATAGATCAAATCTGCTGCTTTAATCATATGTGCCACCTGCTTCCCCAGCACACCATTATCTTACACCTGTCTGAACTATGCATTACTCCTGCCTCACTGAAGTGTGGGTGTTGCCGGTGGTAATGCACATAAGTCTTTAATAAGGTCACTCAGAATAAGAAAATATATATGTGTGTGTGTATATGTATACATAAATATATAAAAAGACTTCACAGTACAGTGTAGCAAACTAGAAGTAGGCAAGACAGTTAAAAAATGTTTCACCATGTTTTTCAGGTTCTGCACCTTGGCTGTAACCAGATATAGTTCTCACAGTCTCGTATAAACCATCTACAAACCATTTCTCAAACTGATTTTACAATGGTATCTTGCTGTTTCCAAACCAAACTTCACCAACATCTTCAGGAACCACATTCACACTGTCGTATTCCAGAAATTATTGTGCAAGTCACAGCTGTGTGAGAAAAGTAGTTACTGATGGTCTTGTACCTGATGTTCTCAAACTCCTTTTCAAAGACTAGAATTTTCCAAATCAAAATGAAACAGCATCCATCATTGTGTAGTTTTGGTGCATCTGATAACCTGATACTAAACAACCAAAAACCTCCCATCTCCCCCTCCGTATGCAGAAATATAAAAAAAGACACAACCTCAAACTGGTCAATTCATCAGTAAATACATCTACATCACTCCACAAAGCAGTGCCATTTCCTGTGAACACAGGCTTGTACATTTATCCCACCCCTGAACATGAAGCTTCTTCCCTTCAGTGTATTTGCTGCCAACCGCCTCATATGCTGTTCCCGGCAAAGCAATAGTTCGGCAGTTACGATTTCCTCCAGTGGCCATGGTACAAGTGACCCCTCACAATAACCCTCTAATCTTCCCATTGTAACTCTCTACCCTTCTGCTTCCTACTGTCACCTCTAAAGCTAACAAATTCCCAAGATGCCTTGATTAGGGGAGAGTCACAATACATCTAAATCTGACAAAATCTGAATCTGCAGGTTATCATCAGATACTACTAACTCATGTGACTGCACGATGCATAACCAGATGAGCCAAGGGCCGCTTTACAGCAAAGAGCCTGAACTGGGGCAGAACTAAAACAGCTCAGCTGTCACGTTGTACTGAAATGGCCAAGGGCTGCTAGCATTTCTTTTGCCTTATGTATAACAAGTCTGCCAGTTTAGGAGTGTGCTGCCTGGCGAGAAGTTGCATTGTTGGCTGATGCATCTCATCTTGCCTCAGGAACTGTATTTCTCATCTCCTATTTCCATTAAAGAGTTTCTCCTGCAAAAAGCATCCTTCTTTATACAGTCCTCAAGAAAGAAACCATTTGTAAGCACCATTCGACCTTAGAAATAGTCTTTGGATCTCTGGTTTTTGATATTGGACATTTTTGTTCTAACACAACATTTCAAACATAATTTGATCAAATAAAACTTTTAAAATATTAATCTTTACCCAGCTCTTTGAAGAGCTATTTGAAATGTTCCGATGACTGCCAGAAAAGCACTTCCTGTAATCTGAGGAATGCGGAAATATCATACCTTTTAAAAATCTGTAGTAGGCGTTATAGAGGGTCCTCATGGCCAGTTCTTGCAAAGGCAGCACATGATCTGTTTCTGTCCCTATAGATTTCACCTCTGCTGGCAGGAACACAGTTAACTGGCCCGATGAAAAAGAAAGCAGTTTCACCTCTGAAACTTGAATTGGGGAACCACAACTAGAAGGACACAAGAGATTTAGAAAGTGGTTAGGAAAAAAAATAATAAAAGTAACTTATGGGGAAACCCAGATGACCAACCCAGAGTATGCCTGATACTGTTCTTCAGTGCAGCACCCTTCAAGGATACCTTGCAGAGTACAATACATGTTGGGGTTGTACCAGATGACCTTTAAAGGTCCCCTCCAACCCAAACTATTCTATGATTCTATGTTGACACACATTTTCTATAGATTACCACCTTCTGTGATGTGCTAGTCGTGGGACAGCTGGAGGTCTTTACTTATCAAGTAACATACAAAAGCTGGAGAAATAAGAACACAATCCCAAGGAGGTGAACAAAGTGCACTACGTGTCCCTAACTTTGCCAACACACGAATCTCTTTTAGCCTCTGAATGCTATTATTACTAAATATGTTACATAGAGGAGCAGTTTCATACCTAACAGTTGGCCTCATGCGTCTTGGATCAACCAGTTGAGAACGGTAAAGGATTTCTCAACTATAATACTTGAGGCAAACTACAACCACCAAAAAAAACCCAAAACAATTTAAGTGCCACTGAGTGGTTCTGTACTATACTCTTCCTCACCCAGCTTCCTTGGAGGGTGCAGGGAGGTAGGTGAAGGAAAAATAAAGAGTAGCCTAAGCTGTAGTAGAAATATACCCTAGAAAGCCCACTAGCCTTTATCCTTCTCAAATCATATAAGGAAAAGAAAGGTTATTTGGATCCAAGGAGAGAAACGTAGCTTGTAGTAAAAATAACAACTCTTTACGTGATCCTTGTTGCAAGCTATCATACCAAAGAGACACACATAGGAAAATTCTACTAAGAGGTTGGGGAAGTCAACAGGGGAATCGGAATTGTTTATGACAACTTAAATTTGAAGCCAAGAGCAACTTGTTAGGGCCAGTCTTAACAAATGGAACAGAAACACAAATTCGTCAGCCTTCACAGATATCGGACCTAAAACTGAGGTAACTACACTCAACCTTATCAGATGTGAAAGAAAGCTCTCAGTACTTCTCTGATAACAAAGACTCTCATCTCTTCTGATTAAAGGAAAGATAGCCCAGAGAAACAAGCAAAAAAGAGCAGCATCAAACAGCAAGTCAATAAGCCTCTTGTTAAATATTTAATACTTTCCCACAAACCATTAATGGGGTTAAAATATAATTGGGAATTCAGCAATCCAATATTCCAACAATCCATTCCCCAGCAATCCATACCCAATGAGTCAGCTATCACAACAAATATGTCTATAATGTTGTATTTTCAAGCTGATTGACTGATCACCAACCTAGCTAGAAGATACACCCACAAACTCACTACAGTTTCTGCAGTTCAGAGACTGGCCATTTGGTCTACTTTATGTAAACTTTAATGCCTGACCACAACATTGAAAAACAAAGTAAACAAGCAAAACAGACCATCAAGAGGAATAATCTAAGAGATATACACCCTTAAATCAGGATGGATTAGGGAATGAATCTCAACCTATGGGTAATACTGGGTGCAAGAACAAAGAATTAAAAAAAAACCCACACAAAATCCTTGGAGGTTAAAAAGTGGAATAGAGGATGCTCTACCTAGCTGGAAAAAATGGAACTACAGAAGAACCCTGGTGAATAAATAACTGAGGAGAAAAAAAGCTGTGACCACCTATTGGCTGCCTTCAACAAGACTGACAGATATCTAGCTGGAGACTATGAAATCCAATCTGCAAAAAATAAGATCAAAATTTATTTTGAGTGGTGAGATCATCACCTCTTACATAAAAGACTTTTTCAGTCAGTCTGACTGCAGGATTCCCAGACAGAGATTCATTACTTACACAATGCAATTTATATTCTATTTTCAGAAATCTAGCTTTATGTTAGCAGCATGTCAGATTTTATTCTCCAGTGGATGACCAGACAGAGCACTAAAGCCCGGATCTTCAACTCTCGCCTGACCCATGAAAACCTTGCACTGGTTACTAATGCTGTCTTGGAAAGAACACAGAAATTCTTCACATGGTCATTATTACACAATTTTAACATCACTCAGCACAATCAAATAAGAGCTTTGGTTTCTTAATAATATAAATAAGTGCTCTTCCTATGTTGAAAATTTTCCTTAAAAATAATCTATTATATTTCAAGATGGTTTCAGAACATAAAGACAAATATCTGCTACACAAATACAAAATACAAATACTGTGTTGCTTGCTAAAAATAATTTCTTTTTATTCTTTATTATTAAGGAAAAAAAATATTTTTTTTTATTCCACAGAAGCATTACAAGAATTAATTTCATTGCAACAATTTTTGGTCTCTTCTATACTAGATTTTTAAGACTCTCCATCAGAGATACTAACAGCTAGCCTCACCAGGAGCGTACATGTGATGACAACAAAAAGAACTGGTAATATCTTCACAAAAGATCAGGGCAAAGATAAAATTATTTTGACTGAGTATAAAATAAGGACTTAAAAACATTTTAAAAAAATAAAGATACGGTTGTTGAAAATCACCTGAAATAGACAGGACAGTTGGACCAAACCTATTGGAAGATTTCCTGCATTGTCACGAGTGGTTTTGGTCACAATCAATACAGTTCTGTTATCTTTAGGATCAATTTAGTGTCTGTCTTACAATTTACAATCAGTTCTGAAAGAACAAAGGCTAGAAATTATTTTTCCAGAAAAACAAAATTAGTAGGATCTTGAGACTGCACACAGTTCAGCAGAATTATAATCCAACTATAAGTATTTAAATATCACACAGCCAGCTGACACAAGAATATTAGAAAAACCTTAAAATGCCAAGACTCAGCATCTCGCATATTGCAGTAGAGTGCAGGCTGTAGAGAGGGAATTTATATTTAATGCAAGATTTGCTGAGAGCGAGCATACCAGAAATTTATAATTAGATGGTAATGGGGACAATCCTCTTCTGATCAGTTTTACACCAGTAAGGCTCCATTCATCAGTGGTGCTGATCCTAATTTATGCTAGTGTCAGTGCAGAAAGAATTAAGCTACTGTCCTAGACAGACCACGTTTTTCCTCACATCCTAACCACAAACATGAGACAGCCTAGGATATTTTTAAAATCCACATGTAAAAATATACCTGTCAATCCATAATTCCTAAAAAAAAAAGTTACTTATTTTAGTTAGTAGGTACCAAGACCTACAAGAAGCTGACACTAGGATGTAAAATGAGTGAAAGAGCTGCGTGTGACGTTCCAAGAAATGGCCTATAACTTACAGAAATGTGAGAATTTACAAACTGGTTAGATGCTGCAACACATTAAAAAAAAAAAAAACCTGTTTTGTTCATTCTTTAGTTCTGTAAATTCTGTGAAGCTTACATTTTTGGCCAGCCTTTAAATGCTGCTAGCACTCAGCTTTAGGCCTTACATTATCATTACAAATTCCTTCAGAATAACTGCACTGTCTCTTACGGCTTAAAAGGAAAACACTGAAAGTCAGCAATTAACACAGAAGACTTATTACAAAACAAAAACAGAACTGGGAGCTGCAGTAATCCCCTCAAAGTAACATCAGTTCTGAATCAATCACACACACAAATCAGTTTTGTCACACAGGAAGATATTTTATGAGAAGTTTTATAAGGAACAGGTATGCAAGACATCTGAATTAATTCATACCTACCCACTGCAACCAATGACTTTATTATACAGATAAGATGGGAGGCCTTTCAGGTGAATATTGTTATCCACGTAAACATATTGTAGCTCCCGAGAACGACCTAAATCTGGGTTTAGAAAACAAGAAAAGTCAGGGGGAGAAGGGATGACATAGCAACAATTATAAGCAAAGCAATTCTCTTCAGTTATAAATAAACTAATCAGACTCAATGTAAGCAAACATAAATTAGTACTTCCCAGTTGTAAAATTTCACCCAATGGTTTTTATTATGGATGAGCTGTTTAGAAAAAAAACAGCTAAAAAGCTGTTTAGAAAATAGCATTTAAAATTACTGAAACAAAACGAAACGCCTTTTCAGTAGCCCTGAAAATCCCGTTATAAATAATTAAATTTTCACATTGACAAACTCCGAAGTCAGTTTGAAGACGCAAAGGGACAACTGATTTCAAGTCTACAGTGCATATTTCAAGTTCATAAGGTCAAACCTGCTTTCATTAACTGGCCTCATGTCACTGAAATCACAGCTTCACCATCTTTGGTAAAGTGGTAAAGAAACTAGAATCTCCTCTGTCCAGCTTTTTTTTTTCCCCAAGAAGAGATACTTGTTTGATTCCATTCGCCATAACCAAATACAGCCAGTAATCATTCAGAAACAAGTCTGCATGATGCGGTAATTACAGAACACAAGAAAATACACAAGCATTAAACTGCAGAATATTCTGCAACAAAAGTTGTGGTTGCAAGTAAGCGATCAATACATCTGAAGGTGTGCTTCTTACTTTATTTCTGTTAAAATATTCATGTCTGGCAGTCAAAAGAGGCAACTACAGCATGTTTAAGCAATACTTTCACAGACTAGAGATATATTACCATACCTCCAGAAAGGAGCATATAGGTAGGGAATAATTTTATTTTGTTTAGAAAATTAAAGTGGGAAAATGGAACAAAATTAAAGGGCAAAATTTAGGCTTCTAGGAATAATTCTCAGAAACAAGTATTTTGCTTATCAGCAAGATCTAGTCAGTGGTAAAACTGTTTGCTATCAAAAGAAGT
This sequence comes from Rissa tridactyla, assembly GCF_028500815.1. Taxonomy (NCBI): domain Eukaryota; kingdom Metazoa; phylum Chordata; class Aves; order Charadriiformes; family Laridae; genus Rissa; species Rissa tridactyla. Next base: position 4,832,190 of record NC_071474.1, read on the forward strand.
GAAAAACATGCCAATGTGAGATGTTTAAAAAGACAATCCAAACAGCGAACTAAAAATAATAGTCAAAAAGAGTTTTGAACTGGCAAGAAAGCTGACGTAGGATCATCTGGGCAACTCATTTTATCTGTAGCTCCTATGTCATTCAAGCTACTGGGTTAGGAAAAAGGCATATGCATTTAATACAAAGCACAAACCAAGCAAACAATGTTTGAAAGCCTCTCTGCCTGGGAGCGGAGAGCTGCAATCCAGACAAGTTGCATTATGAAAAAAATAAAAAAAAAAAAATAGTATCTGTATGCCTCTCAACTTCTTAAACTTTTACGAGTATGATATAGAAACTAAGCAAAATAAACAGCCATTTGGCTGAAACCGCCACACTGCAAAACAATACTAATATCAACTAATTCCGACTATCCCATCTTTATCAACTGTCAGCTACCTTGGTTGGCATAAAGATAAGGATAACCAGAGAAATTAGCATAGCTTCTGTCCCTTTCGTAATTGTGGCCAAGAACAGAATAAAAATCAAAAGAATTTCCATGATATTTCTCAGAAATTCTATCGGGAATAATGATCTCTTATCATTCCCTACCATGACAATAGGTAATACAATCCCTTCTTTATTATTAAATAGTTTTAGTGTACACAAGAGCTCTGGACACCACTTAGTGCAGATAAAGCAAACGATATTTTGAGTGATTCCCCCTCAAATGTTTGGCCATCTTAAAATATACTGAATGCCTTCAGCTGTCACCCACTTGAATGGCAGCTGTAAGCACCAGAAACCTTAAAAGCTCACATTTGAGGAGGAGCTTCAGAGGGTGTGACATTGTCAATTCTTTAATATAAAGAACAAGTGATCATACCAACAGAAAATTAATAGATTCCTTTTCTGAAATAAAAATGTTAACATAGAAAAATTAAGGTTTGGCTTTTTATTTTTTTTTTTTATTACAGGCCCTTGCCCTTCAACAGTCTATGGAGGTTTCATGGACCATAATCTGGGCTTTGTTCTAACCAGAGTCACTGGACATCAGGGGACACGTTCAACCATCAAATGCTTCTTTGACGCTGTCCCAAAGACATTCTAGTTCACAGAGCTATCTGCTGCATCCATCAACTGTCCTGCCCCAAGAAGCAAGTACAAATATCTCTGCTGACTGATGGGCACTGCTGTGAGATGCTGCTGTGCATCGTTATGAGCTAACACCTCAAAAAGATGATTTATTTTGGCTCAGTATTGCAGAGCTGAAAATAGTTTAGTAAAGTTCTGGGATATTTTTAGATGAAACAAAAACATTGTTATCTTACAATGAATAAAAATATTGCAATAGTGAGGCACTATAACACCATAAGATATTTTAAGGCTGGGAAAGGATCAGCCAATAAAATTTAAAGTAGATAGCATGTGCGTGGCACACCTCACGCTTAGAGAATATCGCCTGATGTTGCAGAAGCCAATTATACTAAGAACGGCATAAAACTATGGGTTGCTGGGGTAGCTTGAATGTGCTACTGTTTAACTTATTAATTTAGAGAATGGAAGGAAATTTTTTAAAAGAGGCTCATCTTGCTCATTTCTACACAGATGTATGCAAATGGACTGAAAATCAGGCAAGTCAAAAAAAGCCCTAAAGCTGTTCTTTTCATATGCATTGAGGGGGGAGTTATGCTGCATCTCATCTCTTCCCTCTGTCTTTATCTTATGCTATGTTTAGATTCTAAGTTCTGAGTTGACTGCATTTCCTAGGTAATTAAAGCAAATTTTTGGATGTTAGACAAAATATCTCAGTAGGAAAAATTCAATTCCCAAAGCCAAATAGCCTGTAACGATAAGTGTTCCTTTGATATAGTTTCTTTGCATTAAATAACCGAGCATCTTCTAGTCCCCAAAAGATTTTTTCCAGTTGCAAACATTATCCATAAAGTTTAAATTTAAATAAATCATCACTTTCAAAAGCTCTTTGTATTCCATCCACATTAATTTTTATGTCTTATATCAGTCAACAAATATTGTTAAAAGTTCTCTAAAAAACATGCTTCTGAAGAACTTTGTAAAATAAGGAAGCTGTCCATCTCTGAAAAGGCTAAAGCTACAAAGAAGGTTTTCATGTGGCTTTTGCAAGCACTGTACTGTGTCTAAAACATTTCCACTTTCCTCCTTCCAGGCTCCCAGATCAAAGACCTTTCTCCCAGAAATGACCAAATGCCATGAGTCCTGAACAAACCCCAATTCTATTTTTTTCTTTTTCTCCCTTTTTCTTTTTTTTTTTTTTTTTTTTTAACCTCAGGGCCCTGCCATATGCATTCCACATGGCTGAAGATGGAACAAAAGCTCTTGTGTGTCTGCACTGATGCTCTTTTAACCATACAGGACACAAAAGCAGCATATACTGAGGTAGAATAAGATCTTTGTTTACTGTGCACTGATAATTACTAGACCCATTTTCTAAACAAAAAGTGCACATAAACCCTCAATAAAAAGTGATATAACACTGAATATTTGCTGTCATAACATCCCCTGTACTGCCAGTACACTGGAGAATTTATGGCCTATTTTAATTGTATTTGTACTTTATTACATAAATCATTTTTATTTTTGCAATGTCATCAGATTCAAATTTCTGCTTGCAGTGGAATTTGTTTTCAGGCACTGGAGCATTTGCTAATGGTAAAATTTTAAAGTTAAATTTCTATCAAAGGATAATTTATATTTTAAGTAGATTGATATAAAATGATCAGTAGTTCCATCTGCCATTCAAGAACAGAATTCCTAAGACCATTTATCAGAGCAGCATGAAAGCTACCCTGACAATATTGGGACTGTCCAGGATGCAGTTTCCAGTTCAACTTACACATAGAATTTGGGTTTTTTAAAAAAAAATAAATTTATTAGGAAGGCCCAAAGGCTCAGATCCGCACAGGCTGTTTCTTTGAATATAAACTGGTATATTCAACAGTTGAAAAAAAAAATTTTTTTTTAAATATTGGCATATCCAAGAATTAAGTGCATTCTGCAGAACAAATGACTAATTCATTATTGTTTACCCATATGCTTATTTATGTACCAGTTCTGAAAGTGAGAGAGTGGGATCAGGTATTTTTGTTGTATTTTGTAAAACTGATTAATAATGTTTCACTTTTTTTCTTTAGATGCATGTGCCCACAAACTTCAAAGAATGTACAGGACAGAAAAACCTACATAGTACCTGTCCAGCAGTGCTGTGAAAGTATTGTGCTACTGCTGGAATAAACCTTACACCTATTGATGAAGGAACAGGAAAATGCGGATTTCCATTACAGTTAACAAGAGGCTCTACTGGCAGCTGCAAGGGACATAACTTAGATGAGGAAGAATGGATTCCTTGGCACAGTAGATGTCAACCACCATATGAAATAAAGTAAATCACACTTTAAAAAGCATTAAGCAATATGTTCCAAACATATTTCTTCCAACATGGACGTGTCTAATAAAAAAGAGAAAAAAACCTCCATTCTGTCAGGAGATGAATAAAATATCCGCTTTTCAACTCAACTCCCTAACTGAAAAAAAACTGACAATTCTTGCTTGAATATCACTTGTAGATATTTCTACAGTATCTTTCACTGTTACTTAAAGTCATTAACTAGTAAAGTTGGATGTAAGAAGACACACCCGAAAAAATAGCCAACATGTGCAGCTAGCAGAAATAATGCTACAATTATGCCTTAACTTCAGTAATACTCCAAGAAAAATATTTTCTCATACAACAGAAGATAGATTTAATCTTTTTGCTTTTCAATGCACTAACTCTCTGTTCTACTTTATTTCATCACATCTTGACCACTCTGAGGCCTTCTGATTCTTCAGAGGAAGGATTAAACATTTACATTTATACTGTGCTGCTTTCCTCTGAACTCTAGGATTTATGATTCAGTTTCATATCCACAGATAGCAAATTATCTCCAAATGTTCACGAGTGAGTCACTATTAAGAACTACTGAACAAGGTCAATTGACAGTCTTTGATGTTTCCCGTTATTTTAAAAGTTCCTTTTGAATGTTTTGAATTTGAGTCTAAAAATAAAGAAAAAAGAAGGTGTGTCATTATATTAGAGATTTATTTCCTCCTTTTGAACTTAAAACACTTCAGCAGATCTATGGCTCATCCAGGTACTAGCGCAAAAGTAGCAAAAACTTTTAATCTTTAATATTTCACATCTCATCTTACCGAACAGCATCTTATTTTTGCAAAATTAAAAAGATTCAACTTCCTATCTCATGAAATGCAGTTAGAAATATTTGCCAAAATAGAGGAAATTACTTTGCTTAGTTTAGTTCGTACTATGGAATCTGGACAATGCATCCTGGAACTCATCTTCTAATTTATATAATGACATATGTTGGGACATAACCAAAACACTATGCGTAGAGACATTATTTCTACTTACTTTCCAGTAATACAAACTAAGGTGCTAAGAAAATCAGAAAGATCATAAACTTCTTTAAAGACTAAATTGCTAGTACTGAAAAAATTAAGTTAAACCTATACAAATGTAATTAATTTAGAAATTATTATCTCATTTTTAGGCACCTCAATTTTCAGCTTCTTGTCAATGTGATTATCATAACTTCATCTGCACCTAATTAACACTAAACTCCGTATTCTAGAAAAACTATTAATGGCTATGCAAATGACATGACAGATCTGCATGTGTGTCTATATTTCAGCAGCGATCAGCCCATGGCAGGGCTAAAAAGTAGCAAACGCGGGGAAGAGGACTTGCTTTTCACAAACAGAATATACAGTCTGCGCTTACTGACAGCACAACTACTTCCCACAACAAACCACCACACACTGACTGCACCTCCTACTCTCGAAGGCCTGCTCTGACACTTCCAGACTTTGAAAGAATTGAGAGAAAGGCAGATAAATTCTCTCCTGTGCTACTACCATGGAAGTTCGATGGATGCCAATATACAGCACAAACGAAACCTTTGCTAGATTATGCAGTACTGACATTCCTAATGATGAAAAATAATTTATGTAGGGGTAAACGGGATTCCACAGCAATTTTTAAACCGTAGCTGAAGAATCTTAGTTAAATCATCAGATCCAGCAAACAGAAACAGATCATTACCCAAAGTGGTGGAACTCAGATTACATAGTACTATATTTAAATACAACATCATTTAAACTTTTTTACCCCTCAGTTAGCTAAAAATAAAGCAAATTTGATAGCTGACCTATTGCTTTAAAACAGACATGAAACCTTAAGCTGCTTTTTTTGTTTGTTTATTAACAATTTCAACAATATGACAACTCCATAAACAGAGTTTGTAGCGACCACCAAAGAAAATCACTTGGTTTTGTGTTTGTTTGTTGTTTTTTTTTCCTTTTTGAGATGGAAAATTTGTTTTCCTGTCTCTTCTCTGACCCACCCCCCCAGCCCAACGGTGGTGGTGACTCACCAAGTGGCAAAAATGCAAGGCGGTTTCCAGCCATGGAGAGCTCATTGAGGCTTGGTAGTTGGCACAGGTGGCGGGGAACATACCACAGGTGGTTTCGGTCTGCAGTCAAGTACTGCAGCGAAAGGCACATATGCAGCCTTTCAGGTAACGTTATCAAACGATTGGTTGAAATATCCAGCGTCTGCAGCTCCCTCAGGTCTCCAACCTCTACAATCCAAACAGGAGGCATTGAGAATTATTAATGTAACAACATTAATAATTCACAAACAAGACCCCAAAAAAACCCACCCCTCACATAAATTAAAAACAAAGGTCATCAGTTAGCTGTGCTGTTTTTCTCCTAAGATACTGCTCTAGCAATCTGTGTTCAGAACTGATACTAATAATCTCTATCATCTTTATATTTCAAATGTTTTTTTATGAAGAACAGTTATCAGTTAAGCAGTACATATAAATATGAGATCTCTCAAGATAGAGCATTCCTGAATTGTAGCAATTACTACTGACAAAAATATCTAGCAGTTTCCTGGTCCTAAATTAGAACTAGAAAAAAAAAACCCAAAACAAAACACATTACATAGTGTGCTGTTATTGAGGGTGTTTTGCATGACCCCCAAACTCATGCAAATTCAAATTTTTTTTTTTTTTTTTTAATTTTGAGGATGCAGGGCTTATATCCACCTTACTTAAGATTTTCTTGCAATGAGACTTACAAATACATGCATAGCACTTCTTGCTTAGTGACAGTCTTTCACCAAGCATGCTTAGGAACAACAGCTCTGTCTTCATAATACAATTCAAAAGACCTAGTTGAAATTAGAAAAGAAATTTCTTAATAACCTGTAAGTTATTTTGTAGGAAGGTATTACAGTAAGTTCTAACCTACAGTTGCAATAATTACAGCTTCTAGAGATCATCTTTTTTAACATTTTAAGAATTTTTAAAGTACATTTTGTGTTTTAAATAGTATTGTCTGATTTTTTTATGTAGGTAATAAAAGAAATTCTTAAAAGTCTGCAATAGCTGATCACACAGGTAGCCTCACTTGTGCAACAGAGTGATTTTCCTTGTGTCTGGCCTGTGGGACAAAGATGCACCTCTCTAAGGACTAACAGATCCATTAAGCAGCTCTACAGGTTATCTCATTGTTTATTTAGTTATGCTTTTACAGTTACTCTAAAAATTGGATAATTCTATAAATTATTATCCCCAAACATGGGGAAACGCTAAACAGTTTTGCGTTGTTTTTAAATACTTTACAGTAATGAAACCAGCTCGTGAAGTGCTTGGTGCCCCTAATTCTTACTGCAGTTCTCAGCATCTTGCAGCACCAAATGTACTTTGCTCTTGGCTGAATGAAACCAGCTCTTGCATCTGATAGCTGCTAAAACAAGATTCACTAGAATTTTCTACACTGAAAACACCAGACAATCTACACAGTCCACAGTCTGCACAGTTTACAGCTCTAGCGCCCATTTTTTTTTTTAAAGATATAAATAGGGTAACACTGTTTAAGTTAAAGCTGAACAGAACCTGTTATGCCCTTAAGCTCTCTCTCCAGCAAGAGCTAGAAAATTCTCTATTCCCCGAGTTCTGAGGTAGCACTGTGCATACTACACCCAAAGAAGAAAAAACACTACATTAATTTCAAGCTGTCTTCTACACAATGGGAAAAAGAAACGGCAAATCTGAAGC